>NC_034969.1:0-605402 GCF_000691945.2 Babesia microti strain RI
AATACTATTGTTACCAAATATACATGATGTAAATGGGCGGATAGAGCAGATGGATTATCTGTATAATAACAAACAGTAACAACTAAAAGTGATAACAAAAATAATAGTAACTGCAGACCCATGAATGTATCTGGATAAATGTTAACATTCATGATTGTAGTGATAATAATAAATTAGAATGGTAATTATTGTATCGGAGATAAAGATCGCATCTGATGATATATAGGATTGATAATAAAAATATAACAACAACATCAAATATAATGATGTAAACGTTTAAAATACTCAGTTATTTATCACATATAAGTGGGGTCATAGATTTGCATGTTGTATAAAAACACTATATACTCGCTCTAAGGTATAACCATTTCTGAGCATAATCCTCTACAATTCGAAAATTTTCCATTACAATTTTGGAATAGACATTTATGTGAAGTTATCTCTAAATAAATAGCATATAAATACTATCATCACAATGTCTAGTAGTAGTGATGGAAATAAGAAGGCTTCCATGTTTTTTGCTGGACTGATTGTCCTATTTCCACTTCGTTTGGTTATAACGGCTGCCAGTTTTTCAATAGTAAGGTTCCAACTCCCACCAAGTCTAATTGGACTATTCATTAACAAATTCAACAATCCTTTGCAAATTTCTATCGTAATCGGTACTCTGTTAATCAATATATTATCATGGTCTAATTTAAATGAAAAGGTTATGAGATATACTTCTATCACTGTTCATTGGCTATATTTAATTATCCATTTAATATTGTTATTAATTTACAGGAGTGGTGGTATTGAGGGTAACTTGGGTGCATATTACTGGGTAATAATAGTGGCTGGTATTTTATCTGGAGCGATTATTACATCCGTGGTAGGCGTCAATGGAAAAGATGTTGCCTGCTTCACTGTCTCTGTTCCTCTATCTGGAATCCTAGTGTCCGGATACCATTTTTTATTTTTAAAGTATGCAAATAAATTATCAACTTATGAAACTAGTTACAACATTGTTTACTATCAAATAATAATATCAATTTTAATAATTTTTGTAGCATCAATTTTATGGACGATGTCATTTTCTAGGAATACAACTAGTTCAAGTACTGAAGGCTCAGACGGTGGTTCTACTATATCTGAAGTCATATCGCAGATGGGTTTGACTGTGGTAGGGCAGGGTTTACAGCTGGTTATTTATCCGGGTATTGCACCTTATCAATTAATTTCTATGGATGAAGGACGTATTATTGATGCATATTGTATGTTGTTTTGTGTATTCCCACAACTAGTGCTTTTCACAATGGAAATGCTTGGTTCAACTGGAGCTCCAAGTAAAAAATGGGAAGGTAACTTGAAATTTTGGAACCTTACGTGGTTATCGGTAATTATATATTTGGGTTTGGCAATAACATTTTTTCATGTATTATATTATCCTGATAGTACATTATCAAAGCATATCATTGGTAATAAGGCAGTAGTAGGATGTTTAACAGTTATGTTTTTATTACTTCACAATACAATAACGAACATAGGATTAAATGGTGTAGGCCCTCATGGCACATTTTATAACAGCTTAAACATGCTATTAGGTCTTGGTACCATGACGGCTTTAGGGTATATAGGGGATGGGCATTTAACCACGTACCGTATGTATTCTAGGGAAAATTGGCCAACTGAAGGATTTACTAATTTCCAGGCATTTAAATTTTGGTGCAGAGGTACAATGTCCAACACATGGTACAGTATAAAAACATCATTTAATACTGATATCAGAGGAGTATTTAGCAATATGAAGTAAGACGATTATATAGCTAGCTAAGTGGTGAGTGACAGTGCAACAACAACAATAATAATAGTATGGAAATAGTAATAATGGTGGTAAATTAGCTGTATATTTGAATAACTAAATTAAATGGAGGCTGAGAGATAAGAAGGGGCATGTATTTAAAGATTCTCTGAATACGTTATAATGCTGTACAAGGAATAATACATTATCATGGCCTTGACTAATTTAACCACTTTTTTATGACTATAAGTCATTTATTGATAAAGTATACTACAAGGTCTATGGTACATTGGAAGGTGATGCTGCTAAGGACTTTGAGTATGAATATAAGAAGAGGAAGGCTGATACACTTTGCGATGTGTCATTAGCTTTTAATTCATTAGTACAATCTTTAGCCATTAAATTTGGTGGTGACAATACCATTGATGATATCAATGAAGCATTTGACTAGCATCTATCTAAAGCTAATGTTTTGAAGAATAAGATCTTTAACAAGGATGGGATTAATAACACTAATTTTAAGGACATGATCAAGGAGGTGATCCTTGCAACTGAAGAAGTCAATAAAGTATTGGCGTCGGGATTTCTAACATTGGATATCCTCGTGTTGTTATTGACGGCGATATTATTTAAAGTTTCAAATCATTTATTTCAACAATCCCCAAAGTTTCTAATTCAATAATTCCTGGATTTAAGGCACTAATAGTCTTTGTTTATTTGATATGGATTTAATTTTGAATGTGTACCAGATTTACACATTATTATACATGAACTAACATCTCATTCCTAAATAAAGAAATTAAGATATAAATGGAAATAAATTAAAGTAACATGGGAAATATAAAATCTAATATTAGAATATGGAATCTAACTGAAATAAAAGTATGTTTGTATAATATTATATCGAATTAATATACAATATACAATATACAATATACAATGATTGTATAGATATGACTATTAATTATTGTATTAAATAAGTATTGATTAGTTATAATATTATGTATATATTAATGTTGGTTGTTATATGTTGTTAATATGTTATATAATTGTATACTGTATGATTGATATAATGTAGAGGATAACTTTGGGTATTATTTGATGATAATGATAATTATAGTATATAATTATAATGATGCTTATAAAAATGAAAATATTAATTTGAAAGTTTTAATAAAAATGTATGTAAAGGTATGTATTTACAATTTGAAATAACTAACAATACACATTTGTAATTAATTATTTTGTATTTATAATAATTAATTATATTAATCTCTGAAATTTTGAATTATTTTAAATAATATTATGCTTCATAAATTATTTTACATATTACACTTGGTTAAATTATTTTAGATAAATTTCCAAATCATTACAATTAATGTTATCTACCTTTACATTTACACATTCTTCTCATTGCAATGCTCTTTTGCTAGTAGTATCCTCATATTCGTTAGTGGATAACCACGCTGATGACCTGAGTATTTATAATAATTAATACCATTCTTGTCAGTATGTTCAATGCATGTTTTATCATATTTTAATTTGTGATTATTCCATTTATTTTGTATCATTATTCAATGAGTAGAAGTAATTGTAGTGAGATTCTCCTATATAACATGAAAAATGAATTAATACTGGATTATTATGTTTGCAAGTATTGATGTATATATTATTAACAGTATCAATTGGAAACTTAGCAGCAGCATCATCAAATTCAATTGTATAATTGAAAATTTTGATTATAACAATTTTATTTGGATAGATCAATCTATATCGATCTGGGAATAAATAAGTATATAAAATATTTATCATCGGTTTTTACAGATGTAGTCAATTTAGATACAATAGTATCATCAGTATAAATATCATATAGCTTAATCAATATAGATTTATTTGGACATTTAAACACAATGTTTATCATTGTGGATTATTATTCAGATGACTTAATAGGCACATATTTTTTTAGGACACAATTCCCACAATATTTCATCCACACTACCTTGTGCAATAACTTCAGACGAACAATCATCCACCATGTAAACGATTTCGTTGGAATCTTCCTTATAAATACATAATTCATACTTTTCAATCTATAATTTGCCCATGTTTTAGTAATGGGATTTGGTGAGTAATAATAATGTTCAAAAGTTTATGAGTCTCAATTCAATTATGGCCAGATTGCTGTTATCTTTACAAGTAGAAAGATGTATATAGGTTATCATTAGGTAGGCTATTGGCGGTATTGCATTGCCAACTCTTAATGCTTGGCCATTAAATATGCAATGCTATCAGTTTCTGATGATAATGAACATTTTTATCGATGTCTTAGAAATATGATATAAATTAAACTTATAAGTATCATTAATGGAATTGATTTCATATGATTCACTAGTAAGACCCAATTATGTTTTATTATAAAATGAAACCTGCTTCTCTTTAGATTGGTTCACCATATAATACGTTTTGACTTTCTCGTAAAAAGTTAAGCATGTATCCCTTCTTAAACACGAATTTTCTCACTGCCAGCATTTCTCAAATGAGTAACTTTAGATTTATCATCCAAGGTCTCAATAATATTATTCTGTGATAACACTTGTGCAGATGGGTTATGAGCACCATCATTTACCTCATACACAGGTTGAGTCCCAACTTGTACAGCTTTTCCATCCTCCTCTACTTCGGCCAATGAATTATCACGCGATTCATGATCTACAGACTCAATTGGAACTTCAGTTTTATAATCGAATAATTCAACTGGAGTAACTACCTTTATCGATTTAATTTGTTCAACGACTCTGTTTGAATAAACTTCAATCGCAATATTTAATCCTTTTGTTACATATGATGTCTTCAAATGCTCGATATTACTTTCATCAATGTTTTTATCCAAATCTTGTAAAACATCATTTATTCCCGATTTACTTAATTCAGTGTAGTATTTTAGACCACTCGAATCCTCAACATTATATCCAGTTTCTGCAGTGACATAATTATATAATTTATTAGTTTTACTATCCAAAGTATAGTAGTAAAATCTTCTGTATGGACGATCCTTATCTGAAATAAATTCAAATAAAATCGGTTTATCATCATATGTTATTACATCGATTTTTGTTATAGATGTTACAGGCAATGTATCATCATCAAACTCGAATTTATAACCTCCAAATTCAATTGTCTTTATCTTAGTCGGACTAGTCAAATATTTGCCATAACCTTCCGTGTAAAAAAGGTTAGATTCATAGAGGCCATTTGATGGAGAACCATGTATATATGATACGATTGAAACAGTCAATGCGATAGTTGTTACTGTCATATTAATAAATAAAATTCCTATACACAAATTACACAATAATATTATTAGCTGAGGATGAATTATATTTGGTTAGGGAAGTTTGCTCGTTATTACAATTTTGGGAAGTTGTTGGCGATTAATACAACGTTTTCTTATGGCTTACAAACTATTAAAACAGTTATAATATGAACAACCCAAATATAAAAGGTGCACGCAGTAGAATCCATGGGTGCAGTTGTGGAAAAGGTGCACACAATAGAATCCAAGGGTGCAGTTGTGGATAATGGGGTCTGATATGATGAGGAACAACGGTACCATTAACTTTGCATTGAATAGATAATACAGCAATAATGACACACCGAGGAATATGAAAACCAAACTTTCATTTAATGAGCCATCCAACAAAGAATTATAGATAAAGTGTGAAAATAAATATTGTACATATACATATTGCTTGGAAAAATAAAAAACATTACATCTATACTGAAATAAAGAATTAGTATGTATTTATTGACCTAAAAAATTTAAATATGTGTGGAATCTGGGTCTATCTTCATAAACTCTCGAAACCCCCTTCGCTCAGTTATGGAGATATATACAATGCATTTATGAGCTTAAGCCCAAGAGGCCCTGAACGATCAAATTTTTACAAAATCAGTAAATATGGATTGTATATTGGATTTCATAGACTTGGAATTATAGAACCAATAGTCAAAGCTGATCAACCTATAATTTATGAATCAGAAGATAAATTTATTTACTCAATATGCAATGGAGAAATTTATAATTTCAAAGAATTGCAGAAAAGATACGATATTTCGGTGGAAACACAATCAGATTGTGACATATTTATACAGATATATCAGCTTATTGGATTTAACGCATTGGTGAAAGAGTTAATTGGAGAGTTTGCATTGTGCATATGTGATATTGATAAAAAAACACGGCGAGTCAAATTATTTGTATCCAGAGATCCGGCTGGCATTAGACCATTATATATAACTGGAAACGAAGATGAGATTGTTTTAACATCTGAATTGAAGGGATCTCCATTCTTAAAACGGGGGTATAAAGTTATGCAGTTTCCACCAAGATATTGTATTGAATTTAGTAACGAATGTAGTAATTTATTTGATGTTCCATTCAAAAAAGCGTTCAATTATATTGATTTTAAAAAAATTGAAATTGGGTTAAATGATGAGGAAATTGTAAAGGTTCAAATTAGAGAAACTTTAAGTGATGCTGTGCGCTGTAGATTATTTACTGATAGGCCCTTGGCCTGTTTGTTGTCTGGGGGATTGGATAGTAGTATAGTTGCAAGTATATCATCAAAATATTTCAAAGACAATAATGCTGTATTGAATACATACAGTATTGGAATGCCAGACTCAACCGATGAATATTATGCCAAATTGGTTGCCAATTACATTGGGAGTAATCACACTCACTTGACAATAAAAGAGAGCGAGTGGCTTGAGATCATTCCAAAGGTGGTATTTGTAACTGAGACTTATGACGTTACCACAATTAGAGCAACGGTCGGCCAATATTTAATCTCCAAATGGATATCCGAAAACACGGATATTAAAGTATTACTGATTGGCGATGGCAGTGATGAGTTGTGTGCTGGTTATATGTATTTCCATGAAGCGCCGGATCCACGATCTTTGCATTTGGAAAACGTAAGATTGGTTGAAGACATACATCACTATGATGTACAAAGGGCGGATAGGGGGATATCAAATAATGGCCTAGAAGCAAGAGTACCATTTTTGGATCACAGATTTATCAAACTTTACCTTTCAATAGACCCGTTGTTGCGTATGCCTTCGGCTAAGGGAATGGAGAAATGGATACTTAGAGAATCTTTTGCCAATGGTTACCTCCCCAATGAGGTATTGACGAGACATAAAGAAGCGTTTTCTGACGCGGTATCACCATTAAATAAATCTTGGCATTCAATCATCCAAAATTATGTTGATAGAAAGATTAGTGATGAGTATTTTGTGACAAACAAACATAAGTACACACACTGTGTGCCTCTCACCAAAGAGGCTCTGTTTTACAGAGAATTATTCGAGTTTTACTATGGGAATTCCGAAGAAACAGCCAAGACTGTACCATATTATTGGTTACCCAAGTGGGTTGACGAAGATTCAGAGCCTTCGGCTAGAGTATTAAAGGTTTATAAAGCTACCAAGTTGTAATGCGATTAATTATCTAAAGGCAATTTATTGTTAATTTTTTTCACACTTCACAATCAATTAATTTCTAAATAATATTATTATACAATATAAAAGTGACAGTATTGAATTTTCAATTATTAAATACTCGAGAAAAGTTTGAAAAGAGAATCATGCCTATGCCTATAATAGGGCAGTTGTGACGGTATGGGCGAAGCGCAGGTCTTGTCCAATTTACGAATAAATGACTTTGTAAATGTAAAAATTTGTCAAATAAAGGAATATATTGTCAAACATAGAGCGTTTACTAAAATGCAAATTCGTAACTAGAGTTAATAAACATATTTGTTATGGCATGCATGTGATGTGGGATAAAATTAGTTAATATGTGTGATGGGCAGTAAATTGGAGTAGAAGGGGTAATTAAAAATGAAAGATAGTGTTTTGATCCTTTGGTGATAGTGTATACGAAGCTCCTTATAACCATTGAAATATGTTTAAATTGTAACGCACCAATAGTTGTATCTGTAATATATAGGTAAATAAGAACATTCCATTTTTCATAAAAACAAAAAATTAACAAACTACATGTTAGATGTGTAGATTTTAATTTATCTAGTAGACTAACTTGGGGGAATAAAATAAAAATGTGTCTGAAAAAATGTGATAATTCATTTTAAAATGTCAAAGGATTATTTGCATATAAAAAATAACAGTTGATAAATTATTAGTAAATGATTATTATTTAAAATTCTCCGAACAAAACTAAAACGCTATGATAGTTATAAGTGAGCCATAACCGGCATACCTAATCCCATAGAATTACTTATTAATGAGAAAGTATAATTTGGTACATATAGAGGCAAACGTGATACTGCATGAAAACAAAATCGCAGTGAGCTCTGCAGCTCTGACTGCACTGGAGACGCCTGATTTGTATGATTCATTATCAGTTCCGTCCTTAATTAATCCAGTAACATTGAGTGGAAAAATACCGTCGAATCCCAGGCCTACAGAAATGCCATGTACAAATCCACTATAAAGCACAATACACTTGATGTAATTGGTCAATACGCTGCGATCTCTTTCCTCATCAAAGAAAAGTGCGGGTATTAATAGTGCAATCCTAGTAAGAGTCAAAAAACAAAGCACAAAGTAGAACAGTTTGGAGTCAACGCCATGCTTATACTCAGTTCTCCCATCATCATTAGTATTTTGCTGTGATAAACTTGATAGGATGAAGGCAAATAATGAGGAAACTAGCATGGAAACGGAGTCGTATTTGATAATACAAATGGCATCATCTATGTTTACGCCGATTGCATATGGTATAATTGCAGGAATGAAAAATATCTCAACGCCAATGGACAAGCATGCACTAAGTGAGGCAGGATAAGCCTTTTTAATTCCATTAATGGCAACAAAAAATCCATTCCCGCTAGTACTGGTATCTGGTACAATAAATTTAATAGTTATGAGATAATACACAATAGGCGTGATGATAATACTTAATATGATTGGAACCGAATGAAAAATCAAAAGTATCTTCAACGCCTCGTCTCTATCATCAAAGTTGAAGGTTTTTTCAATGTATTCAAAAATGAACGCGAATGAGACAAATCCAGATAGCAATCCAAAATTAAACGAACTCCCATTAGGACTGTACATCTTCAAAGCAATGGGCACTGAAGTTGTGTATCCCAAGGCATGAAAGGCTCCAGAAAATGACATTAAAATTATATACAAATATTTACCAGTGTTTCCTTCTACAAATTTAATTACTATCATAAACGTGGCAAATATTAACGAGTTAGACCCCAATGATAAACAAAAGATGTAATGCCCATATTTCATCCCCCCAAAAAACGAAATTATAGCGGATACAGTCGTGTTGGCGATTGAATAAGACAAAATGGTGCTATCGATGAAGTTATCAACGCAGAAATGTTCAGCTACACGTATTGGCATAATACAGCAAATTGGGATATATAAGGTTAATGCAAGCGAGGAAAAGAAAAATAGAGGATAAGTTAACGCCCCTTTAAGTGTTCCACCTTTGCCTTCCATTTTTAATTGACAATTAATACAATATTATTTTGGAAGGATTTACAATGTTGGGTCACTCACGTTTTTACCACCAATTCATATCACAACCATGACGCACATATACACAATTTGACCGTCCAGTATAGCCTTCCTATCCAATTTACTTTTCTCTGCACGCTACATGCTCCAATCAATACATCGCAAAAATACATTTCATCAGCATGTCTATTTAGAATAATCGAATTTCATATTGCTCACTAATTTGCCGGAATCCATAGGTTAACACTTTATAAATTGTAAACAAGGCGAACTATGTACCATTTCACGCAATACACGGCTGTGTTATTTCTATAATCACCTCGTGTATGCTTAAACACATTTAACCAATAAATACCACAACAATTTTATTTAACATAAAATTTAGCGTTAAATTAAAATATGATAACAATATCAACTGCTCAAAATACAATCGCACTAATTTTATTTGTGAAGAAGAATCACTATTAGGAGGGGTTATCTGGAAACCCAGTTTATCGGTGCCTTATACCATATGCAGTGTAGTTAAAATAAAGAAATATTTGTTTTTTCGAATTTAATAGTTAAGTGCCACAAGGTTTAGAAATCATGGCAATTATTCACGCAAATATAGTTTAAAGTTAATTTGATTGGTTACAGTTGGTAGCACTAACTGTAGAATAACAAAAGATGTCAAATTGAGAATGCACTAAAACGATCTAATTAATTATTTAGAACTAATAGCTTGGCAAATTAAATAAAATATTTTAAATACTTAAGCGGACACGATACAAATAGGGGTTTCCTGAACAATTTACACCTTTATAACAATAAATGGTAGAATATGGGATCACTTAATTCGCCTCAACTGAATGTATATGGCTGCCACAATTGCAGCTGTTTAGTAAGATACAATGCTCACTGTTATACATCAATTGAGAACTCACTAATTCAATCTATCGCCAAATAAAACATTTTTTATATCAATAATTTTATACATGTAATAACTTCTGGAGTCCATGCTAATTTTTGTCAATGAATCTTCATAAGATATGTAGTTGAATGAGAGTATTGAGAAATCCAGTGGGGTACAGCATTGATTAAACGATTTCACAGAGAATCTTATGGATGTAGGCTACTTCTAATGCAACAACTTCTCAACAACTGTAAGTATGATGCTTTACACACTCTATTCATGCCTCCTTGTACTAACTTAGGTGCGTTGCGGAAGAATTATGTATCCACTCTGAATAGCATAATTTTTTCGCCAAAATTTTCAACTAAAGGAATGAATAACCCCTTCGATAGACTCATCACCAAACTAGAAGGCACAGATAAGTATTTTTACGACTACAAAGGTATATAGCACTTTATTCAGCATTGCAAGACTCTAGGATAAATAAGTTACCCTTCTCCATCAGAATACTACTAGAATCCGCAATTAGGAATTGTGATGGATTGGGCACGAGCCAGAGTGATGTTGAAAAAATTTTGTCTTGGTCTCCCAGTCAATCAGTGCCTCAGGAAATCCCTTTCACTCCGGCACGCGTTCTATTGCAAGACTTTACGTAGTAACAGACTAATTTAGTGGAGTTCCAGCCATTGTAGATCTGGCTTCTATGCGTGAATACATCGCAACTACTGGATCTGATCCTAAAAAAATAAATCCACTGGTACCAGTGGATCTAGTGATTGACCATTCAGTGCAAGTGGATTACAGTCGTTCAGCAGATTCTGTTATTAAGAACCAAGAGATGGAAATGTATAGGAACCATGAGCGATTTAAATTCTTGAAATGGGGAGCAAACGCGTTTAGAAACGTTAGAATTGTACCGCCTGGATCAGGCATTGTACATCAGGTAGCCCATTATTAGTTACATAGATAAATCTTGAGTATTTAGCTCGTTGTGTCTTTGACAACAATGGCATGCTTTATCCAGATTCACTCGTAGGTACTGACTCTCATACTACTATGATAAATGGACTTGGCGTTTTAGGTTGGGGCGTTGGCGGCATTGAAGCTGAGGCTACTATGCTAGGTCAGGTAAAATTAGACAGTTATTTAGAGTATTTCAATGCTTTTGCCGGATGTAGTAGGATTTGAGCTCACTGGAGCACCCTCTCCTAATGTATTCGCCACAGATATCGTGTTGGCAATAACTTCCAAATTGCGGTCGGGTCTCGGTGTTGTTGGTAAGTTTGTTGAGTTTTGGGGGGATGGACTTAAGCATCTTTCGCTAGCAGACCGCACCACCATTTCTAATATGGCCCCTGAATATGGGTAACCCACACTTTATGTAGTGCAACTATTGGTTTCTTTCCCATTGATTCCATCACACTTGACTATATGAAGCAAACTGGACGTAGCACAGATAATGTGGATTTGATTGAAAAATATGTTAAATCTGCACTGTTATTTTGCGAAGGCATTGAATCATTCTCTGAAATTAAATACTCGATCAACTACAAACTTAACTTGAGTGAACTAAAACCCAGTGTTGCTGGGCCTAAACGGCCACATGACAATATCATCCTGTCGCAGGTTAAAAATGATTTTCAGGTTTACAATCTTGCCATGTAGATATGTTTAACATCTCCCCTTGGATTCAAGGGTTACGCCTTGGACAAGAAATCCAACCCTTCTAAACTGGAGTTAGATGGCAATACCTACGAGCTAGATCACGGTTCGATCGTTATAGCGGCTATCACCAGCTGCACCAACACTAGCAATCCTAGTGTTATGATAGCAGCAGGACTGCTAGCTAAGAATGCCTATGAAAAGGGTC
This sequence comes from Babesia microti strain RI, assembly GCF_000691945.2. Taxonomy (NCBI): domain Eukaryota; phylum Apicomplexa; class Aconoidasida; order Piroplasmida; family Babesiidae; genus Babesia; species Babesia microti. The sequence goes on from NC_034969.1 coordinate 12,106, forward strand.
TCAAAGTCAAACCGTTTGTTAAAACTTCACTGTCACCAGGATCAAAAACAGTGAATGAATATTTACAAATTAGTGGCCTCACTCCATATCTCGAGGGACTAGGTTTTCATGTAACGGGTACATAATCTGTGTAATTTAGGCTATGGGTGCATGACTTGCATTGGCAACAGCGGAGATATAGACCCCCGCATTGCTAAGGTGATAAGTGAGAACAAATTAGTGGCAGTTTCGGTGCTATCAGGCAATTTACGCAATTTACTTAGGCAATAGGAATTTTGAGGGCCGTATCCACCCACTGACGCGAGCCAATTTTTTGGCATCACCTCCTCTTGTGGTTGCTTATGCTTTAGCTGGTAAAATTAACATCGATTTCGACACCGAGCCTATTGGCTACTCTAGTGATAATAAACCGGTGTACCTGAGGGATATAATGCCCAGAAAAGAGTAATTAAATGTCATGATGTAGGGAAATTAGTGAGATTGAGAATAAGCACATAAAGGCAGATCTTTTCAACTCGATTTACAAAAATTTGTCCAGAGGCAGTACATCTTGGCAGTCACTGGATGTTCCTCAATCCGAGCTTTATCCTTGGGATCCAGATTCTACATACATCAAAAACCCGCCATTTTTTGATGTAATATAAATTAATTTAGAACGTTTCTTACATGAAAAAGATTGAACCCATAAGAGACGCATCAATATTCCTATGGTTGGGTGACAGCGTGACGACTGATCACATATCTCCTGCGGGAAATATATCTAAAACTTCGCCTGCAGCAAAATACTTGGAATCTCGCGGAATTTCACCCCGAGATTTCAATTCTTACGGTTCCCGCCGTGGTAATGATGAAATCATGCGCCGTGGTACTTTTGCAAATATCCGTCTAATCAACCAACTATGCCCATCAGATGGTAAATAACCCGTTATATAGGCCCTAAAACTGTATACCACCCATCTGGCGAGGTCATGAGTGTATTCGATGCTGCAGAAAAATATAATCAGTCAAGCACTCCCTTGGTTATAATCGCCGGAAAGGATTATGGTTCGGGTAGCTCGAGAGACTGGGCAGCTAAGGGAACAGCACTGCTTGGAGTGAAATGCATCATTGCGGAATCTTTTGAACGCATTCACAGGACAAACCTGGTTGGGATGGGTATATTACCCCTGCAGTACCAATCCAAAACCAGTTTGAAAAATATTATTTGTCCCAGTACCGAGAAATTGACAATTGAATTACCAGAAAATATTGTACCGGGGCAAATGATCAAAATTACCACTTCTGGCGGCAAATATTTCCAAGCGAAATGCCGCATCGATACGGCTCTAGAGGTTGAGTATTATAAAAGCGGAGGTATACTGCAATATGTACTAATGAATATGTCTAAGCATGTATAACTAACGATATTTACATAATTATGATAACAAACATATACTACCTGTACTAGTACGTGGATACTAATATCAGTTGTGTGTTTTAAAATTGAGTAACTGTATTATTACTGGTTGAATATTGTATAGTCACCATTTAATCAATTTCTTTATATCACAACCCAAAGATTTGCTAGCATCAATTCCCATTTTGATAAACTTCTTAAACGAGTGTACTTACTTGGTTCAATCTTTTTGAGTGGTTTGTACAGTAAATGTAAGATAAGGTTCCCGTGTCAATTGATGTGCCTATGTAGCACCTGTCTATCACAACTGGCAACTGGCTTGGTTTCTAAATTGATGTGACACTACCACATCATGCGAATTCGTTGCTATCGTTTCCTTTTCACCTTCATATTGTATTAGCGAAATTGATGTACAAATGATGTAATTCTTGAGCGGAATTTTTGCCTCCCATAAAGAAACAAATAGACATGTTATACATTGTGCTACAATATCTGAATTAACCAATTATGCAATCTAAATGCCAGTAAATGTGAAGTTATTTATGATCATTAAATCAGCTACTAACCCACATTGAATGATTGCTCTATTGTCATGAATATGTCCAGAGAAGCAGACTTTTCAGTTGAAAACCGGTCTAAAAGTTCCATTAACACCATCACTATGTCATTGATTTGCAGATTCATGCCACTCAAATCCCTAACATCCACTTTGTTAGTTGAACAACCACCTACTCTCTTACGGGATAATTTGGGACCCTGTCTAAATAAACGTTAAATTACACGACGCAACTTATTTTTGCACCAGATACACCAAGAACAAATACTGGATGGCTTGAATATGTTAACCCAAAATTATAACCCATGTCATAACAGAAACAACCTGCCACAGATTACACTACACTGGGTATATCCACAACCTGACCCTTAGCGATATTAGCAAAATGAATGTTTGATAAATAAATTAAACACATATTGACCAAGATAGACACCAATATATACAGGTGCTGTGTTTTCATAAACCAACTTAGTATATAAATCCATAATGACATAAATCGAATCCTTAAACCACAATTTAATTGCCTTATCCTATATTTATTATCATATCCAATAGTTAATATCTTTGGAAACCCATAAGAATGACCCCTAAACCACAGTAGGATTCAAGCGTCTATTATCTTATATTCTTTCTACTACCCCAACTAATTGTATGGACCGACAATATGATTACTTATCTATATATTCCTTACCCCAAACAATGATAACATACTCACCCATATACACTTTTTGAAATAAATTTATGACAGTATTTGCTTGTTTTGGTTATACACATCATTTTATAGTCAATAATCCCAAACTATTCCCGTAATCAACAATAGCACAGACAGCCCAAATAGTGGCATTAGTTAAGCAGTAATATACACAAATAAGTATATTTCGTTAGCAGATATACACGCTGATAGTAAATACATATCACAATATATATGCAATCGTGTAATTATAAAATTAATAACTCCAAAACGCAATTTCAATTATTGAGAGTCTAGACCTTGAAACCACGAGACTTACGACGGCCTCTGGCCTTTTCAAACTTTCTACCCTTTGAGCGTACATATGGCTTGGTATGGGAACCTGGTGTCCCCGGCGCCTTGCCAAAGTGCTTTTCAGCCTCTCTGGATTTGGTGGCACCACGAAATAGTATGCATTGCTTGCCCGTTGGATATCTTGTGGCCAATTGATCAAAGCCAAAACATTCACCCCCGGCCGCTATAATTCGCTTATTAGCATTTTCAGTGAAACGGAGTGCGCATACTCTGAGCTTTGGGATTTGGTACAAACGAATGTCATCTGAATTAGTATGGTTTGTTATTTAAATAAGAGCGTGGCGTCAGTACTTCTACCCTCTTCACTACAGCTGAGCCGTTCAGAAGACCGTCGTGATTGTAGAAGATATTCATCATGTTAACTGTTGCAGATAATGGAACATACCTGTAATAGTTCCCACAACAACAGCCACACTATCTGGCTTGTTGGCCATGTGCTTTGCAAGTTTTGAAAGTGAAAGGGGCGCCTTAAATCTTCTAGCCATAATCAGCCGTTTCAAAATGATCTTGTTAAAGGTGCCATTTGTGCGCCTGGAAAGGAATTTGTACAACTAAGTGAAACAATAACAAACTTTCACCAGAAGGCGCATGTATGGATTTGGAGAAGTGATTGTTTTCCTTGCCGATTTTTTCTTCCGCCCAGCATCCTTTAAGTCAATCCCCTACATAAAATTAGTATTTACCATTCTTAATAACTACAAGTTATATATCATATAACCGTGCTACGCAGGTTATATTGTGATAGTGGTCTATGGGGGACTTGTCACTACTGTTCTATTGTAGCCAATGTATAACATGTCTATACATTGTAAATCAATTTGTACAATCTAAAATCAGTGCTGAGCTTGATTCATTTAGGGATCTCACACAGAACACCAGTGCAGACGCATGCAATTGCATACACAAGCGATCATACATAGAAGTTTAAGCTATACACAGTATGAATTTCTATAATTAAAAATACAATTCGCTTAGAAACATGAACGCTGCTTTACTAAATGACAACGTCTTCATCCTCCCACTCCAGCTGAGTGCCTATGCTTTGTACGATTGAGGCGGTCTGTAATGCCGTATGTTTCTCATTGTTCAATTCCTCCTGCTTCTTCTCCTTCACCATCTTCAGCCTCACATAACTAATTTAGTTACCTGAAGAATTCCTCCCTTTCAATTTCCTCAAGTTGCCTCTTTATGTATTCAATGCTAGAGTCAATTCGGGGCAGCACAACCTGTGTCAATAATTTTGTTACATTGTCTAGAGCGTTAACGCGTTGGTTAGTTATGCGAATCTGTTCGTCTAGTATAGAGAATTCTATTTGCATAGAGGCTAACTCGACGAGCGTTTGGATGACCATAAGGTTGGAGTTCTTTGCAGATTCGATAACTTGTCCACCAGTTGCCAAGTCCAAATTGGAGATAATATCTGCTGAATGATCCACATGCATGACAAACTTCGGAATTCTAACGCCCGCAATATTTTCTTGCATAATATCCAACGTAATGGATGTACGGCTTATTGACTCTAGTAGCAAATTTTCAAAATCTCCCACGGCCCAAACAGCTTTTGACACTGAAAAAGAGGCGTCTGAGATTAAGGAACCAATCCGCTCCTTAACCTTAGTCAATTTCTGGATTTACCTTCAATGTTTCCCCCAAAAACTTTCTAAAACGCATAGATAAGGCGTCACTCTTCTTCTTAAGCAGTGAATAACCATTGCTTGCCGTTTGTTTTTTCTGTTTCAGAAGCTGCAGGTTCCTGAGTAAATTGTTATATTACATTCTGGAGGGAGTGGGCAGGATGTCGCTCATCCTTCTTTCTTTCTTTCTTTCTTTCTCTATATAACTAATTTTATGCACTGTAGCATATACCTTAGTAAACACAATACGGCATAGCACGGTGCACAGGAATGGATCGTTGTGTGGGTTATTTTATTATCGGGTGTAATTAGGAAGCAATTTTCAAATTATACATTCCATGCAATTGCGTAAGAAATTTTTCGCTTACTCAATTTGCGACATAAATTTTAGTCGATAGAGCGTATTTGGCACGAATATGATTATAATATATATGTTCACAATAATAAAAGTCTATTTTTTAAACGACTTTACAAAATTAAATAATGCACTCCAATTAATTATTTGCGAACGAATGTGACAATATATTGTTATACATAGATTTGATAATTTTTAGGGATACCTTATAAAAAATCTAGAGAATTAATTTAGAAACAAATTTGCGTAATTAAGCCAGTAATGTATGCATTAATTAGTGAACAGCGTCAATTTGTTCACATGGAAATTGTAAATGATATTAAAGGCAGTCTTTTTGCGAGACTAAAACCAAATAAAATATACATACAGGGCCCGTATCATGGAACATAATATAAGTAGTGGAATTGCTAACACTAAATCAATTCATAAAATAATTAAATACATGAACATTTTTTACAAATTTACCAAAATCTAGCATTTTTACTCAGTGTATACACACTAATAGATCCGAATCTATCATTAGTCACAAATTGGACAAACTATAGTAAGTCGAGGCATGAAGTGCCAGTGATAGATTAAAAAATTATCACCAATAAATTTGTATTACATTATCAAATTTATGAGCATTATTTTTTGAATGGGGTATTTGAACCCATTTTCTGGACAGTCTTCTCCGCCGTGTATTTTTCTACCATCAGTTTGTACTCCCTAACCGCGGCTCTACCCCTCTCCAATTTCTCCTTCTTTTGAGCAGCCAATCTCCTTTTCCGCTGCAGTCGTTGCGCAGTAATTAGTCGTTGAATTTTAGGAGCTTTGACATTCCTTTTCCCATCAATAGCACGGCGCACAACAAATTTCTTAACGTCATCTGTTTTGGAGAGGTTGAACAATTTACGGATTTTTGAGGCTCTCTTTGGGCCAAGCCTTCTGGGGTTTTCCCCGTCTGTAAGACCGGGTATTTCATTTGGACCTTTTTTGACCAAAACCAGATTAAGGATTGAAAGATGTGGACCTACAATGCATCCGCAAACAGACTTCCTCTTCATCTCTCCAGTCCTTCGCTGTCTGTAGCATTTCATGCCCTTTTTGAAGAGTAATTTTACACGAGAATTTGAAAGCACACCTTGAAGCATTGGAAACCCCTGTTTATCATTCCCTCCGGAAATTCTAAAAATGTATCCTTTGAATTCATCGCCGATAGAATCCCCAGGTACTTCGTTACCCATCCGCTTCTCGAAAAATGGCAATAGACGCTTTTCATCATCAACATCCACAGTCTTTTGCATCCCAGCTGCGGGGTTCGCTAGATTCAACTTCATGTTAAAGAGGTACAAAGTACAACGGCCCGACTAGATGAGTTATTGTGTGGGGCTTAGACTAAACTAGTACTGATACCAACATATACTAAAATTAGGAACCATGCTTGCAAGAGTCATCGCCTGAGCCTATATGAGAGCCTTCATACAACAATTGTCATGTGCCTAAATCAATTAGGTATTTACATCTGCTTCTTCATCTTCGTCCCCGTCACTACCCTCCATGTTATCTAAATTGCCCATTCCATTGAAATCCCCCATGTCTAGATTAGTGATCAAGTACCAAAATTGTCCATGTCGAAATCATCGAATCCAGTCGGCTTGCCTGCCTCGTCATCCGAGTCTACCCATCTGTCCCAATCGCACTTAAGCCAATGCTTCTTTCCATCATTGTTGATGGTCGGCCACCTTTCTGCTTCCGCTTTAGGGATCTTGATCTTGATATTCCTTTGATTAGAATGCTTGATTTTCTATGTGGGCCAGATCGACTTACATCAGATAGAATGGGCTTGTGGAACAAGATCTCAAATTTATAGCATTTAGAATCCTTAGTTGCATTGAACTTCAATGATTCATTGGTGGAATCAATATTATAATCATCAACTTTGACAATTTCCACGGTCAGATACAAATCTTCTTTGGTTTGGGACCACAAAACAGTAGGGGACAATCTAGATTAGTTATCACCTACTCAACTTTTGGTGTTTCCTTTTTAGAGCTTTTCCTGAACATTTTTCTTCACGGCTATTTGTCACTTAATTTTTACTCAACTAGCGTCTAATGTATGGTAATGGGGCGTTTTCTATATGTGTTACCACTTTCTTTATGCAGGCTTATACATTATTTCCAACTTATTTATCCATATTGATATGTTAAAGGGAGATATAAGTCACACGTACACATATAGAATTGTAGATGTTATCAAAATTGCGTTTTAGACACTTATCTTCCTTCACTCAAATTGTCAATTTTAACAAAGATTCCACGCACTTTCATGATCTGTACCCTAGTGACATTTTAAATATCGCAAAATGCCGTGACAATACTGTTTATGACAATATCAAATTTCTGGGATTGATATCCACTTGTGTAATTGCTAATGTAGAAAAATGGAACATGGCAGATCTATCAGACCTAACAACTACACTATTACGGCAGTACTTCATTTCTAATAATAAATTGCATCAAAACAATCCCCTTTACAGCCTTTACAATCTAATCCACTCACAGTTGCGGGACAAGATTGATGATATATCCCTTTCGGATTCGGCAAAAATGGCAGAGACCCTGAAATTGTTCAACAAATTGCCCATTGAAACTTCAAGATTATTAACAAAAAAGCTTCACAAGACACTAGTTACGGATTGTACATCTCTTAACACTTATGTGCTAGGAAATCTATTATGGGCAATGGACAGTCACGTGACAACCGTTTTTTTACGCGTTTTAGTAAACAAATTAGCAAATGTACGCCATTTGGCTCCAAGATTCCCCGAAACATGGGTTGTATACATGAGATTTATCGCCAAGCACCGCTATCATTCAAAACATTTCTTATTGGGCATGGCCAAAAAGGCAGTTTCCACTTTAAAAAATGGCAAAAATCCAAATTACAAATACAATGAAATGATTCCCACAGTTGCCTGGGCTTTTGCCATCATTTTCCCCCTTAGGGCAGCCAATCAGCTTGGATTTAAGGCCAAAGAAATCACTATCATCAAAAACTTATACACCACATTGATCAATACCTACCTTGATGACGACATAAAGAGTTATGTATCGAATGGTGGAATTGTTAGACTTGCCTGGAGTTTATCTGTCCAGGATTTACTGGGGAAATATCCAGAATTTATAGCCTCATTACAGCCAAATCTATCAAATCAAATAAGCGACACTAGACACGCTACCATGCTGTACTACTCACTAAGATATCTTGAAATACAATATCCACATCTAATAAATACGTTACAACCAATTTATGAACAATGCACCACTTTACTAAAAAACACTCCTAGAATGAAATCAATTCAGCCCTCAAAAAGCCAGCGGCTAGTCTCAGATGCCCTAAACAGTTGGCGTATCCCTCACAAATTCGAGTACACCACACCTAAACTTGTTAGCATAGACATATCAATAGAATCCACTTTATATGGCGAAAAAATTGCTATCGAAGTCGATGGACCTTGGCATTTCCTCACCTTCCACAACACACAGTAAACCAAAGCTAATGTAGGGAACGAGTAAGGACGGGGCCTTCGTTTTTCAAGCATTGGCTTTTGGAGTCTGAGGGGTGGAACGTTATTTCCCTCCAGCCGTCAAATCGCAATTTACAAGATTTACAAAATGATTTACAAGAGTTTGGGGAAGAATCTTGCCAGAATTCACGCAGGATGCAGAGAGAGGAGTACAAAAAGGCGTTATTGGGCTCTGGTAGCAAGTACTTGTCACTATTACTTTGATGCATTTTCAATTGTACTTTAAGCATATGCTTACCGACCGAATCCACTGTCAAATATTTGGTCGGCACAACACCATATTCCATAGATAGAGGTTGCTAGCTTTTCTATTAGACTAATGAGTGTAGAATTAGGGGAACGGTGGTTACTTTAAGCGATGATATGCGCTTTACACAATCATCAGCTTTGGGATTTATGATTATAAGTATAACCGTGGAAGCTAACCGAATAGAATTTCAAAGAGAATAAACACACAATTGGCAATTATGAGCGGCAGTCTCATATATGTACGAACACTGTAGAGCAAAAGCGAAAGTTGGTTCTTAATTGCTCCGTCACTGAAGGGTTTATCCATGCCTAGTGGTTGTAAAACCCTGCTTTCATTTATAATGGCCAGCGAATTGAGGCACATCACGATGGATTCCACAAGATGCAGCAGACAGAACGCCATGCTGGCATTTTCATGGGGTGCGTATAGATACCGAACACTATCCTACTAATAGGGCGAATCACAAGATAGTGTAAGTAGACATTAGGTGTTTATGATTAGGTTGCAATAATTTACAGGTAAAGGTATATAATTTTTTTAAGAATTATTTGCATGCCTGGTTGTCCCTTTGCCCTTCTTCACGCGTCTGTGATGTACACACTGTCCCACGATTTGTAATGTCATTTCTGATGAATCACAGCGCTCAACGTTCGTATCCATAATCTCCAACACGTCGTTTGTGATTTTTACATGCCTGCCTATCGAAGATGTTAATGTGACTTTTTCCAAGTTTGGACACCTGGATTTTAGAATTGTTAGAAGCTTTTCCAAAACCTGTGTGAACGCTATCATATTACTGGATTGGTCATGTTATGCCCCTTGAGTTCAATCACTTTGACATAGCCTATAGAATCATAGGAGTCAGTGAACAAGTTGCACAGTTGGTTGCCGGCTGCGTCTCCGATCTCCACATAGTTGAATCTGAAATTAAATGGTTATTACTTGATGAAGTTGGCTGTGAGGGATGTTATTGCCTTATGGAGGAACTTTGCTGTTCCAAAATTATCACCCAACGGATTTCCATCCATGATAAATTCCCTGGGTCACACTATAAATACTTGGCCATTACATCCTTGGTGCAAAAGTCAATAACATTATCCCACTGGCCTTCATCTGCCATTGAAAAATTATTAAATGACAAATCTAATTGCATTAACTTGATTTGTTCAAATGGCTTAAATTCTGTATGTCCATCGAATTTCATGCTAAGTAATTATTTGATTACTTGGACCCATTGAGATACTTTAGCCTTAGACTTCTACGCAGCTTTGACATAAATTTTACAAGGGATTCATAATCTTGGGGGTATCCGTACAATAAGAGGCGCTAAGTAATTAGGTTAGGTTACTTGAGACCAAGGCTGCCAGCAATGGTCCAGAATAGCCCTACTGGGCAATATTGCGTGTTTGTCACAGGTGTTTATATATAATTGTCCTGCGATCCTGAATAAATTCTTTCATACAATTTTGCCATAAAAGTCATCCAAGTATGTGTGACTGAGTCGCTAGGTCCTCTCAAGTATAGATAAAATGGCGCATTGGAATCGCCTTCATCTATACATTTGCACGGCTTGGTAGCTTTAACCTTTAGCCACTTGAATCCAGCCCGTTTGACAACAGCACAATCTAAGATATAAAATACGTTTCGTATGGAAATATTGACGTTTTCACTGTAGTTTTCTTGGAAACTATATCTCTTCTTTTGTTTTTTGCCACATTTATTTAATGGATTAGGAAACCATATCAAGTAAGACCCGCGGAGCTCAAAATATACGTAATGTAAAGGCAATAAATTTTCGGGTATTCTCTTGCCGAAATCGCTTCTTAATACCAATTGATTAGTCTTACCAAACATTACTAAGCCCTAAATAAAGCATGGCTTACCCATTGAAAGCTGGCAAGTCTTCCCGAATAAATCTTACTTCTATTGCATATGCCCTGAAAATTCAGCACGTCTAAGAATCTGTCCCGCATTTGCACGAAATATAAGTCTTTAGCCATATGTACAGGTCCAGATTCTGCCTCACAAGCATATCTACCTGGCGCACAATTGTTGTGCGATGTTTGCGCCTGTACTGATTCGAGCAGTTCAATTTTGGGGTTTATTTCGTTTGGCTTGTTTCTGTTGGATGGGGTTAATAGGTTGCCTTTATATCTTTCAACGATAACATTGGGCAAAGGGTTGGCATCAAGTGTTAACCACTTGATATTACCCTTTTCAACCAATTTATCCAATTTATCACCGACCATTAGGTTGTTATTACTAAGGTCTAGCCACTCAACACTGCAAGTTAGATAATCAATTATAATATCTAAATCACTGTCGGTAATATGTCTAAATCTATAATCTAGCATATTTAGTGGTCTAGCCTTGACAGACGTTTTGAATATATGTCTATCAAACTTCTCATCAAACTTTATATTTGCCAGACTCAACTCCTAGGTGATTGAAGGGGTTACTCTCAGGTATGGACAGTTGTAAAAGTGTGATAAATGTTGGAATACAGGCACTTTGATGTCGTTTAGATGGTTAATAATGTCAGATGCTCTCTTCCTAGACACGGCTTTTGATAAGAGATCCTCGTTTTCCATATGGGATACGCTCAATACAGATAGTGTGATGGACTGTGACTTGAAAATCATATTTTTGACATTATCAACCATTGACTTGTAAAGTTTTTTTCGAAACTTTAGTTTGGAAAACGTCTTCTCGATGCTTTTCGGGAGTTCAAAGCTTGCCGCTGGAAAGAAGTCATCGTCTGCTTCTTTCAACCTCGTCCATAAAATTTTGTTCAGAGGTATAGATTGAGCTAAATCATTGGTCGAATTACCATCAATGTGGAGTTGCTGCAATTTGCCCACATTACGTGATTCAAAATTGTAATGCCCTTTTAGGTGTATGGCACAGATTGGCGTAAAACTCTCCCTAAACAACAAATGTTTGACATCTTTCCCCCTCCCTGCATCCCCGAAATGGAACAACTTTACCCTATCATCATATATAGTTTCATTGTGCTTGAGATTGTTCATTTTTTTATATATATATTTTTTGTTAAACTTGCTAATTAACCATCCTACCTGCTTTATTTTGCATGGTTTATACAGTCGAGATTTCACGCTAAATTTGTTGTCGTAGTATAAAACTATAAAATTGTTCCGCATTTCATAGTACAGTTGATGATATGGCGGCACATGGGAAAGAGGAGAAGTCGTATCTTGTGGTAGCATTTTGAGCCAGCCATAAGCTTTTATGTGCATAAAGTTGTTACCGCCAATGAATTCAAATTCATCGACATCATTTTTACGATCTATTTTCTCATTGGGAAATTCATTACCACTGGAAATGTTACTGCCAGTAGTGATATTATTATGCGTGCTACCCAAGCAGAACAACGGCGGATCGTCCCCAAAAAAATTGTAATTGGTGCATGGAGCATCCAGTATAATCCTTGAGGGCGAAGCGTTATGCCGCTCAACAACAGATGCATAACTGGTTACAGTTATGCTGGAATATGTGCTATCACTGCAATCTGAATCGTAAGGCTCATCTACGCTGTGTGTCGTAGGGTAATAGTCGCTTCTATTCCATTTATCCCTACCCAAGCCCTTAGCTAATCGATGCTTGATGGTTCTTAGTTGTTGCTTGGTGGCATTTGGATCCTTTCGTAACGTAAGAAATGTCTTCCTGAGCATAACAATCCAATCCAGATGCGTCTGCTGCTCCTCCCAGTCTATTTCTTCACCTTCCCTTAGCGTATGCTGCTCAATAAGAATTTCATCAGATACCCTACCTGAATACAAATTATCCAGCTGCAGCGGTATTATTGGGTCTTGAAACAGTTTACTAGGGGACTTTTGGAGTGTTATATCTGCCTTGCAACTCGTCCTGTGTGATTTTTGTATTGACGACACTATGGGCATGGCTTTAACAAGCCATTTTCCCGTGCCAGGCTGCGTTGGAGAAGTTTGTTCCGTGACATGTACGTCACTTTGTATGGATTCTTGGCGATGGGTGAAATATTTCCTAGCAAAAACCACAGAGTCATCCAAAATATTTGTATTCTCAATATCGAAATTCATACAGCTAGATTGTTCACTTTGGCAATCATCAGTACTGTCAACCGATATAATTTCACCGGCCGTACTATAACCCTTGGTGTAAATGGACCAATCTAGTGTTTGGGGCGCCTGCGTTATGCTACAAGGTCTTTGTTGTATAGGCTTAAAGCAAGTGTCCAAATTGTCAGAGTTGAAGGTCTTCCTTAGGCTATCTGTCAACTCTATGGGCAGGGCCTATGTCAGCAAGAACATATATATATATACATACAGTAACATATATGTATAAAGGTGATGGTTTGGCGGTATAATAAGCAATAGATGAGTTATGTGATAATATTTAGTGATATATATGAAAATTTAAAAAGCAATTATTTGTTGTTGAACATAAAGAATGATTGAAAATTCATGAATTAATACCTTCAATACCGCACTAATTTCACCTGGAGGCTGACTTGATATTGGTTTGACACATGTGATGCCAGTAAAATCATGAATCGAATCATTTTCCATTTTTTTGGCAAAAACTAAAGTGCTATTGTTGTCATTGTGGGAAAAAACTTCAGCAGTGGATGGGATAAATAGACCATCGTTGATCGTACATTGGAGCGTAGCGTCAAAACCGGTTTTGATATCACCAGTAATTGTAGAATCGTATACACCTGGCGGATTTTCCCTAAATTAGCCAAAAATTACCGTTGCAAATTGGGACACACTGAGTAGTGTTTACCCTCCATTAGCGAAACACATGCCCAGGTTATATGTACTGGGGCATACTATTATATGTATGACATGTATTCATAATGCCTATAGGTCATGTGATCCTATTTTGTTACGCTACATATACACTATAAAATCGCCTCTATCATCTATTTATAATTCATTTTCACTATTCAAAGGCATTAGTCATCATTAGATAATGCGAATATACAGGCTAAAATGATATACAGTGCCGTAGTTTGCACACCAAATACTATATTCTTGGGCCATACGTTGGCCAGTTCATCAGTTATCATCTATTCCAACACACAAAACCACTCCTCAAATGCAGTCACCGATACCAATAATTGTATCAACCCCTTCGTCTATGTTGGCCAATATCTCAACATTGTCGGCCCAGCCAATTCGCTGAAACTCAATGGATTGGCAGATAGGCTATTAGTTACCAGTATCAGTGGCCACTTTACAATATTGGATTCCTCGCATGATATGATTGAACGCATTAGGTCGTTGTTCCAAGACCACCAATACAAGCAAGATTATATACCAGAAGCAAAGAGACTTGGCCTAGTTTACCATCATATCCCTCAACACTTGGGCCAGACCGATTTTGCATCATTTCTCCCCGATGGACGATCACTACTAGGTAAATATTGCACTTATTATTTAGTTACAGGAAGAACTCTTACAGATGGGCTATATCTGTTTTCGTGCCAAAACGATTCGCAGTACACGAGGGAAGTGCTAAACCTTCCTTTGGATGGCATTGATTCTTTTGGACAGATCACTGATATCACTATCAGTGATAACTACTTAGCCTTGGCAAGCTCTACGTCACATTTGCTGGTGATTGACTACGTAAAGTGTGTTACTATATATTCGCAGAAACTCTCAGACACCTTTGCTGAAGTAATAAATTAGACAATTTAGATCACCTCGTTGCATTGGAGACCTAGGAACAATAAATCATCGCATTTATCATTAGCGGCGGCTATGTGCGATGGATTTGTAAAAATTACGTTTTTCAAATCGCATCCCAGTACCAACAACATATATTTTGACACAACAGTACAATATAAGCTTGTCGAGTTAGGTAATTAAATGCGTGATTTAGGCACTATTAGGAAGGTTTTGTGCAGGGAATACGACATACTAGCCGCCGCTGCGGGCAATTGTTTGCTTGATGACAAGGTGATTAGGGAGGATTTTATTGATGGTAACAAATGGCAATTTTCTGGCATAAATCGCACACACGATGCGAACCAACTCACTTCACAATTTGGGTTGATTTTACAGCGATATAAAGATGGCAAAACGGCAAATGAGCGACTTAGCGGCCATATACACCATGAGCCTATACTGGATTTCTGTGTTTCGGGAGATATGATAATTTCATGCTCTAAAAGCACTGTAATTGCCAGTAGTGGCAAATTGGTATTTAGATTAAACTCTTGAATTGTTATTGTCCGAATAAATTGGCGCAACTGATCGTTTACTCGCCAATTTCATCCAGCATCATGCCAATATTAATTTTTTTTTTTTACTATTAATTTAATGAAATTAGATCATTACATATTCAAACGCAATAAATCATAATAAATGTTAAGCTAACGAATGAAAATTGTTCTAACAGAATAAAAATTATACGATAATGTGATAAAACCGTATATGGATGAAACAGTATAACTATCACATTATCAAGATATAATATCAAGAGTTAGCAAATCAATAATCACACATAGATAAGAAACCCTTATTTTTGACACAAAATTCCAACGGCAACCAGGTAGAGTAACGTGAACTTCATCAAAATACCAACCACACATCTAATGAATAGATATCTATTCCTAATAACTAAATCAAATTCTGTTTTAGAGTTGTCGAAATTCAGATCTTTCAGACTCAACAATACAAAAATCACGACTAAATAAATAAGCTTCCCACTAATTAATAATCTATTAGTTAGTTAAATGATTAAAATGTGGTGGGTGCTTTGACCATAAAAGTGTGTCTGAAACGACGATTTAGTTTAGACATATTTCTCACGGCTGGGAAACGCAACTTTTTCTTCAACAACTCAATCATATGAGATCTGACGCACTTACTGGGTTCGATTTCCTGTATCCTGATGATATGAATGCAGTTTGATCGCGCTCTATGTCTACCAGCCATCTCGCTATACATTTGTGAAATAGCCCCTGATTTGGAAACATCTCGGTACTCTTTATACATATTATGAGTCCCAGTTCTACTGTCGTATCGTATCAGCACACCATAATTCTTCACTGCCCCAGGTCTACGTTCGTTGATCTAGATAATACAAGTGATTACTTTGTTGCAGGCAAGAATCTCCCCTCCTGACCTTTTAGCCTTATTGTACTTATTCATAAAGTACCAGAAGCGAGATTTAGCCAGGACATGATTTTTGGCAAATAAGACCATCCGAAATATATTTGGTTTGGGATTTTTCTTGGTGGGCGCAGCACGGCCCACAATATGATATTCTCCAATCTATATAAACAACCAACATACCTTTTGTTGTAACGTACTAACTTCGCTACTAACCATCGCAGCTAACGCACTAGAAAGTACTCTTGTGATTGGAGAATGTTGTGAAGTTAGTGGTATGGGGCACGGGTCTGAGCACCGGTATCAGCGCCACACCAATCACTTGGATTCCCGCAGGGATTCTTCACGGGTCAGCGAATCAAACTCTTACAATACAAAATATAAACCCCGTCAACAACCTCAGAGAGATCTTAACCACTTGACTATCATAGATAGACATGATTATTCACAACAATCCACACCCATTGACATTAATAAAACCGACTTCGCCAATAGTGGTAACAAGGATAAGGCAAAAAATGATAATTTTGACATAGTATTGGGGTTATCATCACAAATGACTTGGGATGAACGGCCTGATGTTGAACAATTGGTGCTATTAATCATTTCCATAATTAAGTGGTTAGACTCAGATGATACTGGGCAGTTTACCGAAGAATATGCACTTTTTGAGCGGGTAGTCAAGAATAAGATCAGAATTTCATCCATCTTACACTCCATCCCGCATGATTACACATCACTCACACTCCAAAGTGACTTTACCGAACCTATGCAATCCAAAACTTCCACCATGCCCCAAGAACTACTGAAGGCAAAGCTAATCCGGTCACAAATGTCTGTATACGATTCCTTTGCTAAATCGATATCTAAGCTGGATAATATGAAGGATATTCAGAACAGGATTGAAGAGCAGGCGAAAGTGACGAAACAGATAAAGGACAGATATGAGAGGTTGCGGGAGAGTTTTGTATCACTACACAAGTCTATACACAGTATACGGGCTTCACTCTCCAATATTAATATGTAAGAAATTACGTGACATTTTATCACTCTAACATATTTGTACCATAGTTTAATTATCGTGGGAATTGTAGCATGGAATTTTATACACTTTGTTTTTTGTGGTGCGGATTTTGATAGTCTTTACACCGTTATATTATAAAATTTCCCTGAGAAAATTCCCTACCTGCCTATTGTCCTTTATGCTTTTAGTGATATGTAGGGCGGCCATGCCCGTACGTTACATTATAGTGTATAATTTTTTCCACAACTGGTATACTAACTAATTAACTAGTTAGTTACTGCGCATTAAATGCTATAGTATCGCCATAAATGGGCGAAAGCATGTTAGACAATCAGTTAACCTCACCTGGTAATAACTGACTAAATATAGACCTGTTTGGAGATGAAGAAGAAAATATTGTTAGTGATTTCCAGGTGTATAAAACTGCCACCATTAATAGAAAATTAATGTTACACCCCAATAATACGGTATTAAATATTATATTCAGATGGTAATAGGTAAATTCCCTCGAACCGTATGTATGACAGCTTCTCCACTAGATGAGGAAGAAGAACTTGAATCACTACAAAGGAAGGCAGAGCTACTGGTGTGCCCACCTGATCAACAAGATACGGTCATGATGCGGTAACAGTCCGTTAATTCAGCTGGAAATTCAAAGACCAAGATTCAATTGCCAGTGTAGATGGTGACAATGACAATTCATTGGAAACAAACACTCACTTTGTGGAATGGGAAAATGGCACCCTTACGTTGTTCATAGGCACCGTATCCTTTGACATTGATATTGCTAGGGATAAATCTTACATTTTGGAAGATACCGAAGAACTCAAACCGTTCCATGCCGCCGTCGATTTGAGGTTACAAGCGAGACAATCTAATTTTTGCCAAGGCAGAAAAATGCACAATCACAAATTCGGAAATATGCGCAAACAGCGCGTAAATTTGACATCGCATGAGCACGCTACAAGGGATGAGTTGAAGTTACAGAAGAGGATTAATCAGAGCTTCAGCAAGTCGGATATGAATATACAATTTTTGGAATCTGATTTTTGATATTTTTAGTCCTATCATATGTTACAAATTAACACTAAAACCCCTTTTATATCAATTTTTAAAAATATCCCAACCATTGCCTTTTATAATAAATTCTTACGTCATTGCAATTAATTAATCAATCAAACAAATGACATTACTTGGGATATATAAAAACAGTTATTCAATATCCCTAATCCTTAGATCTGAGGGATTTCTGGCAGAAAGACCCAAGTGTCTCCTCCTCTCTTTAATAATCTTCTGCTCCATAAATTTATTATGGATTAGACCCTAGAATAGGAAGTGTTTACCTGCTCATAGGATGCGGGTGAAATGTATTTCATTTTTGAGTCATAAATCCGCTCCATTATCTGATCCTGCCGGTTACTAGTACCGTAAAACAATGAATAAGTTGTGGCGGTGAATAAACAAGCAAAGATGAAAATCGAGAAGTGCGTTTGCGATGTAGAACGGCTAGGGAAGTAACGGTAGGAGCTCATTATTATCACAACATAGCTGTATAAAATCATTCAATTTTAACACAATTACCAATCATCTGATAGACACTTATACATGGTATAAACTCTAATATATAGTGATTGCTCCTATGGTCAGTCACTATATACTATGATGTAGGGTAAGGCATCTATGGCTTGGGGTTGGTGTAGCAAAATAACTTAACATATCGGCAACCTTGCAAATTATAAGTGTTAAATACCACATTTAATATAATACCATCAACATAATCGCACTAGGAAATGACCACAAATGACGACTTGGTGAAGGGCCCATTCACTGATGACGAAGCCAAAAGATTAACCAAAAAATTCAACAGATACATGAAAAAACACAATGTAACAATGGATGAGTTGCTGTTTAGATGCGGGAGAAATCCCTGTATTGCAACAAAATTGGCATTAAAAATCCTTCCTTACCGCGATCCAAGATCCGTATATAATTTCATCCGCCGCAGATTAAGGCAATTTAAATCTGGACCTTGGCAACCACAAGAGGTACTAACTTTGATTGAATCGCATATTAATGCTCCCAACAACTGGCGAGTTGTTGCCAAGATTTTGAATCGTTCACCAGAGCAAGTGCAAAGTAAGTGGCGTGAACTTCAGCCAAACATTTCCCATTTGATCAATGAAATTCAAGCATCAAGTAGCAATGATGATAAACTTAGAATGGTCATTGATTACCTTGTCCCAAATGTATCATTTAGCAGGAAAATGGAAGTTGATCTGTACAATTTGGCAATCAAAAATGTT
The DNA here is from genome assembly GCF_000691945.2 of Babesia microti strain RI. NCBI lineage: Eukaryota > Apicomplexa > Aconoidasida > Piroplasmida > Babesiidae > Babesia > Babesia microti. The sequence continues at coordinate 31,364 of NC_034969.1, forward strand.
TCCGGCGTCAATGATGATATATCTTGGAAAACAATCCAATCAACCTTCCCAAATTATCCGCAATCACGACTGAGACTACATTTCTACATGTGCTTGGTGCCACGAGTGCTAAAATTAACAAATCCTGATTTCTCAGCACTGTTATTAGGCCGATACATATTATATCGTATCAACAAGTTGTTTAAAAACCCGACTTTCAACTTTATCGGACTAAAAGATATCCCATATAACAAATTCTGCAAGATAATTTCACTAGGTTATCAGCAAAGATGCTTAATCAAACTATTAAGGAGGACTCCCGGTTATTCTAGGGATCTCACAGGGAACAAGTTGAAGAATGTAATATTGAGTGCTTACAATATTTACAACGTAAAATACCACAGACATAGCGATAAGAAAGTAATTAAATCGCTGCAATCTAGAGGATTACCCTCCAAATACCCAATTGACACTCACTTATCTAGTACTTTGGGTGATGTGTAACTTGGAGACGGCTTGTATCAATTTAATCTTTTGTACATCGCTACCAGTTCTTTTCTGGAATAACCTTTTGTTCCGTTTTCAATTTCTTTATTGGAATTAATGTCATCTATATCAATAGTAACAGTCTTCGCGGCATAACCGCGATTGAATGATTCTAGGTCTACCGGCAGATTTCTGAATAAATAACTTCATACCTTTGTTTTGCATAGTTAATTACCCTAATACAATAGTGTAAAAACATGGACTTGCGTCTACTCGCAAATTCATGTGATGCTCTGCTCTTTCTGATAGTAGGTTTTTCGTAGTTTTCCAAAAAGCGCTGTATCTTTTGGATTTTCCAGGGTCTGCCCATGTCTATAACCCTTCTCAAACTAATAGTAGGCAGGGTCTTAACCAACACCCTGTACATATTCAAAATAATGCACAATAATTAGTATACACTATGAGCTTGGCAACACGTGCGTGGGGAGCATGTAATGCAATATAGAACGAAGATATGGCAAAAAGGGAGTTGAGCAGCAATGTACGCAAGTTGCGTTTCATGCAATCCAATAATGTTGAAAAGAAGAGGGTTCCTATGAAATTAGACCATCCCAATGTGATCACTAACGACACATTGGGAGCCGATTTACCATGGCATTTGGATGAAGCTACCAATATGCAGGTTTTGTATGATGGACTCAACACTATTGGCGATATAAAGGGGACATACAAGGTTAGATACTATACTAGGTAAGCAAAACTATTGACATAGACGGTCATTTGGGGAATACAACAAGGTCATCGATCAGTTTGAGAAGAGGACTGACGAGACACTGCTAAAGCTAAACAAAATTAGATAGCACGCTTATATCAGGTTGCATCTAGAAGTGCGGCTAGTTTACTGATCTGGGAATCTTTGTCGCTGGGCCAATCGGCATAGCTCACATGGATTACTTTATATCCACACCCATTTAGCAGTTTTTCTTTCAAAATGGTATTTTTATTCAATTTCAACGCACTATTTATCACACCATAATCATTTTTATCACTGCAATGATATGTATAATGACACGGTCCGTTTACCTCAATTATTACTTTGTTATCCACTAGTATATCCACTATATAGGGATATATATGCACTTCACAATCAATATCATAGCCCATTTCCTTTAGTAAATTTGACACTTGTTGCTGAAAAACGGTAGTTTTCCACTTTAAAGGTTCTAAAATGACTGATTTAATCATTGGTTTGGGCCTAATTTGAACGAAATCCCGTTTTATAGCGTTAAGTACTTCTTTAACCCTATCATCTACATTGACATTTGTGGTGGTTATATAGGAATGATAAAGTGCCATTTGCGATTTTAGTGAATCATGAAGTGATCCAAATGACCATTTCTCAACAATTATCCTTGTCAAATTACACAACAATGTATGCGATAAACCTGCCATCCTTGTACTACTAAGGTGCAGCGCTGAGCAAATTAATTGACCGATGGATATCTGCTTCGTCGAATCGGATTTTTCATTGTTAAGCAATTGCAATAATTTGTTATATGATAATTGTTTAAGTAGTTTTTTTTTAAGTAATCCGCACCTACACCCAATCTTGCTAAGCACATGTAGCACGGTTGCAATATTTAGCAATGATTTAGATTGTATTATACATTTGCGATACAAAATAGATAGTTGTCGTACTTTATTACAAAATTCCAGGTTGATTGAACCAATTACTTCGAAATATGGTGTTATTGCACTTTCACTCAAATGTTTAGAGCCCTTTACACGTCTAATTTTGTAACCATCGTTAACAATTTTAGTTCCAAGTAACTTAACCGCTTCAAGCAACAATTCGCTACCTGCATAGTTTAGCAATTCACCGTACAAATTGGTACAGCTACTACAAACACTAATGCAGCAAACAGAAACTTGTGATGTATCTGCCTGGCAAAATCTGATCCTCCTTAACACATAAGAAATATCCCTTACCACTACAACATCAAGCCCATCGTTCGACCCAGAACATTTAAATCGCCGGACAAACTCAGTCAATCCGGCTCTAAGAAAATCGTTGCCATTAATATCACAGCGCAGACCTATTTCAGTGCATTTTCTCAACAATTTCACGAGCTTAAATGTGGTTAAAGCTCTAAGGTGTCTTTGATATCCCAGCAAGAACTCTGGTTTTGCGTCAGATTGTGTAAGATTTAGTACCAATTTACACCATTTCCCACTAGAAACGCGTAAGTACCGTTCTAAATAAGATTCCACTAGGGGCAAGTTACACATTAGCACTACATATCTAGTGTCACGAACATTACCGCATATCATGGGCTATTTGTTGGTAAAATTATTGTATAATAACATATTTTTTCAAATAAATAAAGTTACAATCCTATCATTCGATAATTTAAATCACTTAGCCTGCTTACCATCCTAGGTCAATTTGTTCTTACAGGTATCTTTGACAGAATAATCTTATCGCCTAACTTGTCTAATACAGTGTAGTAGCCTTTCCTTTCCAATTGTATTTTGTCGCCTAAATTACATCAAATTTACCTATTTTTAGGCATGCCATTTCCGGTTCACCCAATGCTTCCTTTTCCCACATAGACACAGTTTCTATTTCATTTTTGAACACATCAATTGAATTTGCTGCCTCTTCAGACAGTTTGTTAACTTTGAGTAAATATCCATATTCACGTAAGATAAGTTTGCAAAGCTGAGTAAATTTACCATTACCTTATCTGGGAGATATGGCACCCAATGTAGCTTCTTCTTAGTAGCTTTAAAGTCTCCGTCAAGATTCAATCTACCCTCGATTTCGCTTAAAATGATGTCATTATTTGTGTTTTTTTTGTTGTCGTTGGACAATAAGAAAGCATTTCCCCATCGCATCAAAGTAACCTCTTCTGGATCATTGGAAATGTCTGATTTGTCAAGTAAAATTGTCGGTGTTAGGTATTGCTTGCATTCGCCCAATTTTGGATTCTTTTGATGCAATGCGCGCATTTTTTCACAGAATTTACTCGTATTAAATTCAACTTTCACAGCAGGCAACTCTACGGCGCTATACCTTGGGACAATTCGATCTAGGATTTGTTTATTTTTGGCCCAAAGTTTGTCCCATTCCATGCAATTGCCAGCCTTGCTAGGCCCTTGGTCTAGCACAAATTCCAATAGAGCTTGCACAGTCAATCCCCTCTTCAAAATACCCCTAATCGTGGGCATTCTTGGATCCTCCCATCCATCCACCAATTTATTCGTCACGAACCAATTCAACTTACTCTTTGATAGCACAGTTCTTACAAAGTTAAGTCGGCTAAACTCATATATCTCAACAGGCCTTAGTTTGAGAGCTTCAATAACCCAGTTATATTGTGCTATCCTATCGCTGTATTCATTAGTCCTTAGGGCATGTGTGACCCCTTCAATACTGTCAATTACTGGACAAGCAAAGTCATAAGTGGGATAAGCCTTATATTTGGTACCAAATCTATGATGTGGAACTTTAATGACACATCTGTACAATACGGGATCTCTCATGCATTTATTTTTTGACTTCATGTCAATCTTAGCTCGCAGACAGAATGTTTCCCCCGCAGTAGTGCCATCTAGCATTTCTTTGAAATGTTTTAAATTAGTTTCCACCGATTCATTTCTTCTAACAGATTCTGTTCCTTCGTTACGCTGATTTCGCATAGCATCCACGCTTGTATCGTCACAATAGGCAAATCCTAAGTAATCCCAATAAAAATTACCTGATTTGATTAGTTGTATGGCATATCCTTGTAATTTTTCAAAATAATCAGAGGAATAAGTGATGAAATTTGGTTTAACGCCTAACAATTCCAAATCCTTTGTTATTGACTCTTGAAACTCCGTGCTCTCCTTCACTGGATTTGTATCATCGAATCTATATTATTTTGCAAATAATAAATTTACAAGTTATGTAAATTTGTTTACCTCAAAATAAACTTTCCGCCATATTCTTGTGCATAGTAATGATTTAATAATGCCGCTTTTGCATGTCCAATATGCAAATAACCTGAGGGTTCGGGCGGGAATCTGGTAACAACTTGTCCTTCAACAGCATTTTTCAGTTTACCTCGATAAGAATTATCAACTTGAGCCTTTCTTACATTACCCTGATTTCCAAATTTATCATTAGTGCTGATCGTTGGACCGATGAGATGAGCTATGAATCTGTGCCATCTAGTAACATTTGGATATGGCGGATCAGGCTTTAGAATTGAAAACATGGCAATATCAATACAAGACATTGAATGGCCGGATAAAAATGTTTTGAGGGACAAATATTTATCTAGCGCAGCCATCAGTGTCTCATCTTTGGAACAATTAGTTAGAATTTCAGCCCAAATTTCGATGTTTTCTTGCGGTTGGAAGTTTTTAGACCAGCCACTTAAGTAGTCAAGTGCAGACAATTCACAGCTAAAACTCTCAGTAAGAATGGAATCCCTTGACTTAATGGTATAACTATTGACATTGGCACCTTTATCACAAATCAGAGTGACTTTTATGCCCTCCTTACGCGTTAAATTGGCAAAGGCATCAATTCCTAAAATTGTACATGTAGGATGGTACAAAACATTAAATTCATACATGACATTAACCCATATAACAAAACAATGTAATAATCATACTAACCCTCTGTTATTAGCACCATAAAATCTCACAGCACATGACAAAATCATGTTTTTTTTAACAAATGTACTACTAAAATGCAACTCTAAACGTCTGGTAGTACGATTAGATAGTAGTGTCTCTAGTGGCTACTACTACCTAACCAGGATTTCACCCTTAAAAGCTAAACATCGCATGGCACTTAGGAAACATGATCCCAGAGTCAATAAACACGTGTAGGTCACTATAAACTTAGGGTTTTTTATCAAATCGGTCCTGCTGGTTCCACCCAGACCAAACCACCAACTTTACACTCTGCAAAATATGCCAGGTTTGTAGGTAAAAACAAGAACATGCGACCCTTACTTGCTAGGGTCGAACGCGCCTATGAGTATGGAAAGTTTCATGCCTTTGACCGAGCCTACCCTAGACTTGTATCAAACAGGGCCAGAACCCTACCCCGCATGCAGTGAGATACCGTTCGATTATATCGGGTGTTCATTAGTATCTAAATGGTTAAACAATCAACATAACAATTAATGCATAAATAATTGCGACAAAAAATTGAAAAATCAAAGAACTTTCCATGCTAAACTTGCCGAATGTATTCATGGAGATCGTTGACACTGGTGAGATTATAGTCGTTACTTGTAGGATAGACACAGGTGGAATTGCTTAGAGTTTCACAATTTTTTCCTTTATCTGAACTATTTCCGTTGCAAATACTGCCACAACCTAATAAGTTACAGACCCCCATCGATTCTAGACCCACAATCTTAGTGTCATTTCCATTTAGGATTGATGATTTATCGTCCCAAATACGATTTACCTATATAAATTGAACCTTACTAGGATGTTTGCAAAATAGTTGGCATTACCCAAAGCTGTATCGGCTTGCTCTTCTATAATTTGTGGCATCTTTTTGTTATGCTTATACACGATGAAAATGGCGATAAGGGATATTGTACACTGTAAGGATATCCATAGCAGTCCTTCATATTGTACTGCAGCAAACCAGCGGAATTTGGTGATCAAGGTGGGATGACCGAGGGGAACCCGGCGGTAATACATTGCGATGTAGTACACATACGCGCCAATTAAAGATTGTGCGATTGTAACAGCGCATATTGGCATAACCACACACTGCATTTGCAACTTGCACAATGAACATTTGCTTTTATTCCAAACGTATTTTGAACATTCACTCAATTCGGTACGATCGGGCTCAAATTCCTTAATGGCATAGTCAAGCGCAGTGGCGAATTGCTTACCAAACTTTCTGAATTTATCTTGATCTCGACAATCCTGAGACACCTTCTCTAATACGCAGTTTTTTGTGTGATTTATAAAGGTCTCTCCCGCCAATTTGGAAACAAACTTGCACATTTTAATCCACTTAGCGGTTATAAACTTGTAGAGTCCATAATACATAAGCGATATGAACGCAATGCTTAACACGGCAGAGGCGGAAAAGAAAAGTTCAAATGATCTAACATTGTTTAGTAGACCAAAAGTAGGAATATCATCCGTGTGGATTAACGTGAAAATGCGGAATAATGCCATTATTTCATATACAAAAGTTGCGAGTATACCTAATGACGATATGATAAAGTAGTCTGACAACTCGTAAGACTTGGTTAATTCCAAATGTTTAAAATTTTTGTGTATCAAGGTCTCCACATATGATTTGTTTTCAAACCCAAATGGATTTGCTTTATAATTATTACCTTTCCCATAGTTGTCCATTTTTAGGCGTTCAAAACTACCTAATCTGGATCCTAGACTTGACCCAGGGTATTCTAGTTCCTCATCGAAACGACTCTGCATTTGAGATATTATTTATCAATAATGTTTAACAGATACAACTGCCATAGTTCCGTTCCTACTAGTAAAGAGGTAAACTCTTCCTAGATGCACTATGAAGCACAGATGTAGTAACTATCGACGGTAGTCCACCTGCCACCTGCTATCACCATGCTGTAATGGCAAATATCTATAGAAGGATGAATAACTATTAGTATTTACCACAACAATTGATTTATAATACCAATCCTAATACATTTCTATTGCTAGTATTAATATACATATATGCAAGAGTGCAATTCGTTTGGCTTAGCATTCGGGAAGTGTCATAAGAATTGCATGGATAAATGCAAAATTTCTAGATAAATACACTTAATTAACATTATATGAGTTGTGTAGATTTGACTTGACATTTCGTGTATACTTTGACAATGCATCCACACACAATAGTAACTTATTACTTGTAGTCACATATTGTTAAGTTTTGTTGACAAATTTAGAAAAATCCCTTTTATTAAAAGATTCTTCATAACTACTTTAGACGGTGTCTAATGATGTGATGATGGGGAGTATGACCAGGGCGAGGAGCATTTTTCAGGCGGCGAATCTATTGGCCAAGAGTAGGAATAGGGACCCATTTAAATGGACAGAGATTTTTAAAGGGTTACATCGCAAAGCGTTTTTATTAACCATAGCAAATGGGGATGTAGTTGACACTAATGTTAATATTTGTACCACTAGAGAAATATCGCTGGTGTTTGAAGCCTTCTCCAGGATTTCCAAATGCACTAAGTTGGTTGAATTAAATATCAGTCAAAAAATTGCCAATAATTATGGTAGTTTAGCCAATTTTGATGAATCTGGGAATCGCAGATATAATGAATACACATTTGGATTCTACGATTTGGTAAATTTGTACCTACCATTAACGCTAAAGTGCGTAGATCATTTGAATATACATGATATATACAAATTGTTGAGCTTTTTGAAGGCTCTGGGACAAGAATCCTACTTGATCTACAACACGTTGGACAAACTCTCAGAAAAATTTACAAACGAATGCAACTCCCTGTCAACTTCCCAAATATGTCAACTACTTAAAATATTTACAGGACAACTGGAACAAACTCAATCATTCACGCAGGTAAACCAAATAAAATTTAGATCATAATGCCACTGATCAATACATTGCGTAGTAATATTATGAGTTTGAACACAAATCAATTATACGAAATTATTGAAATCCTTTATTTAATTCGTGAAATACCGTGTAATCAAATTTTATACGATTGTTACATCCGTTTAAGGGAGGATTACCATCATTTATCTCTGAAACAAATTACTTTAATCATTTCTTGCTATTCCAGGTAATTCCCCCAATAAGTATAGGCATTACAAACACACACATGTGTACATTCCAAGTTTAATGCATCAAATTTCAGATTTTTTAATGAAAAAATGCAGCGCAAAGCTTAATGACAAACAATTCTTCTTAAATGCAATAGATGCTAGAGTCTTGTGTCAACTCTTCAAATCATATTCTACAATAGGCTATATTTATAGGCCATTATTTGATATGTTATTCGAGATACTTCATGTTTGGTCCGATAAGTTATCATTAATTCATTATTCTACAATCGCAGCTTCACTAGCTTCCCTCCAAACAAAGCACAATGTCTATCTTTACAATTACACAGACTTGAAATTTAAAGATACACATTCTAGCCAGCGTAATGCCCTACCTGAGACCTATACTAGCCTTTCCAAGGATAAGATTCATTGTAATCCAATAAGACATTGGCTTCATGTCAAAGATAAACTACAGTTGAAATCTAAACATGAAGATTGCATAGTGTATACGAGAAATAAATTTGATGAGAAGAATGAAATGAAAGCAGTAATTTTGATACCTAAAGAAAACTACAGTTCCAATTTTATTTGCTGGTGGAGGCATCTATTAATACACTTATCATCCCACATTGAGTAATCATTGTTATCACTCAGAAATTTAAAGACTAAAAAGAAAAAAGCTGATATCGATTTTGCAAATGTTTCTATCGAAATTTTGGATTCAATGGCAAAATCTGGACAATCACATGCCCAAGTTGTTTCCCAATTACTCAATTTCATTTATTATGAAATTGACACATTGAGTGGCATTACGGTACTGAGTTTACTGTGCAATTTGCAATCTCTACAGGTAATTCCACCATTAATTAAGATAAATTACTCAGAATTACTTGAAATGGTTGCCACAAAAAGATTCAATGAATTTACTATACCCCAATCTCTAATCTGCATTAATCTCATATTGGCAAATTGCATACCTCTACAAGAACAGCACATGGATTTTTTGCACAAGATTTCAACCCAAATTACATGCAATTCAAACGCCAAAAACCTGTTAGAATTTTCTCATCCTTCAACGTTAATTGACATTGCAGGCCATTTATCAATTAGTAATCTAAACGACAGAAACATATGCCAAGCATTAATCAACATAGTAAAAACTAATCTATTCAGTACTATCTGTCCATGTAATGTATTTGTAATTTAGGGTTTGAAGAGCTAGTAAATTCAAGCATAAGCAAGTTTAATTTGCAATTATTACCACATGAAGATAATTATGTCAATAACAACTTGATCTATTCAAAATTAAGAACTGGCGGCAAATTTCACTCATTATCTAAGATAAAGTTGCCAACTATTGTTATAAGAGATAATTATGAGCATAAGGCACCGACAACCACTATTATACCCTACCATTGGGAATTAGAAAGTTTTAAGAAATCACTATACCGAATTCAATTGGAATTTTCACGACATAACATTACATATATATCAAAATGTACAATAAATTCATGCCCTATAGATATATTATACTCTATTCCGGAGAATGAAACCGATAAATTTGTAATACTGTGTTTGGCACCGGATGAATTTGACACTCCCACAGCAAATTACACTCACACTTGTTATTGGAAGACTAGGTTGGCATATTTAAATACTATGGGATTTGAAATCAAAATTTTACTTTGTGGTAACATTTGTGATGATTTTTTTACAAAAATTAACGATGCAGGCAATGATGTTCTGCCTAGCTTATAGAAGAAATTTTTTGTATAAATTTACCCCTCATACTTGAGTCGTACTTGGAAATCGACCTTTCAACCAACGATCTAATCTCTGACTTCAAGTGAAGCTTGTTCAGCAGCATATTTATGTTACAATGACTAAATTAATTGAGTACGTACTCTCCCATCAGGCTTGCCAGGACGTTGGCAGATTTCCTAACAAATTGAGATCCATCACTTAAAGCCTGGATTAATTATGAATGATTACCATAAATGTAATCTCTGCCACTTCTTTTAGTTGCCTGAGGTTGCTAATTTCTGGACCAAGCCTATCGAACAGAATTATTATACAATTTAGTATTGTTGTACGGCATGATTGTTGGCTACATATCAATCTAACTTACTACTTATACAACCCAAGCAGATACGTTATGAGCTTCGTTTCAGCACTTTTAAGACATATTTTAACCAATGTCTTATTGGCTTCCATGCGTATGAAATCTGAAGATCCTTGACTGGCTTTTTTAATCACCTTTTCTATAGCATCGTTTACTAGCGTGGCCTAAATGTAATTATATAATACCAATTCATTTGGAAAATTGTAGAACAACTCTCCTAAACACAATAGCGAATTTTTGCATATATTTGATCGCCCACTATTCGAATTTACAATAATAGCTCTGGTGGCATCCAGCAGCAATTTTGAGTCTGAATGACACTGCAGATACCACATTTAAGCATAATACTAGCATTTCTTTTTGCTTGTTTTGAAATTTCACTTTGACACTTGATCAATTCTTTCCAGCTACTCTCCTTTATCGTAGGTATCTTCTTCAACTCTTTCTGAATATTTGCTGAGGCCAATGCATTTGGGTCCTAAATGAGCTGAAAAATTACCAATCGATTTATCTCCCTTTGTGCCCTAACTGTAGATCTTGGCCTGTTGTATTTAATCAGTGAAGGTTGGGATAATATGTCTTCCTCGTAATTATCGACATTAGAATAGTGCGTATCATTTAGTTTATCATTGTAATCGCATGAGTTTTTGTTTTCGAATGAAATATTTTCTTCTGGCGAATGAACATAACTTTCTTGATTCTTAGAATCTTGGCAACTCTCATGCGATTCATCTTTACTGTATTTTGGTTCATTATGGCATGGCTTATCATATAGTGGTTCTTCATCATATTGAGGTAGATGATTAATTTTGGCTACAATCTTGGATCTTAGGAAATCTGGTTGGTAATCAAAATCATGGATTGATGCTATTATTGAAGGAGCTTTTGATGATGTACTTTTTGCAGCACCATCATCATTAAATACTTTCCTTCCACTACCACGCATATCATTATTATACCCATCATCATTAATATCGTTATTTCGACCGCGATGACTACATACATTACCTTTATTGTTAAATTTGTCAATATAGTCCATACCATTCCTATTTCTCGGTTTAGGCACACTGTCACGGGTAAGCCTATTAGATTCGTGATCATTTCTAAGTGTATCTGTATTGTTAAATCCTACAGGTTTGGTCACTTCATGTTCTGTCAATGGAAATTCATTTGACTCATTCCACCATGATTTCAGATTCGCTCCCTTAGCAGGCTGTATAGGAATGTCTTCATTGTATAATTTAGGATTTCTCACTGGAATTCTTTTAGATTTAGTTATCACTACATTTTTTGGGCTACTAAATTAATAGTTTTAACACATGAATATAAAGCAAATGCCATGTATTACCTATTTTTGTTGTATATATTTGATTTTTCCGAGGGCCACGTCGGTTCCTTGGATGCAGTGGGATTAGACGTGGATTCATGTTCTTCATTTTTTGGTTTAACCTTTTCGAGTTTAGATTTTGTATCAACATTATTTATGACTTTCGTTTCTGTTTTGATGGGTTTTGATTGTTTCTTCGGTTTCGATTTGGGTTTACGCCTGGATGCACAGTTACCCATGGCACTTATAATACTCAGTCACTCACTAATTATTTAATCGTTATTATTTATGTTTGACAATTAATTGTAGTTGCTATACCATTTCATAAAATGATGGATCAATTTAGAACCAATAAACAAATTTATCAATGGTGAATAGAGGAATCTTGTAAATAGTTCACAAATTGAACAAGTATCTTAATTAAGTCGAAGCAATATTTAGATATACAAGCATTAAACTGATTCTAATGCTAGCAAATACCATGAAATCATTATCTAAGCGAACACAATACGAGTATTCTATAGTACAGAATTAGATCTAAAAATTGAATTATCAAAATTTCAAGATCTATCATTACCATCTGCAATGTAAAATGTTCATTTTATTAATAAAATGAATGATCAGATTCATCATTTGACTCTCATCTGCAAAAAATAAAAACAGTTCAGGACCTCAAATCTTGAACGGATGGAAATTCAGGTGGAGGCAAACTAGCAATAATATTTTCAATCTCATCAGCCTTATAGAAATGAACTCTAGATTAGCCATTTGCTTACTTCTTATCTGTGACTTTTATGCACGCCATTTCCACGTTGTTTTTTGTTATCTTCTCCTCCATCACATGCCTTAATATCTCAACTATCAACTTCTCTGCATCTATATCACTGTATCATGTAACCTTCGAACGACATATCTGGACTATACTTTTCTTGCAGCATAGCTTCTGCCCCTTCCTGAGCTGCACCTATGGCCGCTGCCTTAAATTTAGTATTAGTGCCTAAGTCGTTCAATTCATACCTGAAGGATCGGTGCACCAAAGATTTGGCCCGAAATCATCAATTCCACCCACCAATAGAGCCACACCAAAAGGTCTACTCATAGTCTTCTTTTTCTTAGTTTCAATTACAACTGATTTAGTGTTTACTTACGTGAAAACTCCAACGCTAATTCTGACATAGATTCCACGCACGATTGAATAGGCATAGGCTCATTGTACACAAATCTATGATTTGCACATTCAGTTCTGCCATGATTAACCAAAGTTCTAGATAAACTAACGTTTACCTTGCATCCGCTATTAGACCGCTCATGGTACAGGCAATATGAGAGTCAATTTCCAGTATCTTTTCCACCGAAGTTAGGACTAGTAAGGGTGAGGAAGCTCGGTGCTCAGAGGCAAAAATTACCCCTTCTTTTGTGGTTATGCCTATGGCTGTACTGCCAAACTTGATAAATTATTGTATTACCTTTATAGCCCCTAGGGCATATTCCACTTGGAATAAACGGCCTTCTGGCGAAAATGTATTGACGCCCCGATCATATTCGCTCCTAAATCACCCAGAGAAATACAAAAAATTGCTAAAAATAGAGTAAAACTTACCTAGTAGCAAACATAATTTCTAAATTATAGGGTGGTATAACTGCCACCCACACTCAGTTACTCGAATATATTGAATATCGTGCACATTAGAAATTTCATGTGATATGCCGAATAATTATGATATTTATGACATGTTTGACCCATCTAAGCACACAATCTTTGTGGCACAATCACACATCACAGTAGATACGGTTGATAATATTGTTAACAATGATTCTACACTAAATTCTCTGACACTCACCCAGTTAGTAAGTATATAGTTTATTATAACATGCAAAATTATGCATCCTTATGATTTAGGAACGGGCTCACGCAATGAAAGCTGTTACAATGCTATTACTGTGCAAATCTCCCTTCCCTATCAAACATGAAGATATTCGAACTATTGTGATGAGAAATTTGGGAACAAATTACACATCCAATGCGCTGAAACAAGTACTAAGTAATGTAAATTGTTAGTCAGATGATGTAAACGATATTGTCCGGAACACCTTGGGATTAAGACTCACCGAATTGAAGTATTCAAGTAGGTTGCCATTTGAAATAGACAAGAAAGAGTACGTATTATCGCAAAATTTTTGTTACCAGCCGCATAATATTCAAATATTATCGCCAGGTAGATAATATAATTAGTCACATAGGCTCCCATGAAATAAGAGGGTTTGTGTTATTTTTAATTCCTTGTTTCAGAGCACATTCCGACTGTATTTTTATAGGTAATCACCAATTGATTTAGATAACTTAATATCAATTTTTCAGAAAATTGGGAAATCGCATTTGGTGCCAAATAGTAAAAAAATAATTATGTAGACGTCGAATGCACAAAAGAAATGCTTTGCCTTTTGAAGACCCAAAGAAGAAGCTCTAATGCCAAGCATAGGATTGAAGGTAGTATTTTGCTAAATTAGATTACAAAAGTTTAACGGACTACTTGATTTACGCTAGGGATCTATTGTATATAGCAATAACAATCAAAGTATCATGCGCAAATAACACAGAATGATGCATTTGATTCCTTCATCTCCCCTGGTTCCAGAATCGCAGCGGAACGTAAAAAATAGTTTAAAGTAGACAATCCGGGCGACTATGTTGAAATGCTGAAGAAGATAACTCCCGGGGAATTTGACAAAAGCCTCGATTTCCTTATACCAACCCACACCGCAAATGACGTCAACGCTACCGATAATAAATTTAGTAATACCTAGCAACAGCGGCAATGATATGGTTTAGACACACTAGCTATATATTACCTGCGTGAAACGAGATTTGTAACATTGGAAATGAGTAAGGATATAGAATATCAAAAGATCAATTAGTAGTTATTTAAGTGAAAAATGCTGAAAATGAAATAGAAAAGTGTGATAATTTCGTGATATATCGCCTCATAATTTTTATGGGCGGTTAATAGTAAAAATAGCTATTCATCCAGCCATTCCTGAAGTGAAGTGCCAGATCTTGCGATAGGCATTTAGACGCACACAAATTCCCGAAATCAAATATTTTGGAATTACGGTAAAAACGGGCAGATTTGAAGCAACAATGCAGAAAGATAATTCTTTTACAACATTTACCGACTTATTTGCAATTTCAAAATAACTCACATACAACAGCCCCCAAAAAAGCAGATGCACATTTATAAGAAGAATTTAAAATAAATCTGTACATTAGGAAATGAATACAACTACTTCAGACATAAATTATACAGAAAAATTCAAATTTATCAGAACAAAAAAGTTTATCTTTAAATCAAAGGTCCAACCGACTATACACATTCTTAAAGAAGCATAATTGGGCAGAAAATTATCCCCCAAAAATTAAATGGCCAAATAGATCAGTTAGGTTTGTGTATATAATAAAGGAATTATTTATCAAGGCAAATTGGAATCACGGATGGAGCCTCTAATGAAAAAGTTACCGGCCATTATACAAACCATGACGATTCTAAATTAAAAAAAGCAACTAAAAATACTAGCACCACTTTTAGTATAAGTATACTACCTATTGAAAGTTTAAATGGGATCGATGAATAGATATATTACAACAACTCAATGGTTTGTTCCGGTTGCTGTTATGGGCTAGAAATTTACAACGCTGGCTCCACTGGTGGAGTAAGGTACAATCAGTACAGATATATTGGATATGTTACCGTAACAGTTATAATTTGTCTTTTTGTTAGTTCTGCATACGCTCATTATAGTATAGTTATTTCCACATATACTAGTTATCATATATAGTGTACAAGTTACTAGTAGAGTTAACTAGTGGCAATTGCGTCTAATCATCTTCGGCTTCATCATCAGATTGCAATGATGCTAGGAAGATCGACCGTTTTTCCGACCAAAAATCCAGTCTCTTTTGTCCAGTCTGGGTCACTGATTACTTACCAAACTATTTTTAAGTTTGGCCGACATAGCAGTGTTGGTACTATAATCCCAAAGAAGGTAAACTTCTTGAGAACATGCCTCTGGAAACGCATGTTTCTCTATGATGTTGATTGGAGGTCCTGCATCTAGCAGCGCCCGTTGCTCTTTAGCACAGTTTGAGTTTTCTAGCGAATATACGTAACGGTCGAACTAAAATCAACTCATTTTATAAAATTAGTATTAATTAACAATCAATATCATAATTAAAACATGTCACAAAGGCACGCATTGTGTTATTGTTTAATGCGTTAGACACAGATATATTTATTGAGAATGTTTAATATAAAAATTGTATGAATATAAAATTAACTAGTGACATAAATGCCTGGTGGATAGTGTCATACCATTGTGTCTAAGAGTTGTTTAATGCAATATATACAGAATTTAGCTGGGTACCAGGGTCCATTTTGAATTAATTGATAGGCCACAAAATTTGAGCTGCTGATATCTTCAAAACAGACTAGACAGGGTTCTTCAATGGGTTGGAGTGCGGATGGGCAGTCCATTCACAATAGCTCTGGTGGTGCTGACACTCTTGCCCCTCGCAACTTTCCAGTGGAAAGTTAACCCTAGAAATAATATTTTTGAAAATATTATTTCCACCAAATCATCAAGTGACAATTCATTAGGCAGAGCTGTGAATGGTTACTATGATGGATTGTGCCGAGTTGGAATTGGGTATGATATCCACAAAATTGTAGATTGTGGCAGAACTTTTAAGTTGGGAGGGGTTGTTGTGAGTGATGAGTATCAAATTGATGCTCATAGTGACGGTGATGTTTTGTATCATGCCATAGCCGATGCCATTTTTGGGGCCCTAGGCAAGGGCGATATTGGCCAACACTTCCCCAACACTCCAAAATTTGACAACATTAACTCTAGTGAAATATTAGATCGCGCTTCTACACTAACTAAGGAGGGTGGCTACAAAATATACAACATAGACGCGGTGGTAATTTTGCAAAAAGTTATTTTACAAAATTACATCTCGGAAATGGTAGAAAATGTTAAAAAATCACTATCAGATGCAACGGATAATGAGACAGTCGTTAGTGTCAAGGGGAAGACCAAGGAGGGGTTGGATTCAACGGGTAGAGGTCTCTCGGTAGAATGCCACACAATTGTCACTCTCAGAAAAATCCCATTGTACAACTAATTTTACAAAATTCAATGTCTCTAACCAATTATTTGTTTTTACAATTCAATCAATAAAATTATTATATATTACCTGAATTATGTCTAGGCCACATCTGTGACTGATTGGATTAGTAGTGGTTGCCATTGCCATGGATAGGGTGGAAATATCTGTGCTTAGGGAATTTTGTCCCAAACTTTTATGCCATTGGTCAGAAGATAGAGCAGTGGATTTTGTTGGTAAGTGTTGCGACATGAGTGCGACTGGGATTTGTTGGCTGTGGGACTGGTTTTTGGCACAGATCAAGGGTAATGACCCTCCTTCCCACAAGATCTCCCTAATTATAGCAAATTTTTTGTTGCATAAATTGCCAAAGTCTCATAAACTTCCCCCCTTCATCCCCTTAAAGCTCATAACCATACATGCCGACTCCAACATTAAACAGGTTTCTAGCGTTGCCACTGAGATTGCCAATCGCAATCCATCAACCGCACCCAGTTTACTAATCAAGCCACTAAATAAAGTTTTACAGTTCAAAATTTACGATCCAGATTATTCACAATTGGTGTCTTCATTATCATATCTATTGTTAAAATCACTGGATAAACACAACCCCAAGGCATCTTATAAGGCAATAGAATCGATTTTAGCATGTGATATTGAAAATTTACAACGTTTTTTTGTGATAGATAACTTTTTAAGCCTAATATTGTTCACAGTATCAACACCGTTTCACAAGGGAATGTCAACCTTTTACAGCACCGAAAGTTACTTAAAGTGTCTAAATTTATCACAAAAAATCGATATTTTCACTACTAGAAACTACCAACACTCTATATTTCACTATCTCATGCATTGGTCAACACAATTATCGACGAGAAACATATCGCATCTATTCTACAAAATACACGATTACTACCTAAATTCATTGAACATTGACACTGCGAATGTTTCATCCAAGTTTGAATATGAAAGGGATAAATTGTGTTTTGGGGCGTTCATTATTGCATTATTTTGTAGAAACGCCAATTCCCAATCTATAGATTTCTTCGAGTCACTGTACCTCATTTTGTGCAAATCTAACGAAGCTGGGTTATTCTCATTTGTGCCCTTGGATAACGATCCACTGCACATTATTAAATCGATAGAATTGCCTTTTAAATTATTCAATTTATTACTACAAATAGCTGATGATAACAGTAACAATGGCGAAATTTGTAAAAGTGTGTGGAAAAATATTAAACTCCTATTCGAAATCAACCTACATCAGATAGACTTAACACATTTTGTTTCACTCATATCAAAATGCTTTCCTATTAATGAGCAGGAATTCTACACAAACGCCAGTGATTCATTACATTATGTTTTGGATTCATTTTGTCACGCTGATAATGACATCCAATTATGCGACAATATCTATTTGGACACGCTAATTGGTTTAATGTCAAGCTTATACAAACTTGGAGATTTACATACATTTTTCTCCACTCTATCACACAATATACCTTTCTATTTCGTGTTATGCCCTGGTGTGGTGAAGATTATACAGCATTGCGCAAACGATTTTACGGATAATTCCAAAGTGTTTGAGTCACTGGTACAATTGTTGAATAGTTACAGCAACGATATTAACTTGGTGCTCATTTTAAGGATTTTTATATCAGCCTTTTTGCTTTCTATTAATATCAAAGATAATCTCTGCTCTAGAAATTTTTTAGCCTCCTTCTCTAAATTCATAAGTCAAATCAATTTGCAAGAGTTGGCTATCGATACTAATGATTTGCTAAATACATCAGTATACTTATTTGTATTATCACTATTTGTGATAATTAGGAAAATTGAAGCCTGTTTCACATACACCAGTGGTTACACACGATACAACCAGGTTAATCACTTGACCAATATATTGTTTGCCGCAGAAAGGCTGGTGAATTTTAATTCCAGGCTTGCATCATACCAACTAAAGCTCTGTGGTTTATCATTAGTCCATGTGTCGCTTTATTATGCCACACGTATGTTTAATAATGAAGACTTATGGGCAATAGACCCAGTGACAAATTTGTCTGAGAAACTGCACAAATTATCACTACAATTATCACTTGATGACGTTAAACACTTTTATTTGCTTTACATGTCAAATGCCCATTTGTTTGACATATATGGAATAAGGGTACCGACCAATCTGGCTGTAATATCGCAAATTTTAAATGAGCACCCGAATCTACAAGTTAATCCAGCCCTTATTACAACCTTGATTAGTGAAAAAGATTTGTGTGATATACTAGAACCAACTGCACTAAATAGTGTTAATATGTCTGGCATATCGCAGCTTGTAGCCTGTATTGAGAATCCTACATGCAATGTTTTGAATCGAATCGTAAAATGCCTTAACAAAACTAGCGATATGAGGTGTAAGCGAGTACTGCTGTGCACTGTAGAAAAATTATCACATAAAAAATCACTCCAACAAACAATTGTCTGCCATTTGTTCAACGAACTTATTTACCCGCTTGATAAGCAGGTTTGCGGCAATTGTCAAAGTAAATGCCAAAAATTGGATGAGATAAAATTATCATTGGGAGAGTGTGAATCACTATTGTTTGCCCATTTGAATGATGAATTATGTTATATATTGCTTGAAAAATCGCTAAATTACGTTTTCCATGTACATTTAAAGGAACATACCAACTACGATGAAATTATGGTGTTTTTAACATATCAGCTGCTTAGACACCTTTGCAATTTCGAGTTTCCCGTACATGGAGCCACAAATTGCAATTACTGTGGCATCCATATGAAAAGAAAAGATGTGTTTTTGCACGCAATCAATGCCCTGGATTTGACATGCACTGCCAATATCTTTAGAAATTTACCCAAGCACAAGATGTTGGAGAAATATATTTCACTGTTACTGCGTGAATCAATGAAGTTGGAGAATAATTTAATCGCAATGAAGGAGTAAGTATAAATTTACACAGTTACCTTAATAATAGCTTATCAAAGGAATCTCTCGACGTGTGTATTGGATTTATAAGGCTAATTGCAATGGATAGCACTAGGCAGATAAATCCACAATTATCTTTAGAACTGCTTAAAAAGGCAAATGAATTGGATTTATCACCAAATAACATCTTATCCTTGGGGCCTACCGTTGGATCGGTTAGTGCATTAATTGAATACTTGACACTTTGCACAAAAAATAATGGTGTTATAAATGTTGATGAATCACTTTATTATATCGTTAAAAATGTAATGCAAAGTGACCATTTAAAGATTGGGGAGGATATAATTAGTGCTGTGAGTACTAATTTTTTGCAAGATACCCGCTCCAACGTAATTTTAAAATTGTTTATATGCGATTCTGTCCTAAAGGCATCAAGAGGTATTTACAATCCGTCAGCCAAGAATAAGGGGGAGTTATTTAACATGGTTACACGATCATTTAAAAATTCCCTAGAATTTATCATCAATAATTGCCACCTGTATGACTGTGGATGGATATACGTGTACTTTTGTAAAATTGTCTGTTCGCTGTACTATAGGATGAGGAAATCCAGCCTTAGTACAATAGGTGAGTGCGTATATCACATAGGATACATAAATGTTCATAATCATGTAGTAGTGTGTGACATATTGATAAATTTATCTACACTAGCCCATAAATTTAAGCAATACAATGCAAAATTATTGGCTAGGCATTCATTTATGTGTATATATTCATTGCTAAACTATGGCAATGGCGCATCGCAAGCACAAATATTGAGATTATTAAATTTGTGGGTGAACAAGATCCCAAACATTATCGTATCATGTAAGCATTTGGCAAAACTATCATCCGGGTATGTATACAATTATCATCAAGTATTGATGGCGTTAAATTGTTACTGGATATTGTCAAGTTGATGAGGAATAAGAAGATCATCGACTCAACCAAACGATATATACCACTACTGCTAACATTCATATTGGAACAAGTTCGGGCAATGGCTATACCAACACCCGGTGAGAACGAGGACCTGGGAGGCGGCGAGAATTCATGGATCTTATTGAGCATAAAGCGCCAAGTACAACTTTCGCTCGAGGCATGTGGCCCAAAAATAGTGCAAGAATGGTACTACGATTTACCAAACTACTTGAGGATATACCTGAAACAATTTGGGATTAAGCTATCCGCAAGCAGCAAATACAAGAGCCCCTGACGTACACCCATTGATGGTCTTGCCCCGTATCCAACAGTAAGTTGCAGTGGAGATCGAATAGCAAAATTTGGCCTGTATATTTAATCAATTTTTTAATGTAAATTATAATCTCTATTTTGGATTTATTTCTGTACGCATGTGATAAGAAGGTCCAGCACAGTCCCTTTTTGTGATTTAGAACAGCTTGACCGGTAAACTGAGCGGCGTAATGCCTTT
Source organism: Babesia microti strain RI (assembly GCF_000691945.2). Lineage (NCBI taxonomy): Eukaryota > Apicomplexa > Aconoidasida > Piroplasmida > Babesiidae > Babesia > Babesia microti. The sequence continues at coordinate 52,648 of NC_034969.1, forward strand.
TGATGGATTGAGATAGGAATTTTGCCTGTGATATCTCATATTTTAGCACTAAATTACACAATGGTTACAATTTTTTAGTCGATCCTCCCCGCAACTAGTATTAGGGTGCCTTAATGGTTGTAAATCCCAAGGCAACAAGTATTGCAAATGGGAAAAATTATTTAGAGAGACTTTACTAGTTCTAATTTTTCTAACATATATGAGTAATTGCTGCCTAAATTGGTAATCTTGGTAAGAATCTTGTGTATCGAATGAAGTGGGCAATTGTTTCAGGGATTCCTCTAGGGCATCGTAAAATGCATTTAGGTAATTACCAGAAGCTCTAAACGATGAGATTGATTCCGGGTTCTCATTCGCTAATTTTTCAAAATTTTTAGTGCCTAGAGCCAATAGGGCACTTGGGTCAAAGGATCTATGCCACACACTAAGGTCGCTAGACATTTGATTACACCATATATTGTAATCATAATGTGTGGTGTTTAAATGCAGTTCAATTTCACCCTTTAAAACCTCTGTTTAAAAAATTCAATAATGCAGTTTTCAGATCTAGTAATTGAGATGATTTTTTTATCCGCGAAATCATATTTGAAATTTTCACAGACAGTCAATAACACCAACTAAATTGGCTAATTTATCTACACATTGTCAAATATTTAACTGAATTATCTTCTGCTGTGTCATGAGTAGCTATAAGTTGGAAAAATCATACATTTATGAGAATTGTAATGATGGCTTCAGCAGAAGTGATAACCGCAGAGTTAAGTTTAAGAAAAATCACTGCCAAAGATCATTAAGCTCGCTCACATCTGATAGTTCCAGCATACCCAGCTACATAAGGGGGGGTAAAAAAACAAAGTATGCAAATGCGTACGAATACGTTCCACGCACCAATTACTTTATAACCAACTTATCAGATGCATCATCGCTCACGTCAGACAGGTCCACTAGCTATGCTAACTACAACAATGGATACCATAGATACGAAAGTTGTTCGATTGAGGAATGTGATAATCCAAATGGAGATTATACATCGCGCTGTTTCTGCTACGATGCATGTGAAACTATGGGCGGGTATAAGACCCAAATTAACCCAAGAAAATATGGCATCAAAACACCCCTTAAAAATTCACATTTTATAAAACGTGTGCTACCATATAGGTACCATTACATACTTTACAAATCAAAGTTTTTGCCAAAGGTGCCCTGCCTGGCCTGCGCCGCCATGGAGTACGAGAATCTGGATTTCACAAATGGCGAAGGGGATGAGGAGTTTAACGAATATCCCCACTTATCTTTGGAAGACGTATCAATTGAAGATATTCAAAATAACGAATCCATGTATTTGGAGGAGATGCCCTTTGAAGGTGGCTACAATAGCTATTCCAGCCCTTCGCGCAAGAAGACTATTTTCTCACGAATAGGATCTGCTATCCAAGATAGTGCCTCAAATGCCGCTGCATCAATAAAAAAATCCATCTATGGCGACGAATTAGCACTGAATAATCAGTCAATGGCCTCCGGTGGCACTAGGTTGTCTGCCATATCTGGGACTGGAACCAGCAGCCTTAAGGAATTGGCTAGGTCCTCCAGCAGATCTCCCAGTCGAAATACAACGATGCCTGCTTTGGACAATAGCAGAACATTATCTAGGGCAACTAGCAGATCTCCCAGTCGAAATACAACGATGCCTGCTTTGGACAATAGCAGAACATTATCTAGGGCAACTAGCAGATCTCCCAGTCGAAATACAACGATGCCTGCTTTGGATAATAGCAGAACATTATCTAGGGCAACTAGCAGATCTCCTAGCAGGACAAGATTATCAACAGTCAATTCCAATGCTGGAGATAACAATGAATTGGCCCTCAAAGGTTCCTCAAGAGCTAGCTCTAGGAGCAGACTTGCCACTTTGGGTGGGGATATAAAGGAACTGGTTCATCGAATGTCAAATAAATCGCTTTCTAGGAACAACAGCAATGCAAATGCCCTGGAGAACTCTAAGGAATTGGGGTCAATAGCCTCCGGTAGGACAAGCATTGCACCGACTAGGGCTAGCGAGTTTTCTCTCAAATCAGTGCTCAAACCATCAGCCGTATCGGTTCCAGGACTTGAGCGTATGAAATCGTATAATTTAGGCCGAAAATCTCGTTTGACAAATCTGGATGACAATTCTGCGCTGTATATTGAGGATAATAGCGGGGGAAATGCTATAGATGACGGTGAGAGACAATCTAGTATTTTCAGCCTCAATGCTTCTATACCAGGGAATATTCCGGTAGATCCAAGTATAATTTAGCAAAACACGGATATTGTAAGCGCTACAGACACAAAATTGGTGCCTTCTGGTTCTAAGTCAATGGATTTAAAAAGTAATATGGCTCTTGATTTAGGCAGGAAATCTATGTCACGAACCAATTCGATGAGAAGCACAGCTAAGCTTGAAGATTCTAGCAAAATAGTGAATGCTTTGCCCGGATCTTCAGTAAATTCGATTTCTGATAGCAAAACTAAAGAGTTGAGCGACAGAAAACCATCTGTTAATAAGGGCAAGGGTGAAATGTCGCTAAAAACATCACCAGGTTCATCCCGTTCTGGCACAATGAGCATTAAATCGCTCCATACGGATAGTGATACTGCTAAAAATATGTCTAAAAGAAAATCGGCTGTCAAATTTGGGTAGGGCGTGCGTGTAATTGAGTTGGCAACCGATTAATAACTGTTTAATTTAGAATTGGCACTGAGAAAGTTGCGAATGCCATTGATGACCAGGAGCACTTTTCACTGGAAGATGATCTTAGTTACAAGGCCATTGAGAACTATGTCCCCGATATGGCTAAATCGCTTTCACCAAGCATTTTTGCTTTTAAGGAGAGTTTAAATCAAAGCCCTTCAAATGCCATAGAGGACAAGTCTTCCAAGATGAGCCGTTTCACCTCAATCCCACCGGAGATTAGTCCAAAATTATCAAGATCCAGCCTAAATAAGACTTTACCTGCCAAATTACCCAGTTTTCAAGGCAAGCCATTGGGAAGCATGAAAACTGATGTCAAAACATCACCCTTAGTTAGTCCTAGACCATATGTAAAGAGTACAACACCTAGCATGCCATTAAAATCAAACTCAGGTCTAAGTGAGTCGAATAGGGTGAAAGAAAGCCCATCTACCAAACCTTTGGTAAAACCGCCAGTTTCCAAGCCCGTAGAGGGTCCTACAAACACTAAAAAGCCATCAATTTCCAAACAAAATACCCTTAATAGCGAAAAAAAAGCAGGTATTCCAGATACTGGTGTTGCTTGTTGTTCATCTATCACTTCAAATTGCCACTATATGACTGTTGGAACGGACCTTGGATTTTTATTGATATGGGATTTTGTTGGTCATAATACCAATTCAAAATTTACGTATGAATATTGGGATGATGCAGCTGAGACTCCAACTGCAGGTGTACATGCGCATAACGGTAAAATATTGGCAATTGACACCAAAACAGTGGCCTTGGTAACTGGTACCAGCGAATGTATGATAATTACTCTAGGCGAGGATATGTGTGTTAAATTGTGGATACTAATCAACAACAGAATCAGGTTATTGACGGTAGATGAATTTGATCTCAATAAACCTATTTCTGTTATATTTGGCCGCGGAATGGCAATGGCTAACGATGTTATGATTGGATATAAGGATGGCTTTATAGAGTTATGGAATTCAGGGGCTATTGGTGGTTTAGAGACTCTAGTACCATCTGGGATCCCATTTAGCACTAAACCAAAGCCTAATGACAAATCTATTTCATTCCGTACTAAAATTAAAAAGTCAACCCACACTTACGAAAATCTCACATGCCTGAGTCTTTCACCCACAGGATCTTATTTTGCCATAGGCGGAGACACTGGAATGGTCAGTCTGTATTCTATAGACAGGGAGATTAATTTGCTAAATCAGTTTGCCTGCAGAAATCGCCGTGGTAAATACTCGGGGGGTACCCCTGTTAGTGGCATTGAATGGTCTGAGGATGGAAATCACTTGTGTGCGACAACACTTGACAATAGGATAAGGACATTTTTAGTGAAAAAGGGCATAGGGTTAGAATTTGCCGAGAAATTTAAGGGATTTACATTGACATCGGACAATGAATATGCTAGGTTTGCCGGCACTAATAATGATTTCATAGTATGTCTAAGCAAAGACATGTTTGGATCTATTAAAATCGTTGTGTGGAATAGGACAATCACGGATGTTATGGATTTACCGTCTGTTATGCCCAAGAAATATCCCACCAATAAAAACAATAAGCAATTCTTACTGGATGAATCAGTGGCTCCCAGATTTGAGTTGTGTCAAATGGGCCGCTGGGGACATTTGGAAGAGACGGTCGGGGAAATTATACCCATTAGTAAGGTATCTGGTAATTTTTGCTTGAAACTTAAATCTTCTCGGGCAAATAGACGTAATGAAGGCGTGCAAGGTGAAGAGATTAATGATCACACCAACAACTTGCTGTGCATTCTATCTACTGGCGCAAATTCATTGAAATCAATCGTCGTTTCGCCGATTAACTTGACTTAATGTACTGGCAGTTTGCTAGCCAATTATTTTAATGTAAATAATAGATTACTACTACTCATCCATGTAGACTTGCCCTAAGAAAACATATATTTCCACGGCAGTATGGGCAATATGGCTAAAATTTTATCACGTGATTGTCCTCTTAGATAGGTTACATAGCATATGCAATTATTTGTTGTAAATGGACGTCTCTACATCCAATCGATATACAGTGTTTGCACGCCAAACGAATCGCATAATAAGCAGAGCTTATTCCGATAAAGTAATGGGAAAATGACTCAAATGAACAATTACAATCAAAGACCCAATTTAGCCTGGCTAGAAATTCCAACTGAAGGCAATTAACAAATACCATTACATAAAGTGTTAATAAATATGCACGATAATCATTGATAATTAACCTACTCGTCCTACAATTTTACACTGTTACACATTAATATATTGCAGATAATTAATTTACAGAATCCAATTGAGACCCAAAGTTGATGTACGTAATTGTTGTTTGAGATGTAGAACGTTCTACATCTCAAACAATGGTGTTCTAATAAATTTACTCTGAATAAAAACCCACAACAGATCAATATTCACATAAACCTGTACAATTTTATTATCAGCATATTTTTCGAGGCTGAGAGGGATTCCAGTCAACAGCCATAAACGCATAGAATTGAGGGCCTCTAGACGAAATTATGGCCCTTAAATACGCCATGTCGATCTGGTTTGAGTGGTATCGGTGCAAACTTCGACGACACAGTCATTTGCAGCCTTTCCCCCATCCAACGATGGCTTTTCAGAGCGTAAAGATCTGGAGAGTATTATTTCAGATGTGGAAACAAGTCGTTTCATCAAGTTAAGCGATAGGGCCTCAGTGGCGTCCATAGATGTATCAAAGTCAATGTAACAGTAGTTTTTGAACTCCATGGGGTTATCAAAATTCAAAACTAGCCTAATAGTTATAACAGCCGTTGAATTTGGAATTAGAGTCAGGATTGCATCCTTTATACGACCCTGATTCTCCCTCACCAATGGAATACCAATGTTAAAGGCGCTGCAGAACAGGGTATTAGGCATGTAAGCTGGAGATGTCTTCTTCGGCCTTGACATCTGCACTATGAGAGGTAGAGACGATAAAAGAGTCTTGTTAAGCTTTGATTTAGCCTTCTTGGCGGAATCAATATCCAAAAATTCCACATATGCAAAGGTCACCTGCTGCCCCGGCCTTGGCTTACCCAACCTTACATCCACTAGCCCTTGACATCCGTGAGAAAGCACGTGCCTGGCAATGTCCAGGCTAGTAGCACTAATTACCACATTTGTTACGTATAAAGTGTTACGTTGGGACATAGAATCATCGGTGCGTCTATCCACAACTACCATCTTAGGAGGATTGATCTCAGCGCCCATTTCATTATTATATTGCACATGTGAACTATCTTGCTCATCTTTTGAGGGTATTACCGCCGGGGCCAATGATGGTTCAACTGATTCCTTGCCAAACCAAGTGGCCCTGGTGACCCGTTCAACCTGTCTAGGGGCGATGACTGGGCTTAGGGGTTGGATGGGAGATCCAGACCCTGAAGTTTCGGGGGAGGCAGATCGGGAGCGAACAACGGGAGATATACAGGGAGAGCCATACCAGCCGGATTGATCCAGGTACCTTATGTGCCTAGATCCAGCTTGACTTCCGTCAGAACTGTTTTCAGATTCAGATTCTAGGCGCCTGCGGCGCTTATGCCTTTTCATCCTGAATGCTTGAACCCAGTGTAAAGACGATGATATGGCCCTTGCGCTACTTCTATGTATACCATACCCACTCATTAATTTGGACACGCGTATAGCTTTATCACAATTTATTTCTTTTGAAAATCGCACAAAATCACTGCAAAGCAACTCGATCCTCAAATTGTTCTGTGCGATAGTTTCACCATCCTTTACTGCTTTATCAGCATCATTAACTGAGACGGATCCTATCAATTTATTAAAACCCATCTTATATACGATAGTGGCTAGATCTGCTGGCGTAATATCATGTATACCAGTGCTAATTGATTGCGCAAACCTGGTAAAATCAGGGCCGAACTGCTTCTCCGCCGTGGCTACTATGTCAATAAATCCTCCATCTACTGCACCCAAAGAATGTTTATACAAAGATCTCGCAATAACAGACCAGGTTTTGGGACAGTTTATTCCGCATGCAACCAGCCTTTCCAGCGTGGGCCAAAATTCACCAGTACAGGCTCTACACTCCACCAAATGCGCCATAAATAACTGCAAATTTTTAGGGGCCATAGATGACAATTCAATTCTAAACGCCATTGTACCGCTTCCAATATCAATATCCTCTGGGTCCACCTCCTTTGTTATGTAAATTTTTTCAAGGATGGATCGCAACTTGGGAGAAATCTCACTGACGGTAATTAGCACGTCTGATACACAGCTAGGATTTGATAGTGCTATGTTGACCTTGCCGATCAACGCTGTAATATCGCGTATTTGGGCCCCGGAAGTTGCCAGAGCCTGTGCTTGCATCAGCCAAAGGCAGAAAACACGCGGTAAATGCCTGCAAGCTCGTCTAGCAACGCAAAGAGATTTAATCGAATCATGCAGCTGAGTGGAACAAAAGTCAAAGTATTCAACCCACAGGTCCCACCTGGCGAAACCAAGGTACTCAAGCGCTCTGTGATATATAACACAAACCCGCGCAGCCCATGCCTTATATAAATCTCCGCCTCTATTGGGATCTACTCTTTGGGTGATGGGACACTGTGATTTTTCGAATAGAATGTACTGTGCCCAAACATGATCGAGTGCAAATGGCTCTGCTATTTCGTCAATCTCCGATTGTGCCTTCATTTCAAATCCCTTTCTCGCCTCCCAGGCAACGTGCCCAACCCGATGGGCGTTCTCTGCTAGTGTTGTTGTATGCTTGAATTCTTGGGGAAGATCCTCCTCCCATACCCTGTACTCGTCCAACAAATCCGGTAATCCACCCAGAGGAAGCTCTAGTTGCCTAAGGAATAATTGCCTAACACGCTTAACCTGTTCTGAGGCTGCAGCTGTGTTATTGCTGGCCAATTGAGAACTCAGTAATGTGCTTTCAAATTGCCTATAGGAGGCCCAGAGGCTGGGACCGTCCAAGGCATGCAGCCCTAGTGCATCGAGAGACCTTTCATACACATTTCTTATATCCCCTAGGGTCACTAGGTCCTGTTCATCCATTGCAAAAACCTCAAATAGGAATTTGCTGTAGCTATTCCATAGTTCGGTTGATGGGCAATTTACTACGGCAATTTCGAATAGATTGGTAAGCTTACGAACTTCTTCATTAAGCTTGCCTGTGGAGCCTAGGTAACGGCGTTCGTCTTCGATGTATTCGAGCCAAAAATTTTCATCCACTGCACAATATTCAGCACACATATTTCGAAATTCCCTAAGAGATTCCAATTCTCCACTTAACCTGGATGCTCTTATTGCCTTTTCGTAAAATGCCATATCAAATGGGTTGCGGCAAAGGGCTTCACGAGACCGTTCCAGATACTCAAAAACTGCCTCTGAATTTTCATCCATTGCAGGACAATTTCTAACTTAATTATATGGGTTAGTCGTTAATCTTAAAATTTACAGACACATTCTTTGATCTGAGATATTAATAGGGTTAATCGTGATCACTTGTACCCTTTAGTGTACATGTCACAATTTTCAAAGTGATACTAACACACAAATATGTTTAAATTAGGCATTTTACTTATATAGTGCAATATACACAATTACGACTGAATATAGCCTGCTTTCCACATACCGACTGAGCCTATAACTGATACTATATGGTCTACCCTACATAGAATCTCACGATCACATATACCATCTGCTGGCAATTTTTCGGAATGTGGCTCAAATTTAGTTTTACACAAAATAAATATATTTGACACCATTTAACTGGATGCTACCGACTTATATCGCTGGTACTTCCAATTCATCGGAATATTGCTACAACCCTGCATGTGTATTATCTAACCGCTACGGGATAAATGCAATCGATATCAAAAATGACATTTTGATCACTGGAGACAATATGGGCTACATCTCTACTTGGGATCTAGACTTACAATCTCAAATGCGTAGCACCAAACTAGACACTGGGATTATCAATGTAAAATTTGCTAACAATTGTCTGGTTTCTCAATCAAAGGAGGAACTAGCCCTTTTAACGGTAAACGTTGACACTTTTTTGAAACGTACAGATTCCAAAAGCTGCACCTTTGCCAGATTTGTGCTTCTAGGCGACAATTCAATTATCGCACATCCAAACCCACAAATACACGGTGACATATCCATCATTTCTAGTGCCCATAACAATTTGACTCAAATATACAATATAAAAATTACTACTGACAAAAATTTGGGCTCATTACATGTTCTAAAAGGAATTACAGACCTTCAATTTATCGCATCATATGAAATAGGTTCCCTTTTCACTTTCGATATAAGGAAATTGGATAGCCCTATTACCGACCCAATTTACATAAGTACAACTGCACCAATACATTCAGTTGAGTTTTTCAATGGCATTATCTATGCTGGTACGGCCGAAGGTGAATTATACTCGGCAAATGGTGGAAATGTTGATAAATGTTATGCGATGAAAAGTTACTCGCAACCAGCAAATGTAGGCATTGGGAATATTTTAAAATACAAAGACCTGTTAATTTTGACTTGTTGGGATGGCACTGTACGAGTTCTGGATCCCGTTAATTTTGCTGAAAAAATCATCTTCCATGGACACAGCTCTACTGTTACAGATCTTGCAGTAGATACCACAAATGACGTTTTATTCACATCAGGAATTGACGGAAGAATTTGTATATGGGATACAAAATTAATCAAACGATGTTGAGTAATCTTTAACAACTGTGATTATTCTTGCATAAACTCGCATAATAAATGAATATTGTAAGTAAATCCCATCAGAAACACATGCGATAGGTGACGTAACGACCTGCAGTTTCACTGGGTCTAATAATTTTTACAACCTAAATTAGCTACATTTATGTTAGTGAAAATAAATACAAAACATTCATTTAAAAAGTATTATATATATATATATATATATATATCAAATGACATACTTGCCCTTTGGCCAAACCAAAATACCTAGCGACGGGATCTGCAGATTGAATCCTCGGAATCTGACTCTCCTTGACTTTATATCTTTGTAGTAAATTCCTCTTCTCCTCAGCAGTTAACGGCACATGCTTGGGCACCAATTCATGCTTTGTTATATTGACCAACAATTCTGTTTCCATAAAATTTTCAATGATATTCCTTGGAGCTGCCTCGCTTATTGCCTAAATCATGTCGCACTTACTTCTTTAGCAAAGGGAGTTAATACATTTTGGGTAACGAGTATCGCCCGATGAATCCCATGATCTTCCATCCTCTCCGTCAATCTACGTAAGCTGGGTACTAACTCTCTTATCGGTTTAACTCCCGTTTTTTTTGTCTCATCGGCAAAATAAACAATGATCTTATCGTTTGGATCGTTTCTCATTGAGGCTACCAACAACATTTTGGACCGGCTAAATGAGAGCAGCGCCTACATTTTGTCATACATTTCGTAGCGACTTTTGAACTCGGAAAGAATCTCCAATTTTTCTTGGATTGGAATGAAATAACCACGGTCTTCCAACATCTCACAGCAAGTACGGCGGCACCTGAATAGACGGACCTCAGCGTCCTCCATATCATATACCCCCACTCTATTTTCTTTAACTATCTGTAGCAATTATAAACATTTGCGCTATAAGTTTTGCATAGCAACTAAATATTCAACGTTTTTCGTGATTTAAGAATCAATTCACTGTATTTGTATGTATTAATAATACTTTACTTAATCAATATACAGGATAAAATTACATTTCTTTCATAAACACATGAAATTTTCACTTAAAACCATCTAAAACACACAAACACTTCTCAATTCAACTATAATACACCATAAAATTATGCAATTTCTGACAAATGCATCATTTTAACAATTGATTATACACTCCAATTAACGTTTGTTTTACGGCATCTATGCCGCGTCGTTCATTGTACCCTCACCTACTGTCTAGATTTATTATTGACAGAATTCATCTAATCTGACAATAAAAAAATGACTACCCTAGCTCTGAGTGGCACTCACTAGTGTATTTTTAGGCGCTTAAAACATCCACCATTAAAATACCAGTTTACATATGCACCTGCAACGTACCAAATCAGAGGCAAATTCCCAATTTTTTCATGGCAAATAACATAATAAAACAGTTAAATTATATTTCTCCGTTATTTTGTGAAATTACAAATTTTATGCTTGTTACTGCTTCTTGGCTAATTTCAAACTAAATATACAATCCAATCTGCACATGTTTACGCCATTTCTAGGTATTTTTAGTAATATTTCAATAAACATACTCTAATATCAACAGCTAGATGTGTGTTTGCCTAATTTCTACATCCAATAAGGATGTTGATTAAGTTGAATATAATCAACAATGTTGCTTATATGTAATCGTATTGCTAGTATATATGCCCTTGAACACATTTTAAGCTAAATGCATTGGTTTCATACTACAATGATTTTAATAATTTCAGTTTTATTTCAAATACTTGTTGGGTTTATCGTAAAATTTGGAAACAGTTGATGATGTATTAGTCACATTTCGACTTGCTAACCTATAAATACAAAAAAGCCACAAATGAGACATCTTTACCACAAATATAGGTAAACAAAGTTTAGAACACACACATTTATAGTTTATTATGTCAACCGATGCATTCCAAGGAAATTACAATATTAACATATCACAAAAAATCTAACTAGCTATATAGATAGCATCCAACAAAAATAACCAATACACATTAAAAAATCCAATGTATAATCATAGAATTATGTTTTTTTAGATTTTATGCCAATGTTACATATATTAATTATACATTCGCTCTGATTTATATATTTAAAATTTAGACATTAATTAAATAATTAGGTACTCATAGATTTAAACATTCATCAAATCATTCAGAAATACAATCTAAATTGAGTTCCTATACCATAAATATACTATTTGTTTCAATTTGAACAATTTTGTCTAAACTGATATACTATATACTTTAGCTAATTTTTACTAAAATTGAAAACTATTGATAACTTTGAAACCCTATAAACCGTACTATATATTCGAATGCTAAATTGTACAATTACTATAAATTAACTGATAGTCCCTATTAATCGTTGGAAATTATGTTACTATTTACCTATGTCACAATTCCTCACAAAATTTGGCCACCCAGCATTAACTCGCCAACATTAATTACTACCAAATAATTACATATTTCCCTAATAACATAAGCTTCATCTTTGTATGCCAATTGTAAATAAATGCAAAAATATTTCATCCTATACTGGTAACTAATGAGCTTTTGTGTTTCAAAAGTTATGATCAATGTAAAGTATCGAAGTTACAGGATCACCTGTACGTACGCACAGAACGGAATAATGACTATCTAATGAAACAAATTAAATTGGATCATATTATAATTAGAGTATAAATCTGTAAAAATAACGACAAACTTCAGGGTCATTAATAAACTTTGCATGTTCCGCAAAAAATTCAATAATGTCAAATTGTTCACATAACTTTACACTTTGTCGTATCTCGATTGTTCCAACAAATTACTAAACCATGAACAATCCATACACATCGATTAAATCATACGAGAGTATATATCTGATTCTGTATCTGTTGATTGGAGAGTTATTCTACAAATCGTATCGTTTTGGTTCCAGTGTTCCTGGACAGATTCCTGAGCAAAATTTTCAGCGTGTAACATTGGAGACATACTCTTTGTTCCAAACGAATTTTGGGACGTTGACAACTCACTTTTATTATTATTAAATCGACATAATGGACCTTTAAATACCTCAAGGGGATTTCTCACTTCTTCAAACCCATGGGCATAACGACATGTTGAACCGGCGGGACATCGCCCATATTTCCAAAACTTGCAAACACTAGTTTTGAATAGAAAATTATTTGCCCTTAATTCCTTTTGAGAATGCGCATAGGGGCAAGCAGGATTTGTACACGTAAGTTTTTGCTTCAATTCGGTGCATAAAGTGGTTTTCCTGAGATCCGGATTCTCCTTTAACTCGCTGAAACTATGGGCATAATTGCAGTCTTCTCCCATGAAACATCGCCCATTCAGGTGCCATAAGCAGATCTTAGTCTTGTAAAACTGGGCCCTTTTAATGTAAGTATTGGAAAATGATTTCCTCTTCTGTATATTGCTCAGGTATATTGCTCTGTCATAAATATAACGACTTTTATCACGGAAGGAGGTATTTACATTATAAAAACGATCTGTAATGGCATCAGAACTTGGGTAAAGTGTCTCGTTGGACAAACTTGCAGACTTACCATAGCCAACGTACAGGGTATCGATGGAGTCGTTGGAACCATTGTAATTCAAGCTATGTTGATGATCATGTCGGCTTAGCGGGGTTATATTATGGGAGTCGAGTGAAGATTTAGACAGGGGAATAACAAAATCTGAGGGGTGAGTAGGAGGAATTTCTTCAAACCCAACATTATTACCTCCGTCCATCTTAACGATACGATTTAACAATTAGTTACGATATGCCACAGGACTACTTACTTAGTGTACAAGCAGATTAATTGTGTTTTAATAAAAATTGTTTTGAGTCGTGAGCAATTTGTCGAGAATCATGAGCGATTGGGTGAGCTATAACTGTGGTTGATTGGCGAGGAATGGAACAGATTCTATAAGCGTTTAAAAAACATGTCATTTACGTGTGTTATAATAGTATGGCAGACAGTATATGGCACCGGCCAAATGTCTAGGTTTATTGTACTCCAGTGGGGTCCTTTATCCATTGCCTCCACATAGCCCAATCACAACACTTGGGCCTTCCGTGACGCCTTCATATGCATAGTTCTTTCAGACCCCAAACTCTTTTTACGCAATTAACTGCGTTGTTTTTAGTAGTTTAACAGCCACTATCCTCTTTCGTGCCTAACATTTGTATTGTAGTCACTCTCTAACTTTACCGATTGAGCAGAAGTTATTGTTTTACATACCATAGCGTCAATTTAAACCTACGTTGGTTACATTTATACGTATAATCATTTTGTAATATTATATATACTTATTATACCATCTAACTTTAACCACTATACATGCAATGATTTATCCAGCCGTAGCGTGATTAATATGCACTCACTCTATGCGCCACATGTGTATATCCAATGTATAGTCTGTAGGTAAGTCTATGCGACTAATCTAAACAATAATACCAATGATACATATCCGGCATACGATTCATTATATCGCGTATTTAATATATTAATGGATGGATATAATTTATACAATTTAACTATTAGGCCTTGAAGCCATACATTATACTTTGGATATAAACCGCAGGGCATATATGTGATGCAAATACAAATACAAATACATTAAACTAGGCGATTGAAATACCATCTGGGTGGGCGCGGATATGTTAAATGTGATTTGGCTATGACCGTGCAAAAAATTAAAATGTGTTTTTACCAGTTATCTTGTGCCATCCTATCTACATTTAATATTTTCCATGAGTTAGCTATAATTGTGTAGCTATACCAGTGACACAGAATCACCGTTGACTTTGAATATATTGGACCTCTCCTTGAGGAATTGCCCAATCTTAACGTTCAGACCAACAGGCTTCTTGACCTTCGATCCCAACAACGCGAGGGTTGTTTTCCCATTCTTCTTGAGATAATCACAGAGTGATTTTTCATAATCATCTTCAACCTTGTCTATATAACTCTATTCATACGTTTTTTTGGATTTTTGTCATTCTTGCCTTTGCCACCCTTTCTCTTGGAGCTTTTCTCCTCATCTTCGCTCCCCTCATCAAAATCATCATCATCATCATCATCCTGATCTACCTCCGCCTCGTCGTCTTCTTCATCCTCAAACTACATAATACAGTATCAATTAAATAGCATTATATAAAACATAAATTTGCACACATAATGATACATTATATTTAATCACAAAAATATTATTCAATGCTGTAAGTAAAACAATTAAACAAACAGTCCTTTTATACAAATTTAAACAATGTATACAAATTATGTACGAAACATTTATAAAAAATTAGTAATTATACAACACCATTATATAATTAGAAATAAAATATACAAGGACTAACCTCATCTGAATCCGAAATTAAACCACCAGCCTCATCAGGTTCAAAATAGCCCACAACATGGACGTTGTTTTTTGCACCCTTAGTGGTTAGTGAAATGCTGTTTGTTGAGAAGAACACGTCGACTGTAGCCATCTCATTCACATCCTTTTCCAAAACGCATAGATTGAATAAAGTTTCCCCATCGTTTATTTGAACATAGGTCTTCCCATTCTCACTAGGTTCATCCAAGCACAGTTGTGATATGTGAACCACACTGGATAGCTCATTTTTTGGGGTCACCGATTTTCCAGGTTCAATTATTGCACCTACATCAGTTTCGGAATATATGAATAATTTTTAAAAACTTAAATACTCAAGAAGAATTTTCATCACAAAATTTACAGCCCAAGCAGAATTACCCACTGAAATTATATTAAAAATTAACAATTACTTGAAGAAGTATGCAATAATAAATTATAATAAAATATTATTTAAAGTTATGAGTGGAATGTTGGACAAATAACGACATATAACTGTAACAATTGACACGACAATGTATAAGCAGAAATTTAACTCATAACCACATGATTGACAATATAAGTAACGCAAAACGCGACATATCATTCACTAATTACTGTTGAGTGATATATTATTGTAACTTATGAACTAGATGACATACCGTATAACATATTGACTAGTAAAATTAAAGTGTTGCTATGGGGTACTAATATAGGCACGTTAGGCCATCTTAATTGTCTCAGGCATGTCCAAAAGGGAACCGTAGTTATGCATCAAAAAGCACACTATCCCAAATCCAATTATTCTCAATGCCATCCTGACCTCATCTGGCAACAGTTTTTCTTTCGGATGATCTAATACCCCGGGAAACATCATTTTGCACTAGTTTTCCTGATAAATTTACTATATTGCGACTTTTATGTGCAGTACAGAAATTATTTTTGTCAATTAGCTTATTTCCCAGCAAATTCTATAAAATTTGTATAGTTATTATGTTTACCACCAGACCAGTTCTATATTGGCACTATAAAGCTTGGCAGCGATTAACTGCTGGTTATCTCCGTACTTGTAAGCTCAAAAACTAATCCAGTTTACAAGAATAACCTGCCAAACAATGAACTGATTGGCTATGTGATCAACGACAAACACCCCAAAACAATCAGAGTAGCTTGTGACAGGCAAATCACTTAATTAATGTAGATTTATGTACGTTGTTAGATACAAAAAAACCTTTAGAATGACGAAAAAGGTTTGGGCCCACGATGAACAATCACAAGCCTCTCTCGGTGATATAGTCAGAATCCAGCCGCTGGGGTATAGACTGGGGCCCTGGAAGACCTACACTCTCGCCAAACTTCTACACAAGGAATCTAACAAACTAAATTTACAGAAAAATACCACACAAAATAACTTACAATTAGACACTTTATGTAGCGATAAAATTAATTTGTAAATATGACTGCTAGATCACATTTTTGACAGACGTTCACGATTATGTAACATCGCATATAACTTCCGATTGCCACACTTGTATCCACACTATAAATTAATTCAACATATGCTAACTAAGTAAAGATTTTCTAATGTAAATTAACACTGATTATTTAAGTTGAAAACCACAAAATTACGTGTGTCTCCTTTTCCAACCTTCAGAATCTAACATATTTTTATGTAGTGCAGATAAATTCTTATTCATTGCCTCAATCTCATCAGACTTATCCTGTTCCATCATTTTCTGTATGATCTTCTCCCTCTCTTCCAGCTTTTTGCGATATGCGTTTGTGACGAACACATCACCTTGAGCCCCCTCTCGTTCTTTCTTCCCGATGATTAGATCTCGTTCAATTTCCCTCTTTTGGGCTGTTTTAACCAGCTTCTCAATATATCGAGCCTTAGGCCGTTCCTCTGGTTTTATGGTTTCATCCTTATTCCCAACGTTTAAATACACAGGCTTGAAGCTAGCCTCTTTGCTGGGTTCTACAAATTCGTCATATTGAGTTAGAATTTGGTCTTCAAGGGCTTCCGTCGATTCCTTAAATTTAATTTTCAATTGAAATGGGCAAGTCTCACTTGCAATTGTAGTTTGCTTTTCGGGGTCATCAGTGAAATTTAATGGTTGTTTGGCTTTTGGGACAGGTTTAATGTCACTTTCTGAAGATGCAAAGCAGACAGAAACGTTTTTAATAGCATTTTGATCTATTTTATTGACCACATTGCTTGAGCTGTTGGCTGATGTTGGTTTTTTTAACGGTAAACTAAATTTCATTACCAGTCCAACCACGATGCCCCTACATAACCAGTATCAGCATACCATATACATTAGATACCTTATGTGATGCTATCGCAAATTTGCATTTTTAGTATATCTAAAATAAGTGTCAACTGTAAATATCAATTGAACCTAGAGAATCGTATCTAGAGACTAACAGGTTGTATAATTATGAATGCATACGGTTGTAATAGGTTTATTTGAGATAGGTTTAATACAAATCATTAATTTTTACCAATACGGAAACACGCCCATATAAAAAGTGCTATTACTCCCATTTATGTACCATTTTTGTGACATTTAAATTCGCAATTCACAACAGTAATAATTGTTACAATATCGCAAATTTTACCAGTCAATGTCAATAAATTACCAATTTACACAATTCAATGAAATAAAACACTCAAATTGATACAATTTGGAATATTAGTTAAATTGGAATCCGCCTGTAGGAACTTGACCTTGGAAACTGGTCTGAGAAAATGCAGTGTCACATTCGGCTTCAAATTCATCACCCAAATCATAGGGAAAGAACTTCTGAATCATCTCCCTTGCCTTCTTAAATAGCACCGGCAATTTGCTGCCCTGCAAAACTTCCAATGATGAAACACCATCAGCCTCATGCACAATGGCGCAATATGGATTCTGTGGCAGATTCCGCTTCTCCTTCAACTGTTCGCCCACATTCAATATGTTTTCCAATGCTCTCAACGCTACACCTGCCAGTTTGGAATCGGATGTCGTGAGTAATGAACAAATAGCACGGATACAGCCTCTGGAAGCCAAATTTTCTGCCTGTGCAGAATCTCCTCCACTACAAGCATTGCAAATTGCCCAACTGGCTTCCCTTTGTATGTCAAAATCGTTACAAGAGACCAACTCCAACAGTTTCTCGATCATATTACCTTGTAACAGCGTTTCGATTTGATTTCTTGTACCAGCTGCTATATTTGAACAGGTCCAACACGCTTCCTTTTTGATGGTCTTCTTATCTGAAAATAACAACTTGTACAAGATTGGAACACAACCGCAGTTTATGATGACTTGTGTTTGTTCATCATTCCCAGTTGCAATATTTCCAATGGCTCTGAGGGCTGGCGTCTGAACCACGGGTTGATCGTGACCCATCAGCTCAACTAATCTGCCACAAGCGCCGCTTTCGATAACGGATTGAATTCTCTCCTCAGCTCCGTCACTTATATAAGAAAGTGCCCAGCAGGAGTCCGTTAGCACCTGAGTCAGTATCGCAAAATACTATTTTTTGTAAACATTCAAAAAGACAACATTACAGTAGTATCATGAAATATAAATTTTTAGTGACAATGAATTATTTTCGGATTAAATTTAGAATATTTTTTTAAATCAAAAATTGCTGTTTCCAAAAAGTAATAAAAGTAAGATGAGACCACCTGCCATTACTACAGTAAATTCTGACGAGAACGCCATTATGAACCTTTACTTATTGATATCTAGTGTGACAAATATCACTAGTGTTGTGTTGCGTGTGATTGGATACCTTTGCTTCACCCATACCATACTGCCGGTACTCGTACTCCCATGCATATTGGTACTTCCATGCCATATCCCACCGATCATTCGTCACACTGTAACAGTTATTTTAAAGTTTATTAAAACTGATTATCGTGCCATTAATTCTTAAAGATGAAATTTTCATTCTCCATGACACTAGTCAGTCAGAAATGGAAATTTGTATATTTTCACACAATAACTCTTGCTGCACCATCGGCAGTTGACAAAAATTCATCACTATCAACTACAAAAATAGCAAACAAAAACACATTTAAAATGCAAATATCAAAAATATCAATATGTACATTAAACTTACTTCTAGGTCAGGGTGATTAATAAGATGAGCTAAGAAAGGGACTGCAGGTGATATTTCCTCAAAAAACGGTTTTGGTTTGCCCCTACATAAATTTGATACGGCCCAAGTAGCATTTCTCAATAACGATGTCTTTTCCGATGCACTCAATAAATATAATAAAGGCCTTAGCGCCCCTTGTGCTAAAACCAAATCACGACACTCAGCAGAATCTCCTGCTATGTTACCCAATGCCCAAATTGCCTGCTCTTGTACATCTTCCTTAGGGGACTCCAAAAGTGATATAAGTTTAGGTACTGCACCATGTTCAGTCACAGCTTTAGTTTGTGTTTGGTTCCCCGAAGCAACATTAGTAATCGCCCATGCTGCCTCAAATTGCAATTCAGGCGAGTCATAGCGGGTGAGAAATTCAACAAAAATGGGCACTACTCCACAATTAACAACTTCTTGAATTGGCGGATCAGTTTCTATCGATAACAGTTTGCGGAAGTGTTTAGTGCATTCCAGCTGTTTCTCGTATTGGCCAGATTTGAGGCCCTGGACAAATGGAGCCAATGCCTGAGGTGACCAGTCAGAGAAATCGGTTATGGCAATTTCAGATACTGTGGCATCATTCTGAATTGGAGCTGGCACTTCGGGTTGAGAAATTTGTTGTGGAGCATTATCATCTGCCTTTTCAGCGAAGAACTCGTGGTTCCGTCTCTTTTGCAAATTTTGGTCCCTAACCTGCTTCCTAATTTGTGCCTGAATATCTTCTCTCTTCCGACGTGGATCCTCGAAGATTTTTTTGTAGTCTTTGCGGCGCTCTTCTCGACGGAACATCCTACCCCCACTGATTCAGGGGCCGGTACTTTTATAGCGCTCTCTAGGGCCCTATTCACCAACTCCGACAAACGCAATCAAATACGACATTTTACACATATTAAATGTATGTATGGCCACAGCTCACGCACATATTCCGCATTTACATGTTTTAATTGTCTAATAGTGTATTACCAAATATGATTCCTATGCACTCAAGTACCATTTTAAAATTCGAATAATTGTTGTAAAATGTACCTTTTGTTAAAGTTTTAAAACTTTCTTAAATTTTTACAAAAAATTGAGAAAATTCACACTAAACACCCAAATAAATATGTCGCAATTATCAATTTACAATGTAACCCGGCACATCCATAGTTTATAATGCAAATATAGTTGTTAGAAAAACAAGTTTAAACTTGTTTTTCTAACAATTATTTTCTAATTTTAGTATATACTGCCTATACACACGAATATACAAAATGCTAGTCTTAATAAATGGGTTTATCAGAAGATTTTTAATTTATTATAAGCAATACACTTTAAAATAATTATATATATAAAAGATTTAAATTGGGGAATATTTATTTTAAAATTGATTATTATTTTAAATGAATTAACTTTGCTACTTTTTAGACACTCAAAATTTAATATTTACAAATTACATAGTTTTAAATACTTAAAATATCAATTGATCACAAAGCCAACTGCTTTACAATAAAAATTATCAACTATATTTATAAATAAACACATATTTCGTTTGCCAAAGTTGAATACTTGTATAAAAAGCATAAATAATTACCAAAATATACGTAGACACAGAGCTTATAGCAGAATGATATTATAAATCAACTATTTACCAATTACATAGATCAATAACTCATACAAGTTGCCACTAACTTACCAATTTACAATATTATAAACAATTTGAGACATTCATGCTCTACTTAACAAAACCGATTAGTTAATATACTATGTACAAATTTAGTAAATAGTTACGATACAAAGATTGAGAATGTTACTTAATATTTGCCAATACCCACTGCCTGGCTTCCTTATCCAATTCCATAGACTTCTTCAACACACCATAAACGTGGTTAAATTGTTGTTTAGAAACTTGCAACACCCTATCTAATTGTTCCAATGAAATCTCCTTCCCGCCTATCTTCTGTATTTTACAAATCTGCTCAAACTGGTTAACTGCAACGCTAATTAAGGTGTCGGCCAACATCTCCTCCATTGTTGATGGGTCTATCATTATGAAATCGTCTACTATAGCAAATGTTACAAATATTGGTATGTGATGGATAAATAATTCACCTGGGGTAAAGTGATCAAGTGAAAGCAATTCAATCTTTTCCCCATCAATTTTGACTTGTTGTCTCTTGAAGTGCATTGTACTGGCTACAGCAGATAATGCACAAGCATCTAATGCATTTCCAGCATCTTCCAGCACTAACATGTCTACCCTTATTGACCAAACCTGTTTTAGTTGTCACAATAATAAATGTTAAAAATTATATTAACAAACACTGGCCTTACATATTTCCCCGACACTATACATAGTGATTCGGTCTCAATAGTACCGGAGTCCCTTAGAAGATGTTCTATTGTGGAACATATAAACATTTCCTGTTCCGTGGGCTTCCCTGGTTCAAATCCTACGGTAGTTAGTGACCCTATTTCCACATGAAAATGGTAGAATCCTTCCGTAGGCCTGCTATCAACTGGTGGTATAACTTCGCCATTAACAGTACATAGAACTATTGTTGATCCAAATGAGACTAATGACTAACTTAGTAAATTAGTTACCTGGCCTATTAGGCCTGGAAATGTGATTTTAATATCTCGATACTCCAAACCGCTTCGACCATCCAACCTAATTTGGGTTTTGAGTGCTTCAAAAGCTAGTGCCTGGCCGCTATTGCAAAGCATTACAGCTATTGGACTATATTTAGTCTACAGCATATATTATTAATATGAGCTATAGTGCTAGGTATACAGCATGTAGTGCCACACACTAATATGTCAGTGTATTCTTGGCTTCTACTAATTCTAACTCTCAGTAGAACAATTTCAGCGGCAATTAAACTTGAAAACAACCATTCCGAATGTAGAAATGGAAAATATACAGCCTTTTTGCGGGATCCACCGAAATATTGTTATGGTTTCAACAAATTGCAACAACACATATTATATTCGGACGTCAATGAAGACATAGATAACATCAAATTAGCGGAGGAAATGGAGGAAAAAACGCGCTTCTACATTAAACATGAGGATATGGAGGTGATGGAGGAATTTCAGCAAGATGAACTGGCCCAAACCGGAAATTATCACAAGGAGGAATATCTTAAGGGTTTAAAGTGTTGGAACAGATACCGAGATTTCTTTCCAGAGGAGATAACTATAGAACAATTCTATGCCAAACTTAAACAGCAACCACTAAGGCCAATAAGAGTTGCTAACAAGATAATCCACGTCTACGAAATGGGATATGGTATTCCTTGGTATTTACCTGAGTCGGAATATGAAAAATTAGCAGAATTGATTGGAAGTAATGAAGTAAAATATGTGGATGTGGATCAATTCGAAGAGTTCAAAACACAATGCCACAACTTAGGCGGATTTTTGCACCAAGGAGGATTTGTCGAATTGTCAAGTGAAAGATCTGCCATGCTTCCCTATGTAGAGATTGTTAGTGTCAAAAGAAATTTGCCAGATATGAACTATGAGATAATCCTAAAGGACACAAAGCGAGATGTATTATTCAAATATTACCACTCCAAGCCCAAAATGCAGCCTAGCAATATGAAATACCGGCCATACTTCCCCAAACCTTTGTGGAACCCAATTAAATAGTAACACGCAATTGATTTAGTGATTTTTACCAACGAAAGACACTTGATGATGATATTTTCAGGCAACCTAGAGTTGAGGATTTAAGGGCTGAAAGTAAGCAAATAAACCACCTAGAATTTAGTTCCGTAAACTTTATGAAATGGGATCCAGAAAAAGATGCTCCGTGCGGTTTTTATAGGACTTATCAAAATTTTTGGCCCACGACATATACAGCGTAAGCACACAACCTATCTAACACAAATTTACAATATTCATTACATAATTGCGCACAATATGTTATTGTTTGATGTTTAAACCCATAAAAACAGATCTAATGTAGTGAAAACAAGGATTTGCCTAGTGTTAAATATCGTAAATTAGGCAATAGTGACTTATCAGTTTCTGAGGTTGGATTGGGGACTATGACTTTTGGCAATTCCGCTAATAAAGAAACGGCAATTTCACTACTAGATTATGCGTTTGACCGGTTTCAAATCAACTTTTTTGTAAACAAAAATCATTAATTTAGGACACGTCAGAGTTGTATCCATTGCCAGTGACGAAGGATACATATGGCCGTGCTGAAAAAATCTTAGGGGAATGGATTAGGAAAAGGGGTCAAAATGACCGAGATAAAATGGTAATTGCCACCAAAGTGGCTGGGCCTAGCGACCGTCTCGGTTGGATTCGCTCTGGTAACCTAGCTAGTACCAAATTGACTTACGAACAGATTCTGGATTCTGTGGATAATTCGCTAGATAGACTTGGCATATCGCACATAGACTTACTGCAATTCCATTGGCCAGATAGGTACTACCCGAACCAATCAAATCCGGACTATGAAAATGTGGTCTATGATACTAGGAGATCGTCGGGAGACGATTCAAAATACTATAATTCCGTAATCACTGCCGTTAAGGGACTGATAAAAAATGGAAAAGTACGGAATAAATCACCCAGATTCGCGCTTGGGGCCTAAGCAATGAAACCCCCTGTGGAGTACTCAACTTTTATCGTGCAGCCATGGTAATATTTTAATTAAAAAGGAATTAGACGCACCACCTCCGGCATCTGTACAACTCGAGTACAATTTGCTAGCTAGAAATGATGTAGAGAAGGGGTTTGTCGAACTTTCACGGCCCCAAAATACAGGTGCCACTATCATAATTTAGGAATTGGATTAGTGGCATATTCTCCTTTGGCTGGCGGATTACTTACTGGCAAATACTTGGAATTTGTTGATGGCACAACCAACGCCCGGTTGATCAAATTCCCATCTTACATGGCCCGCCTTCGGTATAAAATCAGTGACTTAGGGGTTCAATAGCCTCAAGGGCTGTGAAAGAGTACTATGACATATCACAGGAATACCGCTTGCCAAACCTCACGGTAATGGCCCTCAGGTGGGTCTATACCAGACCCTTCATTAATGCAACGGCAAGTCACTTTTAATTTAGCTCATAGGGGCCAACGATTTATACCAGCTTCGTGAATCTCTATATTGCGTAGACGAAGAGCTTCCAATGACCGACATGATGGAGCGACATATTAATCAGGTCCACTGGAAATGGAGGGATCCCATCCGTATCATACAATGATATGAGATATAGTTCCTATATGCCTATTATGTACATTAATTTTGGATTAATCTATATCACTTTAATAAAAAGTACTATATAGATATATATTTAAAATATAGACACAGGTGGGAAATTATTTTCAATAATTCTTGCACTTGGTACAGGTGCATAGTATAAAAATTAGTATATATGTAAAAAGCACGTTTGAATAGATTTTAAAAATCAAAATTGAATCCACTAAGTTGCAAAATTAATATTAATAGCACGACATCAATCACTGTATCAAATACTTTGGATTATACTAAATTTGGCGAATGAACATGTGGTGCTATACACATATGATACACACTATCATTGTTTGCTATTTGTTTAACATATTTTTTGGAATTAAACAACAATTATCGCATGAATCCATACCGTTCGTGCCAATTGGTATGGTGTTGTATCTACTATATTTTTGATGCAATCACGTGCACTGGTCCAATTACTAAACAATTTTAATTTATGAGATGGAGGACCAAAATACTACAAATGAAAGCATTTCAAATTTGCACATGGAAAACTACTTCCCCAAAGATATTTTTTCCAACCTAGATAATCAAAAAAACTTAAAAACATATCATTCAAAGACGTTTGAGAAATATTTCGAGTCTGCTGCCAAAGATAATGTTGAAAGGTGTCGTACATCTGCTGTCAAAGAATGGCTGAATAGAAATCTTCCTAGTGAATATAATGAAAGGCACAAGCCCACACTTAAACTAAACCTGAGCCCCAACCACTTAAACTCAACTTACAACAAACAAATTTCCGATTACACAAGGAATGCCTATAATCGCATAGAACAGTTGAAGAAGCTTCAAGAAGCTTACTCTCTGTTAAGACAGAAACTACAAGAGAAACGCAGGGCCTCTTGTCATAAGGAGGTCTCTGAGGCAGAGGCTTCAGTTCTTAATACTCAAAGATTGATAATTAGCTTAAAGAGAGAAGACAAAGATAAAATCGCCACAGAGTTACTTATACAAAATGCAGAAGAGTTAGGTATACCATCCAAAGATTTGGAAACTCTAAACGGCTACACATTTAATGAGGCTCTCAAAACTATAATCGATATAATTTCTAACATGATAAACAACAAATTTATGACAAATTTGAAAGATAGGTGTGAATCAGCTAGGCGTAAGGCAGGATCTGAATATCGCGATGAAATGGAAAGGATAAAAGTCGATTTGGACATGTACAAAACAAAGTCTGAAAAACTCGAATCCACAATATCTACATTGAATTCTTATGCAGATTCTAGCAAACAAAATGCTGAAAAGGTCATGGAATTGCAGCATTCGCTAGAAGATTCCAATAGACAAATTAATCAGCTAAAAGATTCACTGTACAATATGGCCAAAGTTAATGAGGAGTTGGAAAAAAACGAAGTTAAGCTAGAGGAAAGTTTGGTAGAGTTGGAGAGGTATAAGTTGGAATCTCAAAAGCTTGAGTCAGTCATTAAAGATTTAGAGCTTTTGAACCAACAAAAACATGATAATGAAGAACTCATTAAAATGCTGCATGATGAGCTAGATCAGTGTAAGTCTAAGTCACTGCAATTGAATAAAAAGATTGAAGATCTTGAAAATTCAAACAAGGAAAACCTAATACCCTTGAACAATGAATTGGCCCAGGCTTATCAGAAACTATCCGAATTGGAGCATTCATATGAACAGATTGAACACCAGAAGAATGAAGCAGATAAAAAACTTGAATCTTCAATTGATGAGATTGAGAAACAGAAACAACACTCCGAAGAATTGGAGCAATCCATCACTAAATTGAAACAAACAATTGAAGAAATGGAAAAGGAAACCACGGACCAAGTAAATGATCTGCAAACGTGCCTAATAGATGCGAATTGTAAAATCGAATCGCTAGAGGGAACGATTTCTCAGTTGAAACAGCTAAACTTAGAGTTGGAAGGGGGAGAACATAGGATACAGGAATTACAATCCAAGCTTACCGAATCAAATTCCACAATTGAAAAACTTGAAAAGACGATCACAGAATTGGAAAATGTGTCTAGTAAATATATCGACTACGATGAGAAGATGGATAATTTGCAAAAGCAGCTGAAAGAATACACTGAAAAGATCACAGTGCTGGAAAACAACGCCTCTGAATTCAACTATAAAGACCAAGCTGAAACGTTGAAGACGGAACTGGATAAGTCGCAACTAAAGATAATGGAACTGGAGACTATGATTAAGGAGAACAGCGAAAAAACGGAAAGAGTGCCATCTCCCAGAAAGGACAACGAGGAGGTTGATAGATTAACTTCGGAAATATTACAGTTGAAGAATCAGGTGGACATTCTGCAAAATGAAAAGACTGACCTTGAACAAAAATTATCACAACAATCTCCCAGAAAGGACAACGAGGAGGTTGATAGATTAACTTCGGAAATATTACAGTTGAAGAATCAGGTGGACATTCTGCAAAATGAAAAGACTGACCTTGAACAAAAATTATCACAACAATCTCCCAGAAAGGACAACGAGGAAGTTGATAGATTAACTTCGGAAATATTACAGTTGAAGAATCAGGTGGACATTCTGCAAAATGAAAAGACTGACCTTGAACAAAAATTATCACAACAATCTCCCAGAAAGGACAACGAGGAAGTTGATAGATTAACTTCGGAAATATTACAGTTGAAGAATCAGGTGGACATTCTGCAAAATGAAAAGACTGACCTTGAACAAAAATTATCACAACAATCTCCCAGAAAGGACAACGAGGAGGTTGATAGATTAACTTCGGAAATATTACAGTTGAAGAATCAGGTGGACATTCTGCAAAATGAAAAGACTGACCTTGAACAAAAATTATCACAAATTAGTGCGGTTATTGAAGAAAATAGACAATACAAGGAAAAAATCGAATTACTCGAGAGAAAATTGAATGAAATAAATAAAGAGAAACCAAAAGACTCATTTACAAACGTAGAAGTTATCAATGCAGCTTTTGAAGATGTAAGATCCCTCCCAATCAATTCCTCCAATGCCTCTGATTGGACCGCAATGCCCAGTGAGCTGGAGCTGGAAGAGCATAAATTGTACAAAAAAAAATCTAGTAGAAAGGGGAAAAAGAAATCATCAAGGGAGAAGGAGACTAGCAGAAGTGACATATCATCCAGGTCAACTAGCAGGCACTCAAAGAAGGATAAGCCTACAATCGTTGACAACAACTCTACTGATGTAGAAGCATCAGATTCAAATGAACAGATGATTAGTGATCCAGTTGAATCGATTACAGACCAGTTGAACTTGGTTAAACAATCAACAATACAACTAACTGAGCTGGGGTACGACAGCATATCCAACGTTGGGTCGTACTTGTCTGACTACATATTTGGCGGTAATTAATTTAGTAATAACACAAGATATAGCCTAATTTTAATGCAATTAGACACTATATATAATTAACTTTCTGTTATGCCCAATATATCATTTTTATCTCCTTCGAGAATCATACAGCGCACGAATATAATCAATAGATATTACATTATTGTACCAATACGCAACTTTACTGGTGAATTATCAGCGACAAATGACAAATTACTCGTTCATACCGATAATTTTCCGCCAATAGCACAATATAACTTGAAACAGATACAGAACCATGGCGAATGGGACCAAGCCTTTGCTAGTTTATTGACTATTGTTGATAAGTTAAGTTTAACATCAATATCTTATGTACTGAAACAATGTGGCATCTTCATTTATCGCATAAGGAAATATGAAAAGTATTGCCTATCACAGGACAATGAACATCGGCTGAGATTACTTGATGCATTGGTTAAATCAATAATAACTCGAATTTCATGCAAATTGAATGAAGTTAATGATCAGAATGCAGGTGTTTTATGTGAAATTTTACATTTTTTTTCCAAAAACTACTACCAGTCAGCCTATCGCATATATGAAACATTGGAGAACAAACTAAACGAATTGCATATAGAGGACATGCAGTTAAAACTAAACTTTATCTCTTCCCTAACAAATTTTACCAGAATATACGGAATGATGTCAAATGAATGGGCACAAAGACTTGTTTTAAAAATGATAAAATCTCACAATAAATTAACCATCTCTAGTATGACTCAAGCACTTGACATTTTATCTCCAAAAATGAGTTTATCACAACAAACCATGGATAAAATCATTGACACAGCACTGAGTCTTTTAAATTACACAGAAATGGACATGCTTAGACACTTCCTAACCCACAAAACATTGTTTATATTGATGAACAATTTGGTGAAGTTATATAAAATAAGACCATCAGAAAAACATTTTCTATTGCAAAAAAGACTACTTGAATTGCACGACTCATCATACGGAGCAAGCAACTACTGTAATATGAGCGAATCGAATTTGAATAAACTCATTTCATCACTACACAAAATGCTAGTGATCAGTTTGATACATGAGTGCGATGATGTAACAAGTGTTTGTATGAAAATTTTGGAAAAGATAACACTGGGAATAATGGATAGATTATTAATTCGCACTCATATGACTTCAAATTGGGGGGTTATAGGATCGGAAACAGTAAAGTACCTGGTGATTTTGGGTAATGTGAATTACTTGGCTAAAAGCATCTCATCATCACCTTTCACGTTTTATTTTGAAAAATTGTTAAAGAAGATCGCTATATTATGGGATAAGAATGAATTTACAATCAGTGACACTTACTCTTGTGTATTGTTGATAAATCTTCTAAAATCAAAAATAAACAATGTCCATGCAAACAAACTAATTCAGTTGGTTAACAAAAAATGTAAATGGCAGGAACTAACCAATAGTGAATTAAATGCAACACTCAAGTGTATGATAAGTTTAAAACAAAGAAATTTGATCGACTCATTGGATTCAATCATTCCACAAATTAGAAACTACAAAGACTTGCAAATTGATACTGCAATTGATTTAAACCAACAAGGCTTGATTGATCTCAGTTTCTGTTTGTATTTAGCGGAGGAAACACTTGATAGGTTAAATTTGGCCCAATTAGCACGTCTTGAAGATTATCTAACCAACATATCTCACAGAACTGGCGGTTATACAACCCATTTAACTGCTTGTGGTGATGGCGACATGGTGAAGGAGTTGTTAGATAGAATAGCCGCTATTGTTAAATCTGGGAAAACATTTCCAGATCAGGAGAATATATGTAGATTAAAAAATACAGCCAGTGAAATCTATGCAATTGATGATAGTTCAAGTGAAATTAAGCTTAGGGCTGTAAGGTCAGCACGAAGACTGGGCCTACCAATACAACTGACTGTACAATAATTTTACAAAAAATTAATCAATGAAAAGTAGTCTACAATTTACCCACGCATATTAACTAAAAGTAGCGACAAACGTTCCCGTTCCTTGAGTGAACCTCCGCGCCCTTTAAAACGGATACCAACTTCATGTGTGTTTGAGGCCTTTCAAGCTTAGGTCGACGAAGCCTTAAAAATTCATAAAGTGACTTGCAGAAATCTTGAGAAACGCCTCTACCATTAAAGAACATGGGAAGTACGTATTTGTCAACAAAATCCGACAATCCCTTCCTATTCTCCTTCGGGATTCCGCCAAAGTTGCACAATTCCCTTGCAACCATGCGGAGCAACTGATAGGGAGGGTTGATTAATTCTATAAGCTGTGTATCATACTTACTTATGGCATATTTGTTGAGACGTATATAGTGATTTTGCAGGGCAAATATTAACAAAGAGTAGTCAAGCGTAACATGGGTGGTTTCTTCTGTTTCTAAGTCTCTTAAAATACCCGCTTTTGCACTCAGCAGATTTCCTTTAAGTTTAATTTCTAGATCCAGTTGGAATATAGCTATGTCACTTTCATCTGTTGTACTTTGTGTTTTCAATATTTTCAAGCAATTTAATAGTGATTTAGATAATTCAGCTGATACGTTGGGATATTCCCTAGCCAAAAGTATACATTTAAATATAACTTTTACGATATTACACTCAAGCTGAGGTGTGAAAAAGGTACCGTCCACGCAGTATTTGTCA
Organism: Babesia microti strain RI; assembly: GCF_000691945.2. NCBI lineage: Eukaryota > Apicomplexa > Aconoidasida > Piroplasmida > Babesiidae > Babesia > Babesia microti. The sequence continues at coordinate 82,870 of NC_034969.1, forward strand.
ATTACTTTGCAAATTAGATTGATGAGAGCTGTTGCATGTACCTGGAATGCGATTTTTCCTTCTAAAAGACCATCATAACTCTCCAATAATTTGTTAAGCATATCACTAACGTTGCATAAATCTTTACCACCTGTGTAAATGATAGAATAAGCGATGGATGTTATTCCCTTGTCATCCAAAAAATCTATTACGTAGCCGATAAAATTTTCCCACGCTCCTGTCACAGTGGATTTCAACGAATTCAAATCGTCTTTATCTATGTGACAAGTTAGACACTTATTATATACAATAAATAGGCTTGAATATAACTCATTGCCACTAAATACCTCTCCTAGCTTGAAAAATTCGGATGCTGCCTCGATAACATTACTATCAAATTTGTTAGTACCCAAATTAACTAACAGAAGCTTGTGTGCCAATATGAGATAATCTGATGCATTAGAGCAGGCTTTAGGGCACATGGTAAACTCATATAATTTACCAACAATTTCTTCCGTCATTGTATCGCTAATTTCGCTCCATTGACTATCTATACGCGCCAGATTTCCCAGTAAAAGTGGCAAGTACAAATCATCCAAATCCTTGATTTTATTCCAAATATTAGGCGATAATGACCTATGGTCATTCTTAAATGCTGTGATAGATTTGCTTAACAATAATTGCATGTCAGAAATAATCTCAGTCGAAATGACATCCAAAGCCTGAAATTCCTCATGCCACTCTTTCATCATTTTGTTTATGTCATATGAAAGTATCAAAGCCTTGCCAACGTCCTTGATTGCCAGTGCCACCTTTGACAGATTTTCCAGGGCAAAGTAGCAATACAAACCTCTTTTAAACCTTGTCAGGCATATAATATCAAAATTTGAAGGCGGATTGGCCCGTAACAAAAATAGGCATAATTCCAGGTTTGCAGATTGAGAAGAAGAGGCCCATGAAACATTTTTATCGCCAAGATGGTTCAAATCTTTCAGTTCTTTGTATGGACTAATTTTGCCGATGGCACTAATTAGTGGAAATAAAACTTGTCTCATCATATATATATCGGTAAATAATTCGTAAGGGGGATTGTCTTGTTCAAAATAGCTGGGTAATTTCACTAGTTGTGGAATCTTTTGGTAGACTTCGTGCGATTTAGGTAGTTTTCCTAGTGTCTTACACTCAAATTTAGAAAATAATTTGGCAATTATTGCCAAATTATCACTGACATGATCTACCAAGTTATTTAATATATCCAATAAATTATTGACACTGATAAAATCTGAACCAACCCACATTAAACTAAATAACTTTAACATCGGGTGTATATCCAAACTGGGAAACTTTGATTTTAAGGCTTCGACGTCTAGAAATCCATTAATGTTTTCAGGACATATTACACCAAGAAAATTCAGTATCTCATGCATGTAAAAGTCAATATTCATACCATTGCCATAGGAAAAACACATATTATTATCACTGGAATTAATCAGATACTCAATGACCAATTTGTTGACTAAAAGAGTCATCTTGTTAAAGTTGGGCATCACATTTATTTCATTGCGCTGCTTGCACAAAAATTCCAGCCAGTTATGCACTGCAATATAAATGTCATCGAACGAATCTTCAGTGCCCAAATTTTCATACAACAAACTAAATACCCTGTCAAAAACGCTCAACAAATACTTCGTATAGCTATGCCGGGCAGAAGTTGAGCAGTTCAACAAGACACTAGTCAATGCATTTGGCAATACTGATAATAATTTTGATGTTAATCTAGGGGATAACACACTAAACATATCTATGATATCCATTCCTGTATCATCAATGTACCAAATTTCATTTGTATAAACACACAAATACCCAATAGACTCGTATAACAATTCTTTTACTGAAGACATGAGCGGAGTATGTAATAGACCAATTAGTTTAACTAAGACCTTGCGGTAGACAAAGGCGAGCTCACGAGAAACCCTGCCACCAACCCTGTCAGTAATAATTTTTAGCGTGTCAAAGCCATCGGAATTGTCCTTCATCGCAATTTCCCTCGCTTCATGAATAGCCTCGACAAATCCAATTCCTTTGAATACGGAGGTTGAATGCCCAGCAAAGCCGGTTGATATATTTGAATCCACGGAGTTAACTGATGTAGTTGTCTGTAATGCATTAACAGGCCGCGCAGTTGCGGATTCTGATAAATCATAAATCCCGTTTGCAGTTATATCACGGATCAATGATGAAGCAATTAGAAACGCGGCAATGGATGCTGCATTTGGATCTTTAGATTGTTCAATGGCCGCTCCAATTCTATCATCACATGATGATTTTACGACTTTTGAATTTCTTCCTAGCAAATCAATACAAGCATCAATCGTCCCTGGCATATCCAATAGCCTATAGTATAATAATAGACAATGTTCCGTTTGTGTCACCTGGCCCAGCATTATTGCAGCCACATCATCGCCGCAATCCATGCCAATATTTGCATTGTTATCACCAACCAGGTCATCACATTTTGTTGATCCATTAGTTTTTATTGACACTTTTTCAGAAATGGTATTTTTTTTCCTCTTCTTGCTACTCACATTATCTGCATCATCCGCGCTCTCATCTTCATGGTGTAGATGCAAATTATGATTGATAATATTGGATCTGTCGGATAAATTTGCCAGGTGATCTGCAATTAAGACGCCCAATAGGCGCTTTTCGATGGCGTAGCTCATAGCCACTTAGCACTTGAACATACAATATGGATCTTATATAATTCCTAGTTTTAGCAATTAATTCATTTTTTCTGAAAGCACATTGTATGATAATTGCATTTATTTAGACATTTATTTTAGTATTTGTTTATCATTTATTAAAGCATCGGGGAATTTCTTCGCATACAATGTCAATATCATTTAGTAAATTATAGAATATTTTTTCATCGATTATTATTGGGGAGTGACCGAAAGGTCTCGCTATGGCGTTTTATCGCACCAGTAGGTGTATATCTTCACTTCAGCACTATTATACTGACGCTGAAAATTGATTGAGTTTTTGTTTCCAAATTTCTAAACACTAGTTGTAAATTACTGGCAATACGTTGTTTCAATTAAGCTTAAGATTTTTTTTAACTCCTGGGAATACTTGAAACCAATCAATTATAACTACGTTTAATAAATTTTAAACCAAATTTATAAAAATTGTTCCTCCAAATACTTTTCAGTTAGTATATTCAATAATTGATGAATTTCATGGAAATTAATGAGGGTTTGATAAAATTCCCAACACAATAAAGCAAACCACAATCTATATTATTTTTGCCTTAATTCAAAATCGTTGCTAAATGCAGTTGCCACCTCCTCGTGCTAGCCGCAGTTGCCTAGGGGATAACCCACATACATACCCACTAATCACTCACTATTATATTAACCTCAGCAAGGAAGATTTTGGCATTATACGAAAAAATCAGCTTGTTTTTAATCATTTCACAATTTAACCGTATAACTAATGGATATATCGTCTCATTAGTTCCAACTGGATGCAATATTTAAATTTATAATAATCTCTGGGATGAATTAACGCAGTTGCTAGCTATTTTTATAGATTCCACTATTGAAATTAATTTAACACTTTATATCAATAATTACAAATATAATCTCTCGAAATGAACGCATACGACTTGGTGGATCGCATTAGGGAGTCTGGTGATGCAGACCTGATGGTTTCCTCCGGCCTACATTATACAGACCGAGTCATTGATCACTTGTGGTAAGCCAATAATAATTTAGGTATGATAGGGATGAGTATAGTGGCATGAGTTATGACGATTATGCCCCTGAGGATTCTTCTCATTTAGCCAAAAAGGAGGCGAAACGAATGGCCCAGCAAAGACAGCCAGGCGTACCAGCTTTTATAGGTGCATTATCCAAGCAAAAAAACCTAGACAATTCAATGTGGGAGCTTAAGTGCCTCCACCAGTCAGGGATCAAGAGCAGAAATTCTAGAATTGAACTAAACCAATTGATAGAGTCAAATGTGGATAACAATGAAGCAAAAAAGATGGTATTAGTCAGAAATGTACTCCCCCCCTTCATAAATCATTATCATAGCGGTGCAAATTTTGAGAAATCAAAAATCTATGACACAATTTCTCGTGACAATGCACTCAACGAAATTTACTCAAAATTCCTAACTCATACTACAAATGTCATTAAGGACCCTACGTCAGACATAGCCCAAATGGCCAAAAAGGGCAGTAACATTTTATTTGCGATGAAGGAGGAGAATGAGAGGAGCAGCGCGAGAAATAGGTTTTGGGAGTTGGAAGGGTCCAAATTGGGCGAGCTTTTAAACCTTAGCGATGACATTGTGGAATCAGATGGGGAAGATGAAAAAGAAAAGGTCAACAACACTTTTGCACAGTTAATTGAATCAGGAGATATTCCTGATGAGGAGAGCATGAGAAAGATTCAGAAGCAGCGTATGAGCTTGCCCGTTTTCAAATGCCGCGAAGAATTATTGGATCTAATAGCTAAGTTCCAGGTAATTGTTCGATATATTTATACTTAAATTTATTAGAATGAAAAATCTGTGTTTAAACAGAATTATTTGAGCATATAATACAAATAGTGTGATGTATCATTTATATTGTTATTTATGGATGTATGCAAGAAAATGTATAATAAAATCAAAATTCATGCAAAAAACGTACCCCACTGACAATATTTATATAATATTTTCCTCTATGGCGTACTAGTGCCATAGATTGGATTTCATTTATTGATGAACGGGGTTGGGTGTGGGCAGTTGGTATTATAGTCGCATATAAATAATGTTTGATAATTACACTAACCCCTAATCTCACAAATGTGTTCTACCCTGTCTATCTTAATTACTTAGAGTGATATTATACACATACACTGTCAACATTTGGGTTTATACACAAAGATTTACCTATGTACATATTGATATATCTTACTTGCTAACGATGGTTACATATTAATTGTAAAATTTTATTACAATTTAATTCAGATACTAATTGTAGTGGGTGAAACAGGTTCGGGTAAAACAACTCAACTTTGTCAATTTCTATACGAAAGTGGTTATGCCAGGGATAATTACGGCATGATTGGCTGTACACAACCTCGCCGTGTAGCTGCTGTATCTGTTGCGCAGCGTGTAGCAATCGAAATGAGCGTTAAGCTAGGAGAATTGGTGGGATATACCATTCGTTTTGAGGATCAAACCAGCTCTGCAACAAAAATTAAATACATGACTGATGGGATTTTACTTCGTGAGACATTGGTAGACCCAGATCTCGATCGTTACAGCTGTATAATTATGGACGAAGCGCACGAACGTTCATTAAATACTGATGTTTTATTTGGTATTCTAAAATCTGTGGCGAGTCGCCGGTCAGATATGAGAATAATCATTACTTCAGCTACGATGGATTCGGATAAATTTTCAGCTTTTTTTGGCAATGCGCCGGTTTTCAAGGTACCTGGTCGTACATTTCACGTGCAAATAGAGTATTTGCGTGCCATGGGGTTTGACTACGTTGAAATGGCAGTCAAAAAATGCATCGAAATTCATCTTAGTGATCCGGGGAAGGGGGATATACTAATCTTTATGACAGGTCAAGATGATATTAATGCTACATGCCAATTGCTAGCGGATAGGCTGTACAAGGTACATAGCCAGTCGGCAAAATCAGATGAAACAATCGACCCTTTTTATGTATTTCCAATTTATTCCCAATTGCCCAGTGAATTACAAGCTAAGGTCTTTAAGAGATACAAGTATCGCAAGGTCATTATTGCAACCAATATCGCAGAGACGTCGTTAACTTTTGAGGATATAAAATATGTCATAGATACAGGGTTTTGCAAGCTCAAAGTGTACAATACGAGGATTGGAATGGATTCGTTGCAAATAGTACCTGTGTCTCAAGCTAGTGCCAATCAGAGGAGTGGAAGGGCAGGGAGAACGGGTATCATTAAAATTTATTTAGGCCCCGGTGTCTGTTATAGACTCTATACTGAAAGAACTTATTTGTCTGACATGTTTCCATCCTCCGTACCTGAGATAAAGCGCACCAATCTTTGCAATGTCGTGCTATTACTAAAATCGTTGAAGGTTGATAATTTGTTCGAGTTCGACTTTATGGACCCTCCGTCAAAAGAGAGCATTCTTAGTGCCATGCTTCAACTCTGGGTCCTTGGGGCACTGGATCCAATGGGCGATATGACAGAAATTGGTAGTTCACTTAGTTTATTTAGGTGCTGAGATGGTTCAATTCCCGCTGGATCCTCCTTTGTCTAAGATGTTGATACAGAGCATTCATTTGGGCTGTGTCAAGGAGATGCTGACGATCGTATCAATGATATCTGCACCCAATATATTCCACACAACGAAGGAATCGGCACAGGAGGAGAATACGACAGTGGATGCTGCAAGGGAGAAGTTCTACGTGCCTGAAAGTGACCATTTGACTCTGCTAAATGTTTACAATCAATGGATGGCAAATAAATGCAGTCCTGGTTGGTGCAAACAGTTCTTCATACAATTCAAGGTAGGTTACAGGATTGTATTACATAAGTTACAATATCAATATAATCTTTTAAACTGCCAAATACTAAGCTCTGACATATGAGAGTGCCTGCTACCTTTACAAATTAATATACATTAAATCGTGTGATTGAGCCCGATTATTGATATCATCTGGACATAAAAATAGTCCATATCCAATTTGATTTACCTTATCTCTGTATGAAAAGACTGTTTTACATATTTGCTAAATCATATACTTGCCAATCTTACACGATGCAATTGAGATATGATAAGACAAATCTTCAAATAATTATTGGAGGCTCATAAATAATAAAATATGGGTATTAAACACTAATTGGCCATGCTGACAATTTTTTGAACAAAAATTTTCAACTGCCGATGGTGCAGCAAGAGTTATTGTGTGAAAATATACAAATTTCCATTTCTGACTGACTAGTGTCATGGAGAATGAAAATTTCATCTTTAAGAATTAATGGCACGATAATCAGTTTTAATAAACTTTAAAATAACTGTTACAGTGTGACGAATGATCGGTGGGATATGGCATGGAAGTACCAATATGCATGGGAGTACGAGTACCGGCAGTATGGTATGGGTGAAGCAAAGGTATCCAATCACACGCAACACAACACTAGTGATATTTGTCACACTAGATATCAATAAGTAAAGGTTCATAATGGCGTTCTCGTCAGAATTTACTGTAGTAATGGCAGGGATGTTATTCTGAGATATGTCCCACCACCTCCGCGCACAATGATTGACCATGAGATATAGTTTAAATATAAACAACCACCCACTAACTCAGTCAATAAAACGAGCCTACGAAGTACGCTGCCAGCTACTGGACATTTTGAAGCAGCGAGACATCCCGGAAAAGAGCTGTATAAACGACTGGGACACGGTGCGCAAGGCTATTTGCAGTGGCTACTTCCATAATGCAGCCAAGTTGAAGGGAATAGGGGAGTATTCAAATTTACGGTCATTCGCCCCTTGCCATTTGCATCCCTCATCTGCGCTTTATGGGATGGGATGTACTCCGGATTATGTCGTTTATCACGAAGTCGTAATTACCACCAAAGAATACATGCGCAATGTTACCGCTGTAGACGCCGAGTGGCTTTCAGAATTGGGGCCAATGTTCTTCTACCTGAAAAGCATGGGTAAGTAACTAATGATCTAGACGTTTCTACCAGGGTACAGCAGGACATTGATAGGATTGAAACTCTGCGCCAGATTAGCGAATTTACCAAGAAAAACAGGGAGAATGACGAATCTAGGAAACTGATCGGCAAGGGAAAGCAAGAAATTTCCGTATTTGGCAAGAAACGCCGCCGCTAATCGCGCTAAATTGTTAATTTTGTACCATAGATAATATACAATTAAAGGCCACCCGCCCTCTCGGTATCCATTTGGCATTTATTGCATTACTGATCAGTCATTAGTAGATACGCTGCTGGATGAGTGTGCGAGCATTTGTGATATGGGTGTGTGAAAAAACTTGTATACTTCATTGGCCATGTTTTTGTTAAATCCCAATCGTTGCTCAAGAGTATTTGATGTCATATTAGACAAGTCATGCAGGGTTTTAACCTAAATATAAAGAGTATACCTACCTTTTTGGTGATCTGGTACACCATCCAATCAGATATGCACGGTATTTTTTTGACAAAGTCTTCAACCAAGCTACTGGTGCTGTCGGCTTCGAATAGTTCCATTCGCACTTGCTGGGTGCAAGGTTCTGCTATGTTTTCCTACATAAATATACATTTAATTGAGACAATAGCTTGATGCATGATAGAATATTTTCAGTAAAAGCATTAATAACAGTTTCATTCTATCAACCATAATTGAAATATGATAAACGCAGAATACCTTCAAACGCCTAACAAGCCTACTCGTTACCTGAGGCCCATTGCTCCACATCAACTGTAAATTGTTTGTCAGTAAACACAGAGTTATCAATCTCGTGTAGGTGCGATTAAATTGACCCTTCATTCGACCAAATGGAGTTAAGTGGAAGTTAAAATTATCAAATTCTATGAGCAATATTACATTTTCATACATCTTCTTCATCTCCCTGACCTGATTAAACAGTCGACCAACAGTCAACGAATTAGCAAGGTCTTGGGGACTTTTACGCTCAATACAAGTATCCCTACGTTAATTATGGATTACCTAGTTATGATGTAATCCCCTGCCTTAAGGAATGCAGGTATAATCTTCAATCCATCTAGGAATAGCTGGTAAGGCAAAGGTGACTTGAACTCCCTTTTATCAACTATAACCAATTGGGTAGGCGTGTTATTGACACTAGTGATGATTTCATTGGGAATTATTGGTTTTGCTATCACTGACTTTAGAGAGTTGGAAACTCTATACCATTTTTTAATCTCAGAATCAATGTGATAGCTGAATGAATTGGAGTGGATAGAATCTTTGTATATCAAAATCAGAACCTTCACCTTTATACCTATACCTTCGCCATTTATTATAACACCATCTTCAGTACCATGGTAAAGATGATATATGGCCTGGTAACATTGCCTTAGGTACACGTGTGAGCAAATGAGTTCGATTTGCCTGAAAAGGCCCAAATTACCCTGAATAATCACAACATTTCCTTCGACCATGCTGTCAAATACGTTACTCAACCCTTTTATGCTATATAAGTCACTCGCTGAGTTGCACATCTCAGTATAATCATCAAAGCCGTGCAAATTTGAACAAGTTAATTGCTGCGGAATGGTTGGTTTGATAGGCAACTCATTAAAATCTCTCCTTCCTTCAACCACCGCAACAACATCCACAGTATTCGTTAAAATATTACTAAAGTCGCCAGTATCAACCGGTGAGCTGGAGTGCTTGGTTAAATAATCTTGGAATAATGAATCCACCCATTTGATACGGGCCAGTAAATCGTGGGTTTTGGCATCAAGGGAAATGCTATGTGTGGATAAATTTGGGTTCAAATTGCTATGTGAGAGCAAACAGCCCTGGGCTCGCCATTCGGCGTAGTCCCTAAATAGTATTTGAACGGGTAATTCGTATAGATGATATTTCATGGCATCATACGCATGGAGGCCTAGTGTAACAATAGTGGAATTTGTACCCTTGGTTATATCTTTCACTACGTTATAGATTGTATCAGCGGATATGGTGCATTTAATCTTAGGAGGTTTGCCATCTATCACCTTGAATACCCTAGATTAAAGGTATATAATCACCTTTCTTCTGATAATTTGAAGAAAAGCAGCACATCTCTTTCCCACATCCATGGGGAATCGATAAATTTCAAGCGAGCTATATCCACTTTTTTAAGGAAGGAGATTTCGTCAATCTTCTGCGATAAATGCAGGAGCTTGGATAAGATGGACAAAGCATTTAGATCGTCACTGGTCTTGTCCCAAACTGATGAAATGCTGGACTTGCCTAACCTTTTTTCCAGCAGCGAAATCTTATTCCATTCATATATTAGTGTGTTTAGGTCAAATCCTATCTCAGCCATCAACATCTTGGTAGTATTATCTTTGCCTAACTGGTTAATTATCTTTTTTAATATAGTAACTAATGTAGTTTGTATCCTTTCTAGTTGTGGAGGCAGCGGAACTGATATCTCATGGGTTTCAGGTTGCATGTTTTTTCTGCTTAATGATCCGGATATCAAGCTGTTAGATCGTGGCAATAGGTGTATCGACATATCTTCGCAGTGGAATTGATTAACAATATTCACGTCTGAAAATGCATTTATATCATCAGAAATAGCTTTAACAAACCCAAGTGAATTCCCATTCCTATACAAATTTAGTAGGAATGATAGCCTAGTATCACTGCACACTTTGTGAGCGTTCATAACAACAATTCCAGAAATACATTCAATGAGTAAACTATTACAAAGAATATCTAGAAGAAACACCTCTGCACTGGCACAATAAACGCCACCCCTGGTATATAATTGTTCTCTTTCCTTTATCGAATGCCGAGATATGTATCCCATCCTAGGCAGTATAAAATCAGATATTGGGTTATTATCGGTATTTTGATTATTACTATGTGTATAAAGTATCTTAGAGATGAATGTAATTTCGTTTATTTCACAATTCCTATATTCAATGTAATCGGAGTAATCAATTCCGATTACCAAAATCAATCTCGATCTAGCTGCGATATAAGTTATTGGTAAATCGCAAACATCTTGTCTGACTTTGTTGCGATTTTCACTGGATACGATAGTATTAGGGGAAAAATTATCAGGAGAAAATTTTTGTGTTAAAAACAGTTCCGTCAAATCAAAATTCAATGAAAACAATCCGGCATAGATGATGTCATAGTAATCCATTTTAGAAATATCAAAATCTTCAACTTCATGTACATGTTTTGGGTTTTTAAGGTAAAGTAATAGGTAGAATAAGATGCGATATGTGTCCATACCCTTTGAAACGATAACACATGAGTTATTTGTCTTTTTTGTTTCATTATTGAGTGCATTTTTATCACTAACAATATTTTCTTGTTGTAGCTCAGTTATACAGTTGTCTATCTGGTAAGAAAACTCAGTTATATCATCAATATCCAAGTAGAAATCATCTATTTCATGTTTATCATTATGTATATTGGGACTTCTAGCGATTAAACTTTCATCTTTATTCCAAATAGAGCAACGAATGGGTGTGCTGTAGTCTCCATTATGTGCAGCACAAGCATTACCGTAACATTCAACACATCTAGCTTTAACTTGCCAATCAATATTACTGATAAACGCCTGCCATGTAGGTACAAATTTGGATAAAACCAATTTTTCATATCCCAATGGTGGCATTACCACTAGGATCGCACCATAATGTCGCTTAATCCGGTTCTAGTTAGTCATACATCAGAAGGTATTTCATGTATTATTTAGAATTGTTGATGCCCAGGTTGCGGGAAAACGAATTGTACATTTTATCTAGACCTTATGTAACTATAAACGTAAAGACACCTAATGAGTAAATTGATTATTACTTAGGGTGCATAGAGGCAAAGGCCATCTCATAATGACAAGGTAATATTTAGATATAATTTAGCCAGAGGCTAGTTTTTATTAAAAAATGCGATAGAAATTTTCATAACAGATTTTCTAGTATCAGCTTACCATTTGTAAATCTACACATATTTAGTTACTTATGTCTGAACCCATTTATAACCAGCCTACTTTTTCAATGAACAATTTTCAGGCGAAAATATTACCAGTAAGTCTTCCAAAATATATCAATTAAACGAATTCATGCCATATCCGCTATTCATTTTCATTTATTAGATAACTATCAATTTGTTATCATTCGTATTAAACTCTATATTCGTTAGACAAACAATTTAATCCGCCAACTAAACTAAATATTTCTCATACAATTGTTAATGTGAAAATATCTAATTAAAATTTCAATTTTACAACTATGTCAATATCTAGTACCATCAGTTATTGCCAATGTATTTATTCTCTTAATATATGAATATATTTAAAATGACATTTTAAACATAATTAATCATTATGAATGTTTGACCTTAAAATAAACTGTTTTACACTTCATTTAAAACATAATTTCATCTGTTACATAGGATACTATTGAGGAACATCCTTTCGCCGGAGAAGGGCAATTCACCATCTACTTCAACAAAGGAGGATCCAATTTGTTTTTGCACTATTTCTACATATATTTTGCTAGAAATAAGAATAATGCTCAAATACAATGCACCAACCATAATGCTAAACAACCAATCAGTGGAATAACAAAAGAAAGTGCAATTGTGGACCCTGATGACCCTTCTAAAGTTTTTGTAATCCAACCTGAAACAGTATCTGTTACTTATGATGATAATAATGATGATAATAACAACCGAATGGCTCGTGCTTATGATAGACACAATCCATGTACACTCTCGTTTTTAGGCGCTTTGAGGGCAATTAAACGATTTTTTTCGTAGTTTCATTTGACCCTAAGAAATCTATGATTTTTTAAAAACAAGTAAATTTCAAAAATTATAAGATATTTTAAAATATATATGCTTTTTTGTAAACAATTACTACACCTATAAATTCTGGTGGTCGAATTCATTAGTTTTTAAACATCTATTTACTATGTTACATACTACTTCTCGTCGAATAGCTTCATTTAAAATTTTAATTACAAATTATCTACTATATTTATCAGTTATTTATTCCACTTTATTGCTCGTGGATTAATTTATCGTGAGACAATGTACCTTTTTAACATTATAACAAAATATATAACACTTGTGAGTTATTACGCAAATGTTAACTAGTTTATCGTCAATAAATTAATTCTCTAATTCATCCATACTGAAATTTAATCTAACCGGACTATATTAATCATATATCAAACAATAATATCAGCAGGGGTGTATCGCAATTTTTGGATAGAACCCCAAAAATTTACAAAAATTGCAATAAAAACTGTAATATTTTATGAACAATTGATTATTAGTATTCAAACAAGTATTTCATCAATTTAAAAAAATAAAAACTCTGAATAGGTCAGAGTTGAATAATGTGTCACTAGTCAAAGTGAGGACATGGCTGCCGGACCGGCATCTAGAATCAGATACATCGCTATTCTTTTGTCTATATTCGTTGGAAAATTTAGGTAATTAAAAGTTGTTATTTAGATGTACAATTATCGCGTTGTCTCTAGTATCCATTTTACTACTGCCAGCACTGAAGGAGAACAATTTCATTTTAACCCATTCATTCTTGACAGGATCGGCCATAGACAGAGTTACAGATAGGGACATTTCTTTTTCAAGCAGAATCCAGCCAATATTGGAATCTGAACTGACAAGTATTTATCAATATGAAGATCAGCTAATTGATGATGTGGGCAAAAAGGCAAAGAAACCCACTCTTCCGGAGAATTTTTCACAGTTTATCCCATACCAACACACAAAATCTGGCGGAACAGATGAAATAGAAACAATAGTTCCCCAAGGATACATATCCATTGCAGAAAAAATCAAACATGAAATCCCAAATATAGATATATTTTTCCATAAGTATGTCTATGAAAACATGTGCAAATACTCTATTTTCATAATCCTCAAATGCAAACGGTGTGTTCCTTTTTTTTCAAATTTAACCGTTTCCACTATGGATAAAGATACAACATTTGCTAGTAGTTTATTGCTTGGCGTATTGTCTAGTTTGGCCGATAAGCCCTTTTTATCTCAAAATCATTATTACCTCCTAGTACATAAACATGTGAAATTCACTAAAGCAATCTCAACTTTTCTATATTCCTATAATTATGCCATGGACCTCCCGTTTCAAAATCACCAAATACACATTTCACATGTACTAGACTTTGACGAAAATTGTGCAAATAACATTTATTTGTACTATGAAGGTCTAAATGGCTACAAACCACCATTGGATTGGAGCGTTACGGCATTGAATGAGTTTGTTCGCCACGGAATCTACATACTCACTTTACCAGTATGATATTTCATTACTTAGCTTTGGGAGTCGTTACGACGACAAGCATTCAATTTACATTTACATAAACAGCATTCGGCACTCATGGATTTTGGAATTCCCTCTTTTACAATTGCGGGGAAATGCAATAAAAATCTAGCACACACTAGGACTACATTGCTAAGGTAATTGCATATTTAATACCTTTACATATTGTATTGTAATTCTCAAGAACCCGACATTTTGTGGAATTTATATCACGGTTATTTTGTCAAATAAAATTCGAACACTCTGCTAAACAGATACAAAATTGTTACAAAATATACTAATTTAGGGCTTTACACGTGCTGGCTCGTGACCAAGGCAGCATGGACGAGTCAATGGATGAATGCATGAATTTTTACACCTTCATCTCCAATAAGTACTTTTTATCATTTTCTTCGCATTTCATCCCACTTTTAGGTCTAATTATTACTTCACTCTTTCATGCGTTGAATAACACTGGCACCAGGAATCCCCAGACCTTATTTTATGGATTAGCCTTCTATATGCTTAACATATTAATATTAGCATCACTCCCCTATTCTATAATAACAAATGTAACTCAGTTAACTAATTCAGGAATCTGTTTGGAGGTTATTTAATGCGATTTTACCCCTTAACAATAGGAAAAGAGTCCATATTGCTATTGCATACTTGATACTATTGTGCTGTGCCACACACTACGTTAACATAATAATTATGAGTCTCGGATGGGAATTTGAGGTTTTTGATAAAACAGATAAACTGGAAGACAACTTCAACAATGTATTTGTCAAAGCTAAGAGTGTTATATATGATAAACTAGAAAGAATTACAAATAAAAGCGTCACTAAAAAAATCATGGCGATTTTACAAAAATCACGAAACATATACAACAAGCTGTTGGACAAGTTAAGAGGACTTAACAATATTGCTATATTAAGTACTGAGTCTGTACCCAATAAAGAGACAATGTCGCAACAATCTACTAAATGCTTCAACTTAACTTCAGCGGACAGTTTGGAGTTCCAATACGTTTCCAGTGGCAAGGTAATTGGCCTAAAAACAGCTTTAGACATATCTGCTAGGCTTTTTTGTCTATGCTGGATCATTGGAACCATGGTAAGTTATATGTATACTTAGTTTTACAACATGGCTCAAGCACTATGGTTGACACTTGTGCTGTTTATACCCTTAATATCACCCATAATAAATGACAGTTCCAATAGTAATGATTGTACTAGTAGTGATGGTGGATACAAGAATTTCAACTGGAAATGTGGTCTGTTTGCATATTACATACATATAACCCTATTGTACCTACCACTGCCTAAATCTCTAAGCCCATACCGAATTATCTATATAAGCGCTAGAAATGGCTTCTTCAAATCTTTGTATACGTTTTTAAATTCAATAGTTTTTATACCCAAAGAGTTGCTGGAATTCTTGAAATTTTACAGCTACGGTGGGTTTTATAGCAAGACAACATCGTATGAACCCATATCAAGACTGGTTTCTATTGCGGAGGACACTAAAAACCCTGCCGCTTATGAATTGGCTCTTAATTTATTTTTGTTATACCCTTTTTGGTTTGTAATTTTTTGGGTAAATCTACCTGAATCACTAACCTCTCTACATGCGCATGAGAAGTCATCACAAACTGGAACTAGGGGGTTAACCAAATAATACTTACGCTAGTATGTGGATCGCATATGAATTTACTACAATAATAATTTTAAAATACGAATAAACTAATTTGTTAGGAGAGTTACGTCTATTAGAACTGTTAGATAGCAATTGGCAAGCACCAATCATTCGTATCCAGACGATGTTAAACATAGTGTGAATACTAAGCACTGCCAACAATTTCATTCAAATGCATAGCAATGATAAAAGTATTGTTTGGTATTAAATTAGGGACTATTTTAGCTATAAAATACAGATTAGAGAAATGAAAATTAACTAATCTGAACCAACATGCTAAAAAATCACACAACAAAAGAAAATGAATACTTAACAATTGACATATAAATAATGTATGAGTGATGGGGACAATACGCACAAAATCTAGTTTGTCCGTAAGCAGCAAATGTTCAAGGATATGTGTGTTATGGGGCGATCAAATCATGGCATCTAAGGTGGGTAAAATTTGTCATGTAGGAACATGATGATAATAAGATATTTGTGGGAGGGCTATCTCAAGTCACTACTCAGGGTAAATTTTATTTGACATAGAATCGCTGCGGCAGCATTTTGAGACTTACGGTGAAATGACCGACTGTGTGGTAATGGTGGAAGCCAATAGTGGAAGGTCTAGAGGGTTTGGTTTTGTAACTTTTGTCTCACACGATGCATTAGAGGCCGTATTAGCTTCTAAACAGATCGTTGATGGGAAAGAGGTATCAGATTTGTTTATATATAGGTTGACTGTAAGAAGGCCTGCCCTAGAGAGGTAATGAATTCCAATAACGGTGCGCTGCCCAAAGCAGCACAGGTTGGTGTTTTTAGGACCGATAAAATCTTCGTAGGCGGTTTGCCAGATCTCACTAATGGTAAGACCAGATAATATTTCATTATCATTTAATATTTTTCCAATCAATCTGGATTTGTGACATAAGATATTTGTATTACAAAAATTAATTCTAGAAGAATTTCGTGAATATTTTGAAAAGTTTGGAACTGTGTTAGAGGCTACTTTGATGGTTGACAAGAATACTAACAAACCACGCGGTTTTGGATTTATCACTTTTGAGTCACCTAGTGTCGTAAATGAGGTAATCAGGCGCTACAACGAACACACTCTAAAGGGCAAATGGGTGGAAGTTAAAAAGGCTACGCCCAGGGAAAGTTTTACAAAGAATTCTGGTAAAAATATGCCATCTCCAGTACACGCAAATGCGATTAACACTCCACCGTACGAATCATATCCACCGCCCTACCCCGAAAGATATTGCCCAGATAAGCTATCGGGACCGCCGCATCATCACCCAGTCAGTGTACCTAATGCCCCTGCCATGGGATATGCCAACGACAGATCCGCCTATGCAGATAGGCCGCCAAGCTATGCCAGCAATGACAAACCTATGTATGGAACTGGGGCTGATATGCCCTGGGCAAATGATCGATCGGCCTATGCAGATAGATCACCGAATCAATATCCAATGGCAGCAGGGAGGCCTCCAGGCTATGGATTTCCCCCTTGTGTAAACTACACCTACCCATCTTATGGAGACAAACCGGTGACCTCTTCTGCACCAAACTACAATTACTCTCCTGAACAGAATCGCCATTCGCATAATCCATACGATCGTCCTGAAGATAAACCGCCTACAGCTACTACAGATCCGTATGGAATGGCCCAGTATTCAAGTGCAACTGTCGCCTACAGTTCTGGCGACAGGGGTTATAACCCCATGGCCAAGTACCCCCCCGACCCAAGGCATGGCGCCCCCGTGTCTTCGTACGTCCCCGCCAGAAACAGACCCAATTTGGTTGCAAGACAAGAGCCCTATTGACCTGTTATAATATGGCTATTTGTTGATATGTGGTCCATTTACGACTACCTATGTTCATGTCAAGCACTCACCTACTATATATACAATCATTCAGTACACTATACCTTATCACCGCTGTTTTTACCTATGTTTACTTTGGCAAATCACCTGTATACCTACATTTTTTAGTACAAATGCAGGCAGCACAATTTACATTCACTTCAGTAGACAAATTTGGTAGATGACAGTTTGGTGTGTCGTTTCATGGTTAGATCTTGTGCCATGGGTATAGCATAGATAGGTGTTAGCACAGTTTGATGGTCGCAGTGCCTGGTGAAGTTAGATACTGTCCACATGTTAGTGTAATGAGGATAGTTTAGGGTATGGATTGAGCTTGGACCACACAGTACTGCATCGCACACCGATAGTATCAGGTATAAGGCTTCATCACTGCTGGTTGTATTAGGCTAGTATGGTAGAAATATGAATCTACACCGTTTAGCTCAAATCGAAGGGAACAGGTTAGATTACTAGTGCGTTTTCGGATTACACAAGTACATGAGAAAAATCCTTATGCGCGTGCGCCATGAACTTGCGCGGTTAATGAATTTAGCGTCTGAAGGAAGGGATTGCGGTTGGTTTGTACCGGTTTACAATGGAATAAGCTTATAATGATATTTAAAACGCAGTCAATTACAAATAATTACTGTGTCATAAGTAACCTAAAGTGTTTATGAATGCACACTTATTTGCAAACCAGTAATGCTGGAAGTTGAGAAAATTGTATTTAATATATTAAAATTGTACAAATGTGCCGTATGTAACTTTTAAGTCTTTAGTATAGTGCCAGTCCAGTGGTGAAGATGAGCGGGGGGTCCTTGTCCTCCATCTCTTCGTCTCCTTCACACAGTGACATATCCCTTGACGAAGAAGAGGTCGATTCTGCGGCTTTAATCGTCAACAATGATTATAATACACTTGTTGTGGAAAACAATCTGTATCTGAGTAGGTTGATTATACATAGCGGCACTTGTCCTCAGTTAGACGACATTTGCAGGTAATAGTTGAATGACTAAGAATATTTGGCAGTGCAATAGGGAAATCGCGGTCTAACTACTACGGATTATTGGAAATTGCCTGCAAAGGCATTGACAAAATATCTCCAACAAGCAATGCAGCCGTTGGTGTTCTGCTAAAGGGCATTTGTCAACACAATCCCAATTCTCATCGATTAGAAACCATATTATCAATTCGTCTAATAGTTAAGGCACTAAAATTGCTACTTCTTTCTCCCCAGTTATTGGAGCCTGAGATTACCACGATAAGGGGTGGAGTTAATTGGCTTATTTGGTCCACTCAGCACCCACAGAGTGAAGTAAAATGCCAATCAATAATGGCTTTGCATGATTTTATAGAAACATGTAAAGAGAAATCCATCTTTGCTGAATTAATACAAAATATATTTTCATCTGGGTTGATTAAGAGGGTATATCCCGTGAAGGAGGTTGTAAATTGTTCACAGTTGAGCGTTTGGAAACATTTGTGCAATATTCGTGCCATTCCCGGCTGGATTTACCCTTTGATCGATGAGGCAGATGTTAGTGTTCGAAGTGCTATATTTAAATTGCTGTCACTTGTAATGGGGTTTTTGAATGATAATGACCGTAGAATTGCTATAGATGCTGCGATTGATTGCTTTCACGAAGATCCTGGATCTTCGCATATTAACGAAATACTTTCTACCAGTACACTGGGCGATGGCATCATTAAGAGGATGATTAAGGGTAAAAGCGGAAGCATTGATAATTCACGCTTCTACCAGCAAAACAATGCAATAATCAAGTTGTTAGATACTGCTGATATCAGCACAAGATCCAGGCAGCTGTTATCTGAACTGCTCAGAGATTCCATAACCGGAGTTGGTGACTACCTACTGTACAAACACTATTTAACCGATCCATCTAATCAGAGTAGCTGTGTAATTGTAAACACCAGTGAGATTCATCACATACCCCTTTACTCACACTCAAAAGATATTCTCAATTTGCAAGATTACATTCAACTGCTAAACACTGCCTACCCACAAAGATTAGAGGCTACAAAGATTAGTGATGTTTCACATTTGAACTACTTTCACCGCGCTGGAGTAGAATTTGGATATAGTGCAAATCAATCAATGGACGCCAAAATACTCACTAGGTACAATACTTTATTGGATTTGGAAGAGATACTCGATCCTTCATTTATAACCGACACCAACTTTGTCGATGATAAATTGGCAACCGATGATAAGCAGTGCCATTTGTTAAAAATTGAGCTTAGAGGCGCAAAGGCCGAACAACAGAAAATCATGATTGGCAAATGTGAAATTATGGCTTTGCCAGGCGACATAGAAGCAGCAAAGCGCATGAATTGTTATTACAAGTATGTGATAAGTAATAAGACTGCACCAAGAGAATACGTTCTTAGTACCAATCATCATTATCCTGCTTGGCAACTGATTGAATTTAACCAGTTGTTAGGTTTCGAGGCTCTGGTAACTGCAACTATTGATTCAATGTCAAATTTGTCAAGGCAAATAATATTGCTGGTAAAGTACCCGTCAATACATCGCACAAATCAAAATAATTCACATGAAAAATCGCAAAGATTGATTGACAAATTCATACCATCTTCCGTGGATCAATCAAAAATCACTTGTAAAATCAAGTTAGGCTATCCTGTTCCCACTGCCACACCAATTCCAGGTAAAGAATGCATAATCTAGTAACATTATCATTAAGATATATAGCTGGTGGCAAATCGACTAAGGGCCCGAGTAGAAGGATATGGATTCACCCAAAGGTGTCTGCATGAATACTACTGCAGTACAGCGTTTAAGAATTTGCATAATATGTAATAGTTTAGACACTCGTATCAACGTAGCATTAATTGATAACCCAATTTCTTAGCTATTTAACAGGATATTTGCAACAGTTTATTGTATTTGTGCTATGCGTTTGCCCCAGTTGCGGGTTGACTTAATATTTATCGTGTTATGTTTGCAGTGGAGTTAGTGAATGTTTCTAGAGTGTAGTATCTTAAAGATAACACAATAACATTTGTTAGGGACTGTTGAACGCTTACAAGATGTAAATGTTGCAACAGTTGTGATATATGAGTTCAAGATACATAGTTATTCTATCCGCAGCCACCAGTGCGTTGCTAATTTATGGCGTATTTTGGGACAGAAATTGCAAGCGTCAGAGGCGTAGGGACGGCCTTAAACGTGATATTTCGATGCAGATCAGTAAGAAGTATCCAGCGCAAGAGATGCCACCTTTTAAAGCCTGATGTGAGATCTTTCAGTGGCTCAAATAGTGCAAATTTTGATGGAGAGATAGAAACGCCAGTGGTCGCTAGACAGCCATTCCCAAAATGTCAAAATGGCATGGATGTAACTAAGGTGTTGAATGGACCTAAAAATTTTAATCGCAACAGAGAATTCATCTACCTACGCCAATATCTAGAAGAACCACAGGCTACTAAATTAACTCGTTTTATCATGGCAAATAAGTCTATTCTAGTGTCAATTTCCATAGTAATTACCGTCCTTGGCCTGGCTACATATGTAGGCCTTATGGGCACAACTTGGGAGTACGAAGTGCAGAAACAAATAGCCCTAAAGTTGCTCCAGGAGGGAGGATTGGACGATCGAAAATAACCTCGTACGGCAAACTGTTTAAGAATTAATTTGACCATTAGAGCATATATGATTTGGTATTGGACGCGTTAAGTATATGAACTGCATGTAAATGTATACCGGTTAAATAATTTTGCTAGTAAATAGTAGACACTCATAATTATACAATTGGGACACATCCTTGAATGACGATGTCTATGTGCATTGCTAGAATAAATATTTAGGAAAGCTATCCTACACAGATGTTCATCAGGCTGAATTAGATATATTGTGCGAATCAGACAATTGTCACCATTCGCGCAACGAATTATACCTGTTACCGAATAACGGACCCACACAATAATTACATTTGCAGATGTAAAATTAATCATGCCAGCCATTAGCTATCCTACGTTGGATGCTAAGCTATAATCACACAAACCATATTATCAATTAACGGACTCGATGGGCATACTAAACATAAACATTGACTAATATAGTATGATCATACCGTGTGACCCCACTATAAATACCATGGTTACTTTATCACTAGTGATAATTATTATACAAGCGTTTGTCGTTTTACCACCAGTGCAATTGTGTAAAGCACATATTGCACATTATAAAATACGATAGTAATTAAAATTTTGTGCGCTCCGACAAGTAAATCGCTAGCATGCTGTTCTCCCTCACTGAGTGATGCCCATTGTGACCACAACTGATGGGCATCAGCTTCCCCCTCTTGGAATCAAGGTCACAGACTTCCTTAAACACAAAATTATCCAATTTTTTGACTTCTCCTTCGCCATACGATCTACCAGTAGCAGTAATAAGCAACTCATCAAAGAAGGTGCAAAGGACGTTGGCTGCGGTGTTGCACTTTGGCTTTTCACTCTTTCCCACAATTCCTTTGAGGAGTTTCTTGGCGCACATAATTTGGATCCTCCACCACAATCTCATCCAGGCGGCAAATTTGTCAAAGCTTATTTCTCCAATGTCAAATTCGCAGCCCTCAGAAAATTCGACGAATTTGTTCTGCCTCCCAGCCCAAACATCTGGTTTGCCAAATCCAGGGGTGAAATACGCAATATCACTATCTGTAAATAGGAAAGAATCTCCCATGGGTTCCTCCCTCTCAATTGGCTCAACACTTTTAATATCCAGAAAAATAGTCTCGTCCGCAATGTAGAACTGTGGCTTTTTTATCAAAGTGCCTACAAATATCATCATGTCAACTACCAATTGCCTATCTACGGGCAACATATCGCCACATCCAACACTAGTCGTCATTTCTTTTAAATATTCGATCAGTTGTGTTTGAAAATACCTGTACTTATCAAAGTTAAACTTGTAGCCTGTGGATATAGGATTTACAGACCCCCAAATAGCTCCAATCGATACAAAGGCCTCTAGAGCCGATCTATATAGCATGGGTGTATGGTAGTAGGTGGTATATATGTCAAAAAAACTGCAACCACAAGCATTTAAGCCGTGGGAAATAAACTCAACCTCCTTTGGCATTTCTTTGAGTAACCTTGAATAACTGGCAGCGATCATGTTCGAGTACCTTGTGTTTGGTTCCCATAATTCAGTTATACGTTTGCCCTTGTACACGTCAAAGGCCTGAACCAGTACCTCGGCCACATTGGAGGCCAAACTGAACGGTAACATAATTATTTCATCGTGTGGATCAAACTCCAACAACTTATCCATTTTATCCACCGAAATATAGCACTGGATAGGGCATGGCCCTTGTACCGGGTAAATGGCTATACCGACATCAATCCATTTTCCATACATTTCTCTGGCTAACCCCTGAATGTCACCAAGTGTACGATCTAGTATAGCGAGTTTTATCTTTGAGTCTCTGATCGTTGCAGCAGCTACGGCACAGGCAGATCCTCCGATTGACCGGCCAGACATATAAAGATGGCCATCATCAAGACCGGAAATAATATATTTAACTATATTACAGGCATCCTTTTTGGCCTGCTTCAATGTGGTAATTCCAACTGACTCACCCACTCCTGCATAATTGTATGCCCAGACGGAGTAGCCACATTTGTAGTAAAATCTATTGGTTTCAAAGTATAATACAAGGTTTTCGTGGTACACGGCGTTGGGACAAAAGAGTAACATGATATTTTCTGACTTGTAGTAGCTACCCACGTACATTTTAGCGTAGATATCACTACCAAACATAAGCGATATTATATTAAGCCAGCGACGATCGCTTGGTAGGTTAAATTTGGGAACAGACCTAAAAAATTTCGGTTGTTCCCCATCTAGAATAATAGGCTTGCTTTTAGCATTAATCTTTTCAATTAGGGCGGCAGATGGAAAGAACAAAGAATCGATTTCCGAATCCTCCGTAACAATCCTCTCAATCTTGCATTTTAGACGCATTATTGCCTCATACTTTAGCAACTTATTGCTACCCAGCAACATATCAAATTGCCCAGTTACTAACCCCATTATTATGTGCATAGGGGTCAAAGACGAAAACTCAAAATATGCTGCCAGTACCTCTTGCGCAATTGTTGAAACCGTTGTTACCCATTCAATATGTCCCTTCAAACTATCAGTATTATCACATTCACTGGCGTCCAGATCAAATATTAGGTAGCCATCTTTATAAGTGGCGGTAACAAATTTGGTGAATGCTTCATTTTCATAGTAAAACATTGACAAAAAGTTCAATTTTATATCGCCACTAGTCGCCAGTAGTGAATTCTTACTTGGCTCCAAATACGGCACCTCTTCACATTTGAATAACTTACACAAATTATTTACCTGAATATTGGTGTAGGAGTTAATGTCTTCGTATATGTCAATATGGGCCACCTTGGTCCTGATATTACCCCTGCCCTTTATTATGCATGGAATATTGCCTAGTCCTTTCAGTGTCAACTTTAGCAGGGTATATAACTTGGTCTGGTCTCTAGTCAATGATTTTTGCCCATGATTGGTATATAGATACAGTGAAGAGTATATATTATATATATCGGTGATAAGTGTTATAAGGTCTTTGCGTTTGTTTAATAGCTCCCTGTTGTTGTTTTTTGTCAAAAATTTAGGTAACAGGGTAATAATTGACTTAAGTTGGGACAATTCTACGTCCAATTTGGAGGAATAGTGGCGACAATGAATCCCTTCTAAGTATAGTTGATGGAAGATAGTGGAAGATGGGTAGGTAAGAAATTTGATAAGGTAAATGAATAGGTAGGCAAGCGAGAAGAGGAAATTTACTAGTAGGAATAAGGATCTGGGCTTACCAGTGACCCATAGGGCCACTGTTGTAGTGGCGTAGAGACCCAGTGTCTGCTCTCGTGTCAGTTGGCAGTTTCCCCACGCGTTATAGTCCATTGAGCTCCCCATTTACCGAGTACTACAGTCGGATGTTACTATACACATTCACTCAAAATGCTATAATTTAATTCAATCCACCACACAAATTATGTTTTGGATTACAAAATTATACAAATACAATAACCTTCATGCACATGCGTTATAGTAAGCTCAGTTCACTTATTGGATTCTACCATAACATTCCCAATTATCGCTTTTCAGAATTACTTACTCAAATATTCCAAATCAGTCGATACCACTAGCAACAATGATTGGGGTTTTTTTAAAATTTTATCAAACCTCTACAACTACAGACGTAAAATGACACAGGCTATAATATTTATAGAAAGAATCTCTTACGATCCACCTGCAAATCAGGCTTCCACAGGAATTCATACAGCCCATGCACCAAATCAAATGCACCCTCCTACAATCAATTCTTGTTTACCTGCACGGATCTGATCTTGAGGGTAAATCTAGGCCCAATCTCTACAAGTGAACACTTTTCCATGCTGCGGAAAACATATCTAATTGAGGTCAAGTGTCACCTGTGATGGCGGAAGAAGATAAAATCGCGCTGGTTACGAAATGTGATGACTCGGCGGCCTTCAAAATCGGGGTTCTGTGTTAACATTATTACATTAGAAATCAAACCCATGACTGGGTTTGATTTCTAATGTAATGTAAGCCCAATCCTTACTGGTGGGAAGAGACTCCCCAATTGTCTTCCCAATCGCTGTCCCAAAACAGTAGTAAAATTATCTAACACAATTTCCGGGTAATGAGTCGAAGAATATGCCGCTCCCACCATCTCGCTAGCCAGTTTTAACGAAGTTAACCTGTAGAATACTGTGGGTCCGTCTACATTAGAAAAAATGATTGCCATAGCATGAATTTTAAAAATAATACCTACCTGGCAATGTTGCGATGTGGAATGAATGGGGAAGTTTATCTCTACCCTGATTAACCATGATGATGGCCGTGAAGCTCTCATTCAATGCATGCTTTACTACATTTTTAAGCAAAAATTCGCTTCTCTAAGTCAAAACACGCTTACCGCCAAGTATATAGAGTTGGGAATTATTAAAAGCAATTCCTTAATGAAAGTCCTGAGCTTATAGCTAGGACGACGATTTGAAGTTATTAAAATTTTGGGTGTGACGTTTCCATTGTAGTACTCTTGGAATTCATCAATCATACAAGCCACTCCTTCGGTATCCACTAGATTAAACGTGTGATTACCAGACCAGGTTTCAACCCTCCTCATTGATTCTATGGTTTTAGGCGTTTGAATTGGTTCTGGTTCGAGTCCCGCTTTAATGGCCCTTTTCCTCCTTCTCCTACGCTCGGTGCGTTCACGTTTAGCCTGTCTCCTCCTCTCCAATATTTTAGCCATCCGCCTGCCCTTCCTTCCTAGGAACTTAATCGGCATGTCTTTTTTCCGGTCCGCGTTGGTGCCTTTGGACTTTTCATCCGAGATATGGGCTAATTTATTTTGGGGCTTAATCCGAACCATGTTGAGCAATATTGTTAATCTGTTTCATTTATCGTGAAAAACGCGAGTATATGAACGATTATCTAACACAGCCAATGTGTCAAATAGGATGCGCTTCATACGTCAATGTACTATATCTGAGAATACAACTAGTTAAGATTAGAGCGAAAAATTAATCGTAGGCAAATCAAGATTGATTAATAGGCCTGCCCTTATATTTATCTGCCACGAGCTGGTGGCTGACCTTATGCGCCTTGAACTTGGCCGTGGGGGCATGTGGCCCTAGGAGCTCGAATACATCAAACTTAACTTTAACCACCTGCTTGTCAGTACTAGAGTCATCAAACACTTCTGTTGCAGTTGTAAGTTTGGTAACCTTCTTTTTGTTGGATGTTTCCTTCTTTCTATTGGCCAACATAGCGCTTGCTTCCAATAGATTAGGATTAGCATCATTGCTAGTATTCATGCGATTTTTGAACGACGGAACCCATATCTTCTTTTCTGGTTCCGCCTTTTGCGCCAAAACTGGCTCAACATTATTCCTGGACCAGGCAACCTTTGAGCGATTTTTGTCCCCAGTCGCCTCTCCCAATTCGTTATTCTTGACAAGTTTCAGTGCAATTGCACTCGCAATGGGAACCGTCTCAATTGTCGTATGTTCCTCAACCTTCCATTCCGTATTCTCATTAAACTCATGTTCGCTCTTTTCCTCCTCCATAGGTTCATCCTCTGCTAAATTGGAATCTGCCGTCAATTCCACCGCAGCAGCCATGTGGAAGGAGGCTTTGATAGCATTCTTCTTGCGACGTTCGAAAAAGGACTGGACTTTGCTCATCTTACCGTACGGTAATATTTAATGATCACTTTGATCACACGCAATTGGCATGGCGAGCCTATGGGGGCTAGGTGGGCTGAATCGCTATCGCGATATATATTTGGAAGATTACAAAAACAGTTTCACCTATAAATTCTCTGTAGCTTAGCTTGAATTTATGCACCAGAATTCATGTGACATATATTTTTATACACAATATTAGGTAAATGGACTACGACATGTAGTAGCATTAGGTGACCGCACTGTGCCTTTTTTATCGCGCCATTGGGCGTATCTCGGCGAGTTACGTTCTCATATAATTTTTCATATGAAAAATTTACCCACGTAATATGACACTCCTCAGCCCTACCAGTGGCACCCATATTAGTAATTATTTATTTTAGGAAATTATACACATTTAGCACAATTGGTAGGACTAAATGTCCTACGTCTGACCGAACCTGTAAACTGTGAAATTAATAACTGAGAAGTCAGCTATCATGTACAGAAAAGGATAGGAACTATAGCAACCATTAATACAGTTAGTTATAAATCTGGAAAAATAATACAAAATATAAATTAAACTTCGTAATACCAATGACGCGATAAATTGACAATTAATGCAACCAAGCACCACAGTGGCACTTATGACCACTGATGTACTAGTGTATACACCACATCACTGTCTCTAGTCACCCACCTAATAAAAACCACAACATGGATGACACAATCGAGCTTACCTTTAAGTTACTAAATGAAGATAGCTTCAAACTCACACTCTCATTGGACACGACAGTTGAAGACTTGAAAAATCTGGTTCATATTGAATCGGGGATTGAGCCGGCAAATCAACGCCTAATACACCAGGGCCAACTGCTCAAAGATAATAAGAAAATTCATGACTATCCCATTGCCAACAACCATACCATCCACATAGCATCGGTTGAAGCTTCTCCCGGGACCAACAACCAATCCAGTGCCAACAATGCAACCAATACTAACAATAATGCTGCTAATCCTGGGAGTGGCGGGAATCACTGGACCAATACCTTCCCATTCCTACTTGGTCAAATGCAAGTTACCAGATTAGGGACGGACCAGGGTGGAAACAGTGTTTCCTGGGATAGTAACACCTCCTCGGGGGACATCGAAGGTACAGCATCGCAAATTCTCAATGGCGTAGTCAGTTCCATACTTGGAAATTTCGTGCCTGCTGCTACTAACCGACACGTAAATCAACAACAAACTACACAACCTTCTGATCAACGCGACTGTACTACTGCCGCTCAGGTGGTTAACGAGGAACATGCAAATGCTGCTGCAGTGGAACCGGATGAGATCACTGATTTGCCTGAAAACTTGGAAAATGAGGGGAGACAACCAAGATTCGGTCAAATGTTCATGGGCCAAGTCAACGGCTTGCCTGTTACGGTACTAGGAGGTGTAGCCCCAGTAGCCGCCAATTTAAATTCTGTTGACACACAAAATCTGTTTACTTCTATTTTTGGTTCTCAAACGCGCAGAGCTACTAGACAAGCGGATAATGTCCAAAACCTCACCCAAGCGGAGCACAGCATAAATGTTACAGGTAGATCATCCATTGATATTGGCATAAGTTGGTCAAATTGTATTGACTAACTGTTAATAATTCACCTATTCCATTTGTAGAGTTGATAAATTTAGGAACTGATTATACGAATCCGTCGGAATATCATAACCAAATATCCACCACGCTAAGAGATGCAATCACTGCGCTTAGCAGTGCCAAATCCAAAGTAGACGATTTGTTGCCTTCCACAGCCACAGGAAATAATAACACAGGTGAAAATGTGCATAACAATGGCTACACGCAAAGCAGTACAATTTATGTGGATTCGAGAAGTCTATCCCAGAGGTTGCCCTGGCAAACACTGGGCCAGTTAGTGGAGTTACTGGAGCTGGAAACGGGATGGAGGTTGCCTACTTACTATCAGTTGAATGAATCCCAAGGTACAGATAATAGGTGGGCCGCTCCCAACGTTCCAGACCCAATGGCACTGTTTATCAACATATTCCAGCAGTCTATCAGCATATCCGTCACTGTACTAAACCACGTGGCTGAGTGGCAAAAGAGCTCTTCAAGACTCGATGCCCCTACTTTAGCTAGATCAGCGGCAATTTGTGGATTGCTTGCTTCCATAAATGGCAATTTATCATCATTTTTGGCTTGGCTACTCAATATCATGTCCAGATCCGTTGAGCCATCGGTCCTAACCAATGCCATGGCTTGGTCTGAGGCTGGAGCTCAGCCCTCAGCTCCAGTTACGGACAACGCTGAGACAGGAAGTTCCGTTAATGCTAGTGCTAACGGTCCAATTGAAATGCCTATTGCTCAAAGCAATTTATCTAATGGAAGTGACGCTAACACAGCAAGTTCTGTAATAGAATTTAGGGGAGTAGCTGGTTCAAGGCATCGTGCTTGGACCCAATCTGTAGGAAATTTTACTAAGCAGGTAGCTTTTACGTGATTTAGTTGATTAAAATATCCGAGTACAAGAACAATTTTTCTGAAGTTTACCGTAGCAGTGGATCAGAGTCATTTTTATCTAATATTTGACTTTGTTTATTTATAGAGCCCTAATGCATAACTGATAGATGATTCGCCCCGAGTTATGTCTAATATCAGTATGAGTTTGTGGTATTTAACAATTAGCATGATTTTGCAGAATAACTTTGTAACAATGCAGGTATCAGACAGTGTTTCGTGTCATGGTTTAGGATAAATGGTCTTTGGGAATGGATTTCTTGGTTTAATTAATTTTAATATCTGTTAGATACTTTCCTATGTATTTTAAGTGCAATTATGTGTAGATATACTGTAGACCAACGGTAATTGGTAATTTATGTTAGTGTAATATGCATATTTACACACTTGTAGACAATGTAACAAGAACAATAAGTGTAGTTTTTTCATTAGAATCCCGTAGATCTCAGTGAATCAGTGGGAAATTTGGAATAAAATTTCAAACCAAGAGGAAAAGTAGCCTTTCAACACGAATATATATTCGTTTAGTAATTTACATACATGTATGGCTAATGCAACACATAGAGACTCAGTGTAAGTGCACAATGGCCCAGTGTAACGTATGCGAATCCTCCCTACATTTATAACACTAAACTTGACAAAGTGCCTAACGTACCCACAATTCAATCATTTAAACAAAACAAATTACATAAAGAGCACCAATAGATTACACACTTTTGCCATGTCAAAAACAGCTCTCATTGTAGCTGTAAGTCGCAGTTCATTTAGGGCAACGGATCGGAGGATATTGAATTTGTAGCGGTTTGTGACGTGCTACATCGCGGTGGAGTACAAATCTCCACTGCTTCAGTTAGCGGTAATAAAACAATAACTCTATCCCATGGACTCAAGGTCATTTTGGATGATTTGGTAGAGAATGTTAAGGAAAAAAGCTTCGATGCAATTGTCGTTCCCGGTGGTTTGGACGGTTGTGTAATGGAACATATCATTTAGGTTAATTGTGCACAAAACTTGACTTTGATTGAGATGCTGAAGAAGCAGAAGGAGGATGGGAGGATTTATGCCGCTATTTGCGCGGCTCCTGAAATGGTATTAGCGGCTCATGGAATATTAGACGCCAATACACCTGCTGTAGGGTGAGTTGCTATATATAGCGCATTAAATATGGGATAATTCACTAATATTTAATACTAGTGAATTATCGCTAATTTAGGTACCCAGGATGCGATACTGGTATACCAAACAAGGGAAGTGGTCGCGTTCAAGTCTCTGGAAATTGCGTAACGTCTATATCCCCTGGAAGTGCAATTGAATTTGCGTTGACACTTGTTGAATTGCTTTCTGGCCCTGATAAAATGAAGAGGGTCAAGTCTGGGCTCATTCCACACCCTTCAAGTTAATGGTGCTAAATATGCTATTTATTTAAATGCCAAATTAGATGAAAAAATTAATTTATCTACAGACAAATCATATAGGAGTTAATCTATTTGGCTTTTAATTTATGGAAACTTGATTTACGCCACTTGCCCATGAGCAAGTGAAGTCTGGATAGACATGCGATTAATGTCGTTATTAATTGGGTAAAGTGCCTATGGACGTGTATTCGCGACAATTCCACTCCAGCACGGATAATTAACGCTGTACATTTATCCGATAACTCATTTATCTCTTCTAAATCACATGCACTATCACTGTGTAGCGATTTTACATTAGATTTCAGTCGTTTAGCAAATTGAGCGCTGTGCTTCAGCGCCAGCCTAGTGTACAGAAGAAAAGGTTGTCTCCGGTGCTGCATATAGTTCTAAATAAGTTATGAGTTACCCGTTCCAGAATTTTAGCAAGCAGTGTATTTTCTACATCGAGCCAGCGCACTAGGGATTTCAACTTATTGTAACCATTTTGCCGCATAGCTAAAGTATAAAAATTTTCATATGGAATTTATCCCATATGAACTGAGTTCTATCCATAGTTATACATGCTTCTATGTACAATATACTGAATTATAGACATGGGCACCCTACAATGTCGGTATAGCTGCTACATACAACTCTGTTAGAATGTCCAACGGATTGTACGACAAAGTATACCTGTCAAATAGTTATGTAAATTTGAAGTTGTATGAAAATCCAAACCCTGAGCTTTTAAGAGCTTTTAAACTCCAGGAATCTATTCAGGAAAGCTGTATTACTAGGAGTATAGCTGTTGGTATAGCATCATCTTTACTTGGTAATAGCAACTCTCAATTATAACGTTTGATAGTAAAAATTATTAAACTGTTATTAATTTTCTAATATCATATACACGAAGCTGACATAGGTGTCGTCGTTGGCTCTTTTATGTTTACTATGAACCAGTCTAGTAAACCAACGGACATAAATTTGACAACAAAAGAGGTCTTCAGGTTGGCTTCTAAAGATTTAATATCTCATATTACTGCTACTAGCAAAAATTTTGCAAAAATTGGTTCATTATACTCTTTGATTGAGTGCGGAGTACAGAAGGTATACAATAATGTTCTGTCGCATTAAACATATTTATGCTTATAATGATCTTCATTTTAAATAACTATAATCTATTGGATATGTAATTCGCTGATATAGAAACGCGGGTCTTGCGATCTATACAATTCAATCTACGCGGGCTGTGCAACAGGAGCCACACTTTCTTATAAAAGTAAGCAATAATTTACACTAGATGGACCGTTAATGGCTACTGGCAGTTGTATTGCATTTGCTGCCTTTTCTGGAGCCATGGAAGCGTATCAACACTCCACTGGTTGATGATCTCACAAAAATACAAAACTTCATGATGAAGTTGCAGTGGTCATTCAACTGTGTATTTGTAAAATATTTTTGCACCTTCATTGGGCTTTGGAATCCCAGGCTTGTTTTCCAAATCAAATATTTCATTATCACTGGATAAACAATTTAATTACTTGTTAGATAAACATTTGGATGCCGTAACCATGTAATGTACGCCGTAGTTGAATACCTTCATTGCTTTGATATCCATATTTGAAATTAGTTCATGTGGGTCCCTGTCTTCGTAATATCCGTTTTCCCAAGGGATTACCGGATTGGGATATAAATCCAAAAATTGCCTAAATTAATGTATTATGAGTTAATAAATAGATAATACAGTACAAATTCGCAACTAATACAATGTACTGCATAAACTTACATAATGCGCCTAGTAACTCCGTAATAAATCTTTCCCCTCTCTATAGACAAGTACCTCCCCTTCCTCTTCAATACTCTATTAATCTCTGAAATAGTTCCTTCTGGATTTTCAACAGAACACAATGTATGTGTCGTGACAATTGTATCGAAACTGCAATTGTCAAATGGCAATTTGGATGCATCTCCATGTATTATTATTACGGGAAAATCAGGTTTTAACTTTTGCACATTTTTAGTCAATTCTTTGCACATTTGTAGGGATTTGTCCACACAAGTTAGGGAATGAATATTCTTGTAACAATTCAAATTGAGGCCTGTACCACTTCCTAGTTCCAAAACATGACCTCTAGCTTGTCTAAAATGTTTAAGTCTCTTATTTTCAAGTCCCAGTTTCTGAATCAAGGTCAATCACTTTCTCAATGGGTTTATGGATTGCATCGTAATTTTGTGCTATAGAATTGAAGATCCTAAGTCGATGGGTTTCTGAATAAATTATTAATTACCGGAAGGTGCATCACACTCTCGATATTTGGGTCTTCTAGAAACGTAGCTGTGGTATATAATGGCGAACCATATACCGTTAAAGGTTATAGCACCTATTTTTACCTAAATAACTTTCACAATTACTTTTGACCATGTCAACCATTTTGTCATCCCACTATAAGTAGTTAATCATAAACGTCATTATATAGTTGCACCATACGTAGTATATATATTACATGCATTATATACGCGTCTTGAATGATATATGGTTAAAAAATTACTCCACAAAATAAAAAGGAATTAGAAATTTTTGTCAATAGCTCAATCCACAGCTATTTTGTTATTTATAAATTTATTTGTCTAATTGTTGTATTACGAATTACAGTGAAATACTCACATTTAGACGATAAATTTCTTATATATTAATGTGTATTGTACTAAAATGGTTTATTGTATATTCAGGGTAATTATTGGTTATTTATTACCCTTCTATTTTGTTACATTTGACTAGTGTTAAACTGAATTTTCCCATTGTATTTAACAATTTTAATTTATAATTTATCAATTCAATACAAGTTAATTTTGTTGAATAAAATAACCGTCTATACTATATTAGATGTTAATTTGACGAATTTACTCATTAAGGTACAATGCTCGTTAGACGAGTGATATTATAGTTGTGGTTTTGAACTAATTATAAAATTTTCAGCGAAATATAAGATAAAATTTTTCAAAAAACATTCCATTATTTGCTTTTTAACAACTAAAAATTATATTATGATCTATTTGGCGCCACTTCCCTCTCCTCATCGGTTAAAGTGGGTTTCATTGTGGGAAAAAGAATCACTTCCTTTATGTTGTTGTTATCAGTCAAGAGCATGGTGATTCGATCAATACCCATGCCCCAACCGGCGGTAGGAGGCAATCCGTATTCCAATGATGTGCAAAAGATCTCATCAGCAGAGTGGCATTCGATATCCCCAGCTTCGCGTTGCTAAGTTACGGCATTTAATAATATTTGTATTTGTTGTATTTCATAAAACAAGTGTTAATAACACATAGCATCGAATTTAACATACCTTGAGCTGTTGAATAAAGTTCTCCCTTTGCTTAAATGGATCGTTCAATTCCGTGTATGCATTGATGATTTCGTGCCCGCAAATGAATAGCTCAAATCTCTCAACCAAATCTTCCTTACTCCTATGCCATTTTGCCAAAGGGCACATGCACTGAGGATGGTCGATTATAAATGTAGGTCGGTTAAATATTGCACTTTCCAAAAAATGACCGACAAGACAATCGATTAACTTATTTGCCGTTTGGATGGCGGGCAACTGTAGACCATTTTGCAAAATGTTGTTTTTTAAAATCTCAATATTCTCCGGGGTGTCATATGGGGGAAATATCTTCAAACCAGCTCGTTTGTCCAATTCTGTATAATAATTTGTATACCTTCTATCAAAGACAGTTTTGGGAAGGGGGGGGTGAAATCCAACTCGACAGGATTTGAGAATTCACCATTTGGATGATAGACGAATTTGTAAGACCCCTTAATGTGGTATATCAACTTTGACAAATAATCCTCAGTTAACGACATAAGATCAAAGTAGTCGGCATATGCATAATAAAATTCACACGTTGTAAATTCCGGATTATGGGTCAAATCGATTCCCTCGTTACGAAATACACGCCCAATTTCAAATACTTTGTCGATTCCTCCCACAATTAACATTTTTAGAAACAATTCAGGGGCAATACGTAGGAATAGATTCATATTTAGCTCATTGTGCTTGGTGATAAATGGCTTTGCGTTGGCACCTATATTAAATGTCCTATGAGTAAAATTTTGAAAATCTGTCAAATAATGTGAGTTTGAATCCTAATGTTTACAAACGATCATTTGGCATACTTATATAGTTATACAATATATAAAACGATTGCAAAACCCACCTCCAGCGCTAACATTCATAATTGGAGTTTCCACTTCCAAAAAACCAAGATTGGATAGGTAAGCGCGAGTAAATTGGACAATTTTGGACCTAAATAATAGACTAACATACCGTACAGTAAAAGTATCATGAACGCGTGAATTAATGATCATGTCCAAATAACGATGCTTGTATCTTATTTCTGGATCCTTCAATCCCATCTTATCTGGTAGCATATGCAGGCAATGAGTCAAAATTGTTATTTCTCTGGGAAAAATACTTAATTCTCCTCTTTTGCTCTTACCAGGGAAGCCCTTAATGCCTACTATATCTCCCCTTTTGATGGAGTTGTAGATTTCTACAAAATCACCAGTTTCATGGTTATGGAATTGGTAATTGGCGAATACTTGCAGCTTAGAATTATCTCCCTTTAGGTCCATAAATCTGATTTTTTGGCCAGAAGAAGCTACTCTGGTAATTCTTCCAGCAATGGTTACAACATCATCCTCATTATGCACACCCTCTGGTATATTTTGGTATTTGTTAATATATTCTGGTATTGTTATGGATACCTACATCTGAAATCTCATACCTTGAACTTGTGTGGATATGCTATGTTTTCAGTTCTAAGTTTGTTTACTAATTTCGATCGGTTTTCAAAATACAATCTAGGGTCCACATCAGTAGATTCAGTGTCGTCCATTGGGTAAATATGTATGTGTCGTAAATTTATATAGTTTATAGTGTTAATGTGTGTAAATTTTATATTTTTGTTATATTTAATGTGGGTTATCAAGTATATGGTTGTATGTATTCTCATGTACCCACATAAAATTATTTCATTATACTGGAGTATGTAAACATAGGGTAATTTTGTCATTACATATGGTCTGGTTAGAAATGTAGAAATGCACCTTTATTTTAAACTAAACATACTATTTGCTATTGCACACACGCATTATTTTATACAATTTAGTAATGTTGTAAAAGCAGATGTAACAGTTGACACTGTCGCTAAATTCGATGTGGATGGATTTGACAAGGATTCCTTGAGGGTAATTCATCAATTCAACATAGAAACTTACAGAGTATAGGCAACGCCACAGGAAAACGGTACAAGGCTGGCTTTGCGCCGCCGCCTTTGTACAGAATGGCATCGTATATACCGATTGCACAAACCATCCTGCCCCTAATGGTCAAACTGGTAGGTAATGATTTACACAGGAAGGGATTGGTGCTATGTCGAAGTTCAATCCATTGGTAAAGGGCCCAGAGACTGGGATTTTTGTCTAGATCCTGTTGACTATAATTTGCTAAGGCACAAGGCAGCACAGCTATTTATTACCAAACATAATGATATCAAATATTCTATAAATAGATTGGCGCATTATGAAAAGTGAGCACTTATTTTACATAGGGAATTGCAGTACAACATAGACAAATACAATAATGTGTGTCAATTAACTAATAACGACAGTGAAAGGATTTCTACTTTGGAATCATTGTTAAGTGCCGTTAAGAAACAATTATCGGCATTTAGCAACTATAAAACATATTCAAAAATAATGTTACAAAAGTCAAATGAACTTGCTTCCCTTCTAGAATTGATGAGGGAAAATTATATCACCGATGCCAGAAATTGTACTGCTGTAATTGGCTATGATGTTCAACCGCATGCGGATGGTTTAACAGTAGAATTCTACCCTAATATATTCTTTAAAGGTCAACCGATAGTCGCTCCGCATCATGAAAGTATTTCAATTTACTGGAATAACAAATTACCTGTATCCGTGCCTTTCGACGATTTTTCAGTTGCTTTTAAGGGCTATGTTGAGGCACCAGTCACTGGATTATACACATTCATTGCAGAAGCGGTATTTTACAGTTAA
The DNA here is from genome assembly GCF_000691945.2 of Babesia microti strain RI. Classification (NCBI taxonomy): domain Eukaryota; phylum Apicomplexa; class Aconoidasida; order Piroplasmida; family Babesiidae; genus Babesia; species Babesia microti. The sequence continues at coordinate 119,708 of NC_034969.1, forward strand.
TTTAGAGCCTTGGAGTGCGATTGTTATTGGAGGATGATCTAATTATAAATACTTTCCAATCGGTACATCACCAAATGACAGACAACAATACATCCAAACCATTGCAACTTATTGGAGGTAGAAGGTATAAAATCGAATTTAAATCTTTTAACTATTCTCCATTGCGTTACTACAATCCATATGAGGTAAAAAAATACTACATACAGTTATCATTATCACTTTCCTGGGAGATTGATGGTCATGGTGCTGGAATCATTCCAAAGGAAATGTTCTATTCCAGTCCTGGAGGCAAATTACCCAGAATATTTGGGTTAAAGGGCGAAAACTACGGGATGTATGTCAAAAGTCATTTAGAGGCTTTATGGAAAATGGATCTCACTCATTTATTGATAGCAAGGAACACTATCTGGCGGATATACCGGGCAAGTATATTGGCATGAAATTCATCAAGACTAAAATACACCCACAAGAAAATAATGTCATTTTCTATACCACAATGGATATCGTTGTGACGGTGGGTCTGCCAAAAAATACTGGATTTCTACCTAAGGGTTACGATGCCACGGGCAAAAGCATGGGTTATTTCAAGTCCATACGGGACACATTTTCTATATACAAATCCCCAGATTTGTGCGTAAGTACTATACATGTTTAATATTTATTTGTTAAAATATTTACCGAAATGGTTATTGTGAATAATAATTTTTTGCAATCACTACAAATTTTTATCATTTTTGTAAATTTATTACATAATTTATGCTTGTCGTAAAAAACATCTTACACATCATTTTTCATTTTACCTAAAGTATAATGTAGGAGCCAGCTACGGAACAAGTTGAAATGGGGATGTACCAACTTAACTATCTCTCTGGTAAAATTAGCCTGGAGATCCCAAAAGGTATTTAAAAATTCATCTAGACACTTCATTTATTATCGCAATAACGCCACTTGTACATGAACACATATGCGATGGGCAAATAAAACGACTTAAAGTCACAAATTGTACTTCAAGCTCAATGGAATCCCCGAGTTATGATTGTATGCACGCATTCACTACAAACATTAACGAATTGGATTCTTCTAGCCACAAAGTCAAAAATGATGGTTGGAGGGCTAGTAATAGTCTTAAATATGAGGAATGGATAATTGTCAGTTTTGGAAAGAATGTAGACCTTCACACAGTACACTATCATCCACTGAACAAATCGCAATATAAAGCTAAAAAAATTACTTTTTTGATAGGTAATCAACAATCAATTTTAGGAACTGAAATGATTACCCATGTATTAGAAAAGGGCAAATGGAATTTTGATATAAAACCGACAAAGATTATGAGTATGAAGGTTATTTTGTCAGGTTCCCAGTTTTTATGATTTAGATTTTGATAAAATTGACATGGATAAAAACGCGCCAAGTATTCCATCTTTTGGTGGTAGACTGGCATTTTACGGCGTAGAATGCGGTGAAGTAGCAAGTGAATTACCCTCACTTGAAGTTATTTTTAAGGGCGTGCATGCACCTGTTTCTATGCCCGAACACTCCATACAAGGTTAGAATAAAACTATTGATTCCCATTTTTAAAACAAATATCCCCATAAACATTAACTCAGACAATGGAATGCCACCTAGCCCATTGACTAGTCACAATGGATTCTACTTTGGCTGGACTAGTAAAGCATTTCCGCCCTCTAACTGCTCTAAGAAAGTAGAAAAGAGAGGTGGCATCCAATTTGGTGGTAACAAATGGACCCTTGATGTACCAGTGTAAGCTATCGGCCATATAGTAACGGGATTTACAAAGTTGAAGTGGAATTGGGTTCCCTATGCAAAAAACATACAACTTCCCTAGTAGTGAATGATAAAGTATTACAGGAGTCAATTGTATTGTCCTCAGGGGAATTTTTAACGCTCCATTTTTATGCCACCTTGGATGATACTTCCAGGATTATTTTGTCTAGCCTGGACAGTGGCGCTGTTATACAGAAATTTAAGATTGACCTAGCCAAATTGTAGTTGATTAATTTTTATGTATTTAATCATTCCAATTAATATATTAATAATTTTAAAATCACTCACCGCAGTCTTAATAAAAATGATTGTAAACAATTTAATGAAATTGTAACAAATTCATTGTAGATTGCATTATTAAATGTGTATGTTTGTGTAAGTCACCAACACTTTTGAAAATCACATCTAATTAGTGAAAGATGCAATAAAACACCAAGAAATTTTAGTAAAATTCACAAGTTGTCATAATAAATAATTTTAAAATCGGATTATCCTTAAAACCCATAGTGACTTTTGCAAGATTGACAACAAGCATAAACAACAATAACGAATTTTCATAAATGATATTTAAAAACACATATTAATAACGTTAATTAGGAGTGATATAATTAAAAATACTTTAAAAACACTGTTAAATATTGAATTCATTTGAATTTTAGAAAAAAATGCATAGACTTCACAAGAAATCAACTATACGGCATAAATCATTACCCGATTAGTGTAAAGTTAGTTTAATAGATAAAATTTGTGTTACATGGGCTTACCACACCATTTAAATTATAGTAAAAACATAGTGCACATAAGATACAGGTTGGGTTGGGATATGGCCCCTGGAGTCCCTGAGACCAAATACTGCAACGTAACATTCCGATACTATACCCCTCATGATTCAGTGTTAAAAAAACAAATTTTACCTCACTCTGGAGTTCAGCATATTGAGGAGAGAATTGAAAGGGATATTAATGATTCCATTCACAAAATAGAGAAGGAGGTATTTTGTAAGTGATTTAGGATGTTGTATCTCTAGTTATTCCTAGGAAGGAGAACTGGGATCTTAAAAGGGATTTGACTAGGAAATTATCGCAATTATCATATCACACGGACAATGCAATACTTAAACTCATTAGAAAGGGTAAGTTTTCTGTTTAATTCCGGTGAATTTCCTTAGTTATTGATTATAAAATACAAATTTGTAGAATAGTGAATAAATATTATTACGAAAGGCTTGTTAATTTAGGTATTGCCGATAGTAGTGTGGCAATGGGCACATATACTTTAGGAGGGAAGGAGGCAGACGCCACGGGTGTGTCCGGCCAGGAGCTCCTTGATGAGGCGGCCAGGATGGCTGAATTTGATGCAGATTTTGATTGAACTCCCAATCATATTATCGTCCATTTTTTTTAATTTATTGCTCATAGCTCCCATTCTTTCTATTAGTAATAGACACAGCACTAATTTAAATGTTGCATATATATTCCCATATATTGGCACTAAGTACACGAATCTCAGGTTTGAATTGTTAGCAAACAAGCCTAGACTTAAGGCAGTTGCTCACTTTGTACGCACTAGGCCCCGAAAGGTAATTGCATTATCAATCAGTCTGGAAGTAGCAAGATGTATCCTTCGCCGCCACTTTACTACCAGGATACAAACGATTATTTCGGTTCGCCGCCAGAATACTTTTCAGCACCAGTATCAAAGGCTGTGGAACTGATAAATTCTCAGGAGTGGCTCAAATCAATTATCAAAGATCCAAATTTGATAGTTAAGGACCAGGATTCTATCGCTTCAAAGTGTACAGAATTATCCAAAACACTATTAAATATATCAAAGGAGATGGTAATTAGTATATAATATAAGGAATGCGATGTATCTGAGGATTTGTCCTTATTTTTCGAACGCTTAGGGCGCGATCCACAAAAATACAAGTATTACTTATCTCCTATTGAAACAATGAACGTTATTCAGAACCAATGGGAGATTAAGGAGAATTATTTATTCAATAGATGCAAGAAGAGACTATTCACTAGATTGAAGGACATTTTTCACAAACTAAAAGTTAGTAACTATTTCAGTATAAATTAGTACATCAATATCACATAAATTATATAATATATCACATAACTAATACAGTCAATTGGTTTTAGCGAGGAGCAACTTAAAACCCCTGAAATTTGGCATCGTTATGGTGTTTTCAAATCACTTCCAAAATGTACGCTAACTGAAGTATACTTTCAGAAGCACAGGTTTGGTCTGACATACGGGCCCAAAAATCTATATTATTTATCTCCAGATAATCAACTTAAATCCAATATTAATCTAATATATAGCAGTGACACTGCTAGTATCGGCACTAATGATGGCAAATCAGACAAAAAAGAATTGCCTGAAGGAAAATATTTCACTAGTGCTGAAGAAGCACTATCAAGTACTGTATTGTATAATATTTGCGACAGATTAAAAGTAATTAATTTTTTACTCAGGTATTGGAGTTTTGGAAGTTTGACACTGGAACACAGCAGACCCTAATAAACGTCGCTAAATGTTATCATACCAAACTAAATTACAACACTCAGGAATCTCAGGAAGTTTATGCCATTAGAGATTTTTTGTTTAGTTGGCTATATCCCGATTATATATTGCCGCAATCTATTTACGAATTGGAACAAAGTGTATGTCATAACTATCGCATAAAAACATTGGAAAGGAGTCTAGGAAAAATGTTAAATTGCTGGATTGGTTCTGGTGCACCTAAACCGACAATTAAAGGTACAAAATTAGATCACTTAGGTAAAACTGAGAAATATCGTAACCTCATAATTTGGAAATCGTTAACCAAGAAAGCTCGCAAGAATATCGCACATCAATACGTACATATAATTTAATTTAGATTGTAAAATTAATGAAGGAAAAAGTTAGGGAGAGAGTTAGACAGAGGGAGGCCTATCGAAAGGCTATAACTGCAAAACATAGGAAGAAAAGGATACGCACCCTGAGCAATGAGGAAAATTAGAAAGCTTGATAATTTTAAGTAAATATTTAGTATAGTAGAATAATTTTTTGTGTTATAAAATACAAAAGTATGTACATCAAGTCATTATATAGGTCATCCTGATGCCCTATACAAACGCAATAGTGATGTAATGGTATGTACATGTCATTGTGAGGCAGTGATTCTACGATGAAAAAATCAAAGAAACCCCAAAACAAAGAATTTAAATCTATAGTATCTGACATTCGCAACCTAGGTATCCAAAAAAAATTTTATATAGTATACCCTCGTTTGGACAATCGGCACAAAAAACACTTGGATGAAATGAAGCTTAGGGCCTTGGGTGGAAAGGTAACATCCACATAACATATAGGTAAAGAAACAACGTGCTATGCCCTACAAAGAGTTGTTACAACGTAAAAAATCTATGGAACGAACAATCTCCAAGCAGTCTTCACTAGAAAAACAATTGGGAGTATCATTTCAATATGGAAAATATCGAGACGTGTCGCAGGCAGAAACAAAGTAAGCTGGATTGTAACATAGAAAAAAGAAAGCACTTAATGCCAAAATTAAAAATAAAGATCCGCTTAGGGATTACAAATGTGGTGGCATATATCGAATAAAAAAATGTGATCTATAGATCTGACACGATATTTCCAATCACATTCGTTCATCAAATTAAAGACTGTAAATTTATAATCGCAACACAAATATCATATTTAACGTATCTTAAATCATAGTTTTTTAACCAAAAATACCCTAACTTGCCACTGGTGTCGAAAAATGTCGACCCATGTATCTCACATTTCATCACATCACCCTTCAACCCATGCACATACCAGCGATTTGCTATATCCGCCATCGCATAAAGCATCTACCCATGCTTCAACCTATAAGCCATCAAGTCACAAACAGTCATCTCACATTTCAAGCCTTAAGGCCTCAAAACATCACCCATCCACTCATGCATCAACACGCGCGTCTAGTCATAGACTCCCAAGTCAAAATGCGTCGGTGAATCATTCAGTCCACCCTTCTATGTATTCAATGCAAGATTTTGGTGAAGATAGCGAATTATATGAACCTACACCTGTGGAAGACCAGGAATTACTCGCAGATAACTGCTACGATAATTACCAACTGATGATTTCTGTATTTTTGAAGTTGTCCAAAGAGTTTGAAAAAATATCAGATGAAGTTGATGAATGCATTAAAATGGCACAGAAGGCATTTGAAATGGTAGATTTCACACAGTACGATGACCCGGCACAATATGACGAGCCTCTACAGTTGGAAGAGGACCCTTTTGGTGATAGTGCATCTGAAGTGCCAATGAAATCGTCGGTACGATTTTCCTACAAGAACATTATACACGATGACCCCAATATAGCGCCTTCATGTATACCCTTATCATCGACCAACCAGACAATGTCTTACAATCCATCATCAGCCTCATTTGGCCGGGCACTCTCTCAGCCAATATCTCTATCGGCTGATAGAATTTCCAATGCATCAATGCTTACAAAGAACCCTTCAATTGCCAGATCTATAATGACTGCCAAATCATTTGGGGGAGAGAAATCGGTGGCGTCCCTAAATAAATCTATTGCTGCTTCTATTATATCTGGCAAGTCACTAGCTGAGACAAGTAGGACTATTTCTAAAAAAGTGCTTGAAGATAACAAGTCAGTATTGTCCAGTAAATCAAACAATAGATCAGATGTCCAATCTTTTGCTGCTGGATCGATGTCAAACAAATCAGCAGCAAGATCCCGCATGTCACATGCTACATTGGCTAACCCTTCTATTGCCGGGTCCATTGCAAGATCCCGTGTATCACATGCTACATTGGCTAACCCTTCTATTGCCAGGTCTAATTCAAAATCCCGTGTATCACATGCTACATTGGCTAACCCTTCTATTGCCAGGTCTAATTCAAAATCCCGTGTATCACATGCTACATTGGCTAACCCTTCTATTGCCGGGTCCATTGCAAGATCCCGTGTATCACATGCTACATTGGCTAATCCTTCTATTGCTGGGTCCGTTAAGGGGAATAGTCTGAAGGCCAGATCCATGCTAGGTAGCGAGATTATGCCAAAGTCTATGTCTGAAAAGTCAGTGGTGGTTGAGGAGCCCATGTCAATCCATCAATCTCTCTCAGAAAAGGAAAATCCGCAGGGAAGTTTGTCTTTGGGCAGATCAATGATGTCTGGAATTAAATCTATTATGACTCAAGGCAAATCGATGGTTATGGGCCAATCTGGATCTTTTGCCAGTCAGACCAAAGGCTCTGACTGTAATTCTGTAAGGGAATCAAAGATGACCATGAGGTCTCAAAACTCCAAGGCCAGTGCCAAATCTGGATTTGGCGCAAGTTTGGGTTCAAAAAGTGGATTGGGGCAAGAAAATCCGAATGGAACGCCTTCGATGATGTCGCGCATAAAATCATTTTTTAGCCGTGCTTCCACTCAGAACAACGAACAGGAGATTGAAGATGATGAACATATAGACCCGTTGGCTGTACAACAAAGATTCGTGGATTTGTGGGAGAGGATAATAGGTAAACTGTTGGTTACCAGCAATCAATTTAAGGCACTTAGTGATATGACAAAGGATCCGGCGATAGTCCCTAATGATGCGTTTGAAGTCCCTATTATGGAACTTCCAACCCACGCGGATGGGCAACCATTAAGCGCAGATGAGCTTATACATGCACTGCATAACACAATGATCCCGCAAAAACAAAACCAATCAAAAGTACATTCCTTGATAATAAACGTAATTGTGGCACATTGTGAAATTAGGAATGCTGAGCGTTTTCTCCAACAGCTGAGCGAAAAGATGGAAATTCAACCCAAACGCTTGAAATCTTTATCCGCCAAGAGAATTGAAAGAACAAAAATGATTGTAAAGCAGTGTGGCGATGAACTTGTGTCAACTGATTCTCATTATGAGAACTATATTAACTCTTACTATGAGGCGCTAGAACGGGACTACCCCCCTGCCTTAGGGACATTGGAAGATCCGCCGCTGAAGCATTCGCCCACTTGCCCTTCTCAGATTGAGGCGCAGGAATTGGCCATATACGAGATACGCGACCAGTACATAAGGGAGAAGATAAGCACTTTTGACGATCTTGTCACCAGCTGGCTTCTGGACTATACTAACATTTGCAGGGAGGCTGGGGAGCAAATGACGGTTCAGGATGAGAATTTGGGCCAAGATTGACCATCCTATGTATTGATATAGGAATAGTTAATGAGGGTGATAAATGGATTGGTCGCCTATTACATGGATGGAGCTATCATTTTGGGTTGTTTGGTTAAATATGCATCCATACAGGAAATATGTAAGGAAACATGTTATTTTTGTGAACCGTAACTATATTTTTTTCGTGGCAAAACGCGATGAAATTTAATTAAAATCTGTAATAGTTAATCATTTGTGTTAGTAGACAATTGTGTTGAGATTTAAAATATTTGGCAGTAAATACTTATGTTTATTTATTGTTTATGAATTGATACTGTGAGTATATAGGGAGTTTTGTAGAAATTGTTTAAATTTTATAGGTGATATGACGGTAAACTAATAGTATGTGACACTCATATAATTAATTAGTCACCTATTGAGGTATTAGATTGCCTAAGGAACCTAATAGTCTCCGCCGATAGCCCTAAATTTTCCAAATTATATTCAGGAGCCACAACTTTACCAAAGTCGACCTTATTATTTTTCCTCTTGGAAAATATTATTTTATTGAGTGATGAGGATATTTTTAATAATTTTGATATTTCAGTATCTGCATTGTCATTTATAGTATTTCTAGTGTCTAAAGGTGGTTTAGATTCTAAATTTTGAATTAGTAACAACTGTTCATGTAGAAATAGTGCACAAGATATGAGACTATCCATTCTTTTTAAAGGTGGGTTACTAACTACTAATTGGGGTAAGGGGGTAATCAATTGCAGTGGTTAATTCACTATGTAATTGTTTTTTATTTTCTCCGAAAATAAAATTAATCTAGGATAAATTTGTTTCAAAATTAAACAAGTATTAGATTCCACCATTGCCAAGTAGAATCATTTGCTAATAATCAACAAAACCTGTTGGTTAATGTAAATATCTACAAGTCCCTGAATGATCACGAAATACATTATATCGCATGAAAGATTCATATTAGATATTCACTGATCAGTAGCAAACATTTTCTACTTTGTTATCAATTACTATATATATTTAATGGAAGAATCATTGCCCGAGGTTAATACACTGACATCTTTGGGCCAAGTAGAGGCCCATCTCAGACGGTTGGTTAACGAGATATCGGAGGCGGACTTGGAGGAGGCTAATGAATATTTGCTGGGTCAAACCACTAAATCAAATAAGAATCAAAAGAGCCTGGCATCCCTGCTGCGCCAAGAGAGGCGAAACAACCATCAATCCTGCTGGTTTCATACCAAATCTCCTGCATTGGAAGGAAATGAAGCAAGTAAGGATCAGCTAGAAGAGGTGGACAAGGTTAATAAGTTGGCTCTAGACACGTACCTACTGATCAAAAACTCAATGTCAGACATGGGCACCAATTTTGACTTAGCCACTCTCGCATGGGTCAGCTTGAAATGCCTACTTAAGGAAGTGGATAATCTTATGGAAGTAGCAGCAGGGGATATATTTAGCAAGCGCAAGAAGAAGAGGGGTAAGAAGCGGAAAAACGTGGATCTAGACAGTGATGACTCGGCTAATAACTACAACTCCGGCATCATAACGAGTTTTCCCATTAGTACGATCCAAATTGAAGCTCTGTGCAATTTGATAGCTGTCACTTTTGATCATATGTCCCCAGAAAGTCTAGCACACAAGTTATTACTGTCTCTGGTAAATAAGTTATTGAATTCAATCAATAGGGTAGATCATCCGTTTGTAACCAAGATATTAGACACATTAAAGTCTCTACACCGTTGCAAAGTTAATGATGATGTTTCACCGCTTTTATTCAACCTGTTTAAAATGTTGTTAACGATATCTTCTCATAACTCAGATATCGCACTGGACGCTACATTGTGTTTAAAAGAGTTAGTAAAAGGCGCAATTAGCAGGGAAGATAATAAGTTTGTTGACCTATTCTATTTGGCCCTGTCTAAATTCTTTGATCGGGCATCAGAGGCCATTGATAATGGTGACAAAATGATGCCATTCAAACATTTTTTAATAAATCTAAAGTCATTTTCACTAGCCAATCCATTCTTTATGCCGCACTATTTACGGATTATCTTGCAAATATCGCATCTTCTATTAAATAATCCACCCATATTCATCATTAGAGAGTGCATTTCCACGCTAATTACCATGGTCGCAAATTTGAAGCAAACCGATCGTCCCGGGGATTTACAAATAAGTTATTATGTGAAATCCAACATATATCCAATCCTACTAACAATCACAACTTCCACACTTAAATTGGGGGGGAAGGGGTTAAAACTCACTAGTGAAGATATATCTAACATCTATCACCTCATGTCCCTTATATTAGAGTATCTAAAGTTATATTCGTATAAATGGGCACAGTATATCATTGATGAGGATAAGGATACATATATTTTTGACAAGGCGGTAACCCGCATACCAATAAACACGGATTGTAAACAGGCGCTGGTTCTAACTTACATTGACACTTGCAATATACTATCCAGACTCATTGACGGTAAAACATCACAGATTGATCTATCCGTACACTTATCTGGTATAAGTAATTCAATGCCCGATGAATTACTTGACAATCACAGTTGTGTGAGTGAATACTTAAAGTTTGCAATTAGCTTGAAAAACTGGGTAAACATATCCCAGTCTGACATGATATACCACAATCTTACTACCTCACTATTAAGCCTATCCAATAAATTACCAGCCAATTATTTTGTCTCACATAAAAGTGAAATACTTGATGCAACAATTCCACTTTTGGTTGAACGGTATAAGAAAACGCCATCAGCAGCGTTGGAAGAGTTATTTTGTGACTTGGCCAGATCATATGGTCTGACACAACTATTGTCAATAACCAGCAACACTCAACACACGTTGGATGCAAATGAAGTAACAGTGCACTTTATGTACCCAATTTTTGAGAAGGGGCTAAGGGGAATGCCTTTGATGTATTATGTGGAAAATGTGATACCGATAATTTATTGCCTACATGAAAAGCTGGATCCGCTACAGCGGACCCAGGAAAATTTATTAAGGCCAGCGGAACTGAATCGTAAAAAAAGTATCTCTTCGGCATTGGAACAACTTTACCGTCTGGGCCCTGCCTTTTGTCGAGACCCTCCTGATATTATAACTGCCTTGCAATTTGATGACCAGCGGTTTCCCAAGTTCCTGATTAATTCATTGCGTCAGGATGGAGCCAATACTGAAATAATCATTATAACATGCCGCTCCATCGTCAATCTATCTAAATCCATTTCCAATAATATGGATAGTGGTGGCACCAACGTTAATGAAATTGTACAGCCTTTTGCTCCTTTACTTGGGCAAACAGTGCGGTTATTCGTGAGCAAATACAAAATGGATAAAAATTCTCGCCTTCCAACGCAACAGCACCTCAAGGATTGTATGAAGGCCTGCGCCAAATTCGTCTCTCCCCTCACTCTCAAAAGCAACCTAATTAGCTTCGAAACTGAGTGGACTAAACTAGTTTTATGCGATGATACTATTAAAACACGTCATAGGGGGGGTACTGATAGTAAGAATATCGGCAATATGAATTCACTTGTCGGATTGGCACTAGTGGAAGTTGCTAGGGTCCACTTTACCTTTGTGGATTCATTTGTGCAAATAAAGCTTTACGAATCATTTACCAACCTGTTAAAGTTAGGGGTTTCTCAAGGCGTTAAGGCGGTTACTGATGTCATAGAATTTGCCAAGATCAAGCTCACTAGTGCTGGGGGAACTGGTAGATTAGGCCCGTTTGCTGCTATTTTCTTTTCCCCTAACAATTTGGAGCTGCTGGTGAATAACATCACGAGCATTCCCATTCATCGTTTTTCAAAGGTCCACTATAAATATCTGAATTCTCTGAGCTCGCTATTGTACCATTGTTTAAACTCTTCACAAACTGCAAGAGTGGTCCAACCGGTAATTCAAAAGTATTTGGAGAATCTGCTAAAAATCGTTATATCAAGCGTCAAAGAATCGCACAGCGTATCGAAACGTGCAATCTTAGACGCGTTTAATTACTTGGCAAAATGCACTGATGCTGAGAACACTTTTACTATGTTATTAGAAAGGATTAAAACTGCTAAAACTAATAACTCCATAACAGTATGTTGCTCTATTTGTATGTTGCACCTAGTGACCATGCTTACTGATAAGGGTTCAACTCTTAGTAGTCTTGGCATGAATTCTCAGCATAAACAAGACTCTTTGCCACAAATATTGGTCCAGGTTGTTAAAGACTTGGAACCATTACTGAACACGTGTACCGTTTCATATGTTTACATAATAAAAATTTTCAAGAATATAATTAAATCGGATGTTCTAAGTCCATTTAATGTAACTAATATCGTTTTGCCTTCAGTTATGAAACTTCTGAGCAATGAAGAATTGGTCAGTAGGCACAGGGTACATGTAAGGAGATTGCTCGCTAAAATGGCAATGAGGATTGATCAATCCGCTTTATGGAAGGAAATACCCAAATTTGCTGCGGGTTTACTATCATCAGCTATCAAATCTATCTCTAAATCTAATATCATTTCCGCTTCATCTGCAGCTGATAGTAGTGACCAGGAATCTCAATTGGAGAATGATGAGTCAGTATTTACGTTGCATCATTTGGACGTGCTCCTGAATGGTCCAAACTCAATATACAACATTAAGAGTGTCAATTTTGGCGGAAAGGTGCCCAAGGATTTTAAAGATGCCAAACATATGAAATCCAGTAAGATCGCTGTCAAGGGTGTCAAGGTCAGAGTCAAAAAGGCCGAGGAAAGGAAGAAGGGCTTGAAGAAGGTGAAGATCAAAAAACAACTTACCAAGCAACCCTTCAAGTACATTAAGTTGACCCCAAAAATGATTCACGAGAAGAACAAGAACGAGACGCTAAAAAAACTATCGCTAAAAAGGTAATCTCACATTTATAGTTAAACCATACAGAATAGCCAACCTTTTTAATTTTTAGTTAGTAGGAGGTGATTCACTTATTAGCTCTACTGTGGAATTTTAAATACATACTTGCTATATTAACTTGTTAGGTTCTAACTATTCAATATGTTATCCATATATAGTTTTATGTAAAGTGTGTGTATGGTAAAGTCGTATATTGATATATAATGGCGTAATGTAAACTATGTTTATCACCTAGTCCGGATAATAAATATATTAAGTTATTATAACGGGATAAGACAACAATATGAAAGCAAGTATCAATATTACTCTGTAATAAGGGCAGGATATTGTAATGAAATTATTATTTCTAGGGTTATGAGTTTAGGTAAATTAGTAAACAAATTAGTCGTTGTCAAACTATAATTAATATATAATGGCTTCTAGCATTAGTGATGCTAAACGATAATTAAAAGTAAATAAATACTAATTTAGGATAAAGATGGGATTTTATGGTAAGGATTTCATTGATTTAGGTTCAAAATTTATTGTTTGATGTATAGGATTAATCTTCTTTAGTGCAGTGCCTGTTTTTGCCAAAATATATGCCATTAATTATATATTTATAATCATCAACAGATCTCTAAGATCATATGCACATGCTTATATAATATATAACATTATGCAATATTCTCATTTAAATAACTAATTATAGTTCATAGTGTTACATGTTGATGCGCATTACTACATAATAATATTACATGAAAAAGGCTAATCTATTATTACACTCACTCTGAGTTATCGTAATACAATAATTGGCAATACATGTCAATACATAGTATTAGACACGCATATGTATTACAAAATAATTATATAATTCTATGTAATGAATTAATGTCAGAAAAAAACTACATGTATAATTTTCAAAAATTACAGTATAATAATTATTATTGCAAAATGCACTCAAATATCACTAGTATCACTAATTTCAGTTGATCTAGTAGATACCAATTGTAACATGTATTGGTGTAACGACTTTGGTATATATGAAATACTCCGCACAACATCGGCATCGCACTCATCAACTGTCTTAAATATGACCTGGCGTAATTCGTTTGCAAGGAACAGCGAAATATATCGCATACAACACTCCCGTACGGTGTAGGCGCCTGGATGTGTATTGTGGTAAAAAATTCACTCATATAATCTTTTATTAAAATATGATGTCAGTTTCCTACCTAATAAATGAGAGAGTAGTAACACCGCTGCCACATTCCGATCAGTGAGGTGTTTGAACGAGGGGCTGAAAATTTTATAAGAAAGGGACTGAAAACACCCAGGAACCTATGTTATTTAAAATCACAATAAAATAGCAAGTCGGTATTAGCTTTATCGAATTTATATTTCCAATATAAGCATTTTAAATATGATAAACAAGCACATACCTTATATTCATTTTGCCGCGACTCATAGGCATTCAGTTTTTCAATAGAGAGTAGTTGCGCAGTTTTTGAGCAGACTTGAGTGAACAGTGCAAAGTTATCAACCTGGCCAACTAATTCCACATTTTTGGTGCAGTATCTTATATAACTATCCAATTGTGCCAACATATCGTGATCAGTGGATACTTCGCCATAATTCTTTATCATAATCCTCAAACAACTTTGAATCCTACTCAAAACGTGCCCAGGGTCTACTTTAGAGCCGTATATTTCTGGTGTCAATAACGCCATTTGTAAATTTTGTACAGTGAAGATCCAGGAATCTGTTCTAGTGTTGTTGTTACTGCTAAAATTGTTGCGTACTAAACTGCCTACGTTACTGGTAATTATGTCCAGTAAGACTCTCCAGGCATTGATGTTGAATAGTTCCATCATATTAGCCCGAGATTCCTAAATAAGCAACAGTTTACAATCAATAAATCATTTGCTATATTATCCGCCAATTTGTTAATGTCCAGCAGCATAGCAGAGCCGCTAGAATTTGCCCAGTAGTACAACCGCTGCACCTCGCGCGACTCGTTAATCAAATGGTCCAGCGTAACGTCAATTACATCGTGTACTTCGCAATTGAATGATTTTCCTGAAAGAATCCTGTTTGCATCGCCCAGTTCAATTAGCTTCAATTGCCACGCACCTCTATCATTCTGTTCCAATAATCCACACAGGGCCATTGACACGCCACACACTTCTTTCACTCACGTCTGTGCGGCAATATGTAATTTGTCACTTTCGCACTAATTAGTCGTAGTTTCTACAATGATTATACATAAATAGTCATAAAAATACTGTATACAAAATTTCAAAATGTAAAAAAGATATTTACATCATATACGCCCAACATCCAACAGAATGTGATTCCAACTTCAAATTTAGCTGGATACATTCAAGTCTAGTTCACCCTTAGAAAACATCAAAAATCAGTCTTAAATAATATTCTCTATCACTCCGATCATATAATCACAGACGTACAAATATCGAGTGAAGTGACAGCTAAAAGTTGTATTAAGTAATGACTTAGCCACAAAAATTGTTGCTTAAGAAAGGCAGAATTTGACACAGATCCAAATTACTAAGTGTTTTGCGATAATTAATGTACAATCATAGATGTCCCTCCTCAGTTTGAGCAATCATGGCTTCAACCCGTTTGGCATCGCCCTTTAGCCCCTCTATTGCCTTGGACTCATCCATCACAAGTCCAGCCAACTCAATCAGTCCGCTATTAGAAAGGATGATCTCCTGTCCAATTGTTGCGCAGCATGTCCTATACAGGGCGACGGCATTGCTCAGGTCCTTGTCCACAGTATCAATATCATCTATGTTTTCAACGTCAATGCCTTCATTTTGTAAAGCTAGCATGGCCGCTTTCTGAGCACCCGCTATGCTGGGCATGGATAGTGCCAGTGCAAGAGGTGCTATTTTATCTAGTTTAAGTGCCACATGTGAATGAGCACCCTTTTCACTGTACTCTACAATCACAGAAGATGGATTTACTCCACCTTTAGACACTATTCCCAACATGTATGAACAAGTCTTTGCAGAATATACACTACGTGATTGCCATATCTTTATACATTTTATGTAACTATTCATGTGTTCACATCCAATGGCTGCGGCGAATTGTAGCGATGGTAACAGGAATACATCCAAACCAGTACGGACGATTGTACCAGATTCGGTGGGATACTTCCACAGCGAATCAGAATGCATTTGCACTAGGTGATTGAATAAATAAAACACAGCTAGTCGATTATGCGGTAGTGATGGATCTTTGAATTGGAAAAGCATCATTTTTAGCAGTGGGCTCGGGGGGTAAATGAACTTGCTAACCAAATTGTACATTGTCTCCACGGCAATCTTGCTGGTGTCCATAAGCCGCAGTCGCTGTGCAATTTCCAGCTCCGGGAACTCCCTATTTGACATGTCAAGCAAATTCTGTTGAGTCCAATTTGTCATCTTATCCTTATGTACCTCCAAATATTCCCGTGTTAGAGGCGATAGACATGAACAGTCTAAATTGCTTCCACTAGTGGTAGGGGTTGAGCTCTGGGATTGTTTAGCCGGGTTAGTGAGAGCAGATATTTTGGCCAGTATTCCAGAGTATAGTGACGCCGTGTCTGGTGGCATCTCACTAAACCGTTTGTCCATTGTAGGCAAAGCTTACAATTAATTTGTTGACTATAATATGGCAGTTGTATAGGGTAATTTATTGGCATCAAATGTGATGTTTATTATCTTCAATAAAAACGGTTGAATTCGTTGTGTTTTTACTCATGATTATTAAGTGCCTATGGGACGTATGATCACGTGATGCCATTTTTATTGAAAAAGTGAGGCACTCATGATCAATTAATGAGTTGGTAAGATGAAGGTCGTGTACAATTTTTTTAATATATGTGGAAAATCTATTCTCACAGAGATTAAAATGCCAAATTGCCAAAAATAGTGAGTTTGTGTGAGTTGCTGGGTAATTGTAATAAATGTAGCATGCAGAAATTTTTTGTTGTCATAAAATTTTAATGATATATAATATGGTTTATAAACCCTAGATGGAAATAAAATTATATCAGTATATAAATTTTATTTATTGTAGCACAGGATGGGCACTACAGTATGACTGAAGGCCCACACATTTTTTCCGTAAAACAGAATTTATCATGTTAGCGAGATGCTGTCTTCAGGGGAGGGAAAACCTTTCGATATTTTCAGAATATCCATATCCGATCTCTTCCAAACGGTCGAATATCTCCTTACCACTTATACAGACACTTCTAAATATGCCAACCGATTTTACCGCAACGCGCTAGTGGTAATAATCCATTTACTCAGATATCAAACACTGATTTTGATCTCTTAGAAAAGTGGAAATGTAGAGAGGATTCGAAAATTGAAGTAACTACACGTTAACTTAGCCACACAAGGTGGAGTCTTTTTATCGTAATTTGATTCTAATTGTCGAACGCTTTGCCACGGATGGCATTGATGATATTGAAGAAGATGATCCTATAGTTATGATTTTCAAGGGTTTGATATACCTATCCATTCTGTCTAGGTACTATGACTTTGGTATAACCTGCATGAGGGTTATTTCTTATCACTATAAAAGCAGCAATTATAGGCATCGTGAATTTGCTAAAATTGCCATGAGAAACACCTTCCCTTCCATCTTCAAAAGGTTTGTTTTTGTTACCAACCCCCCCAAAATAAATCCTCAATTGCCATCCAAAACACTTAGCATTCAAAGTACAACATCAGACGTTGTGCGCCCAAAAAAATCAAATGGTATTGGTTGCAGAATTAATAATGCTGAGGTTTTCAACTTTGGAAGGAAGAAATTTGATTCAGTTATTAGATTTTTTGCATGCAAGTCCTCAAAGTCATTGCAATACACCAAAACGCCCCGTCGTGTATCAATCAGGCATCAATTGGTATTGTACTAATCACTTAGGATGTGGAGATAAATGATGCATGTTTAGCATACATAACTTCCTTGGCTACCATAAATTCGGATATTTCGGAATTTTTGAATGATTCCGTAATTGTAACTACAAAAATACTACATCACACTCCTTGGTCATTAGAAGCATTAAAACTCACTAGAATGGCATGCAAATCGGAAGATAACACTATAAAGTGTATATCATATGGGCTTAATGTGGTAATTACTTTATTTACTCAGTTCATGAATACGCTAACATTTAACTATAAGAAGGAGCCCCCGGATAAAGTAATCTCATTCTCTTTCATCTTATCGATTATAAGGTAGACAATTAGTTATATAGCTCATTTTTGGCTGTGAAGCATAGATTGTTGTGTTATGAGAGTGTTCAATTGGACAATATCATATACAATAGTGATTTCTACGTGAAAATATTGTTTGATGGAATTCGCAGTATTATTGGTTTCCATCATCCCACAACTGAGATACAATGCCATCATGTACGTCTTTCTCATGTTATATGATGTACACTTATATTAACACCAGTATTATATACATATACGCCATCATTTTGTATGGATATGTACAAAGTGGGATACAAAACAATAAACCAGATCTAAATTATCCCAATTTGTTTTTACTAATTAATCCAGGTATTCCTATGTGTGGAGATGATGAAATGTCTATATTTAATATTCAAAACGAACCATGAAATACTCCTCGAGTGTTGCTACACATTTCACATTGTGGACATTCTTTTAGTGGCGTTAAAGGAAACAGAGGCTCAGCCAGAAATACTCGGTACTTCTGCCGAAGGGATTGCTATTGTTCTGGGTTATGAGGATACCAGGAATGAATTCATTGCATATGTTTCTAAGGAGACTTCATACTTTGTACCATTACTCTCATATTTTAAAATGAAATGGGAACAATACCACAATTCACTCGCAGAAATTGCTAAACTTTTTAATTTATTTCTAATACTTAGCAATGAAGGGGATCCTATAGCTAAGGATATCAATCATCAATTGGAAATTAATGGACGAGATGAATGCTTGTTATATGGCGTTGAAATAGGTGGTGAAATTGGATTAGAATGCATAAAATGCTTATCCCTGTGTAAAACATACACGATTGACACTATTATTAGTCTCAGAAATGTTATGGGCATGAAAACATTTTTCGATGACGCGTCCCTGGAGATGATAGGGTACATAATTAAGATATTGACAAAAGTTGTATCTGGATGTGATGTTGAGCTACCAGAAGGGGAAATTGCGGAAATTTTGGAGGCAATTCTACTGATCTTGACCACAAGCTTGCTTTTGGAGGAAAAATTATGCGTGTAAGTTCGCATTCACCCAGTAAAAATGCCATGTTTGCCAGAAGTTGTGCTGCCCAATTCATAGTAACTCTTGGGTACACCAAAACTGGAAAAGAGCTACTCCGTGAATCCTGCGCCAAAATATGTCATGTACTGTTTTTAGAACAAGAAAACTGTCCGTTCAACCATATAGATTTGCCTGTGGAACGCATTTGTGATGGGGTTTCAACGCCGTTGATGGTATTGGATATGGTTACTTTTGTTGGTGACACTCCCAGGGAAGTTATCAAACCTAACGTCAAGCAGGCCTTTCGTGTAGTGTCTGCACTGGCTGATTATTGTCAACACTTGTCTGGCAACGGTCCGTCACATGAAAATAAGTTATCAGAGCCAGAATCGCTTAAGAATATTTTAAAAAACTGCATTGACTGTGAGCAGGATTTCTTCCAACCCATAAACGAACTAGAACCAATCTACACTGGTTCCTCCAGTGTTAGTGATAAGGATAAAAGGGAAATGCCAACAAGCAACGCCGAAGGCCTAACCTCCAATGCCAGTGAATTCGTAGAGTACGACCTACTTGAAAAGTTGCTAGATTACTTGTCAAAAGGACGAGATCTAAAAAATTACGGTGTAACAGATAAGTCCAGTTCGGAGTACTTTGTTGGATTGTTGAAGGGAGATAAAATAACTTTTGAGAGGGAAGAGAAACCTAAATTGCCACTCCTTGGCGATTGGTTCGTAAAAAATGCCCGTGGCGATATATGCACTGGCAAGGATCTAGACAAGGCTGTTACAGAGAACGATACATCTATGCTAACCTTGTGCAAGATTTCATATGCCTCTGCCTGCGGAATAACATTGGCAAACTATCAGAAAGAGTCGGAACTAACGGAAGATGGTGGCAATAACACGAACAAAATATTACCAACAAATCTTGTCTGGTCAAATTGCTACCTTAAAAAGCTGAACCCTTGTTTTATCGCTGCCGCCTATCTACGCTGTTTATACGGACTGCTGCATAGTAACGCTGCCAATAATAAATATGTTTGTGACAAATTTAAACAACCGGCATTCGTACGCAAGATAATCATTATAATAACAAATATACCTTTGTTGGAGTGTAATTTGTATTCCAAGTTCTTCGCAGTGACCCAAAAGGCGTTGTCATTTGAACCTTTGCAGCACGTTAGACATACAATTATATAGGTTGAATCGATGGATATGGCTGTTGTGTATGATATAGTCTCGGGTACATGTAATAAGGCAATTTCAACAATTTTACCATATTTATCTGCTGGGCCTAACGTATTGTTCGACCTTAAGATGTCAAATTTGCTTGTGTTTGTAGAACAGTTGATGAAATTATTATATTTGTTGGTAACCCAGACTCCATATATCAAATTTTCCGACAAATTCACCGTTCAGCAATGGTGCGTTGAAAAGTGTCTGACTAGATTTATCACTACACAAACTCTGGAATTTATTCACTTAATACTTAACCAAATTCTCACATTGGAGACTGGATCTTTCCGCGGTACGTTTGTGGCGCATTATTACGATGCGGTGACTAGTAAGAGCATTGAGGGCTTCTGTTTGAAGATTTTGCAGGGTATTATGTGTACTTGTCCGTCCACAAGGCGTTTTGAGGCTCTTTATCATATATTAGAGGTAACAAAAGTACAACATATTTCAAAATACATATATGTATAACTTTATATTGTGATTGAATCTAAAAGTTGCAATAAATTTTGGTCTGATAATCACAATTTATATCGATTTTTATGGGTTGGTAATTTAATTCACCAATTGAATGATCCATTCTGTCGATTTTTATGGAAGTTATGTATGATCCTATCCATTTTATGAGGAAATTATAATATATTATTCACACGATTTACATAGGCCAAGGAATCAGGTTCTATAGTGTACCGTCAAACTTTGATCGATGAATTGGTGATCAGCTCATATTATGAAAGATATCGAATTGCATATCAGGGATACATTGCGGAAGTTGAACATGTCCCAGAGGCCGTTACAACCGTTTCCAAAGTCATCTGCAAGATACACTCTGATAAGATCCCTTTTACCGAGCGTCTGCTCCTCCTTTCTACGCACAACATCCACATACTCGAACTTCCCAAGCCACAACATTTCGATGACTTGGACCACGTTAAGTTAGATATCAAACACGCACTAAAGGGGAAATATATACTGAAAAAATTGTCTGAAATTATCATATACGAATCTCTAACCGAAAATGTGTCTATCCAAAGTACTCAATCCACTAGCACTTATGACAACGAAAACGATGCTCTAAATTTGACTTGTAAGATAGTTCCCACAAGTCTTTGTTATATGAGACTAAAGGTGGATTGTGATGTGGTTGAGCTAATTTTTACCAAATCGGCAGATTATCACAATCTATTGGCCAAGCTCTCTCATGTCAAACCAACTATAACTAAATTACCAGAGGCACTACTAAAATCAATTAACATAACCACTTTACAGTGTGACAAGTTTGATAAAGTGTTGTCGTTGGGTTGGGAGCAATTATCAGTGTACTCGTTTGACTGGCAGAAGGGGGAGGAGTCAGCACCTGAAACACACGAATTTGGCATGTTAGAAAAGGTTACGTTTGGAGAAAATCTCACAGTTTTAGTAAAATTTAAAGATTCCAAAGAAAAATCACTTACTTTTTTGTCTGATTCTTCACTGCAATCGTTCAAACGAGCATTAGCACAGGCACTTTATAATCTCGAAAACTCAGGGCAAGTTCTGCGTGATTTAGGAAATGGAAACGCACTATTGACTTCCACTAGTGACTTTTGTAACTTAATTGCAAAATTTATGCAAAATAAACTGATTTTATCCGATATGCACACACCAAATGTACTTTGTTATTTAATTTTAACTGGGGATCGGTGTTGGCATAGTGTAGTTGATGGTTGCGTTTGTCTAATGTGCAGTATTATGATATATGTTATCCATTTTTCATTTACTCTAACTAAGTACTAAATACAATATATATTCAGTGATTATAGTTGCCCTAATTAACATGATTGTATTTATACGTACAATGTTGTTTATTTAATAAGACACGTATACTTACTAGTTTAAATATGTTTGGTTTAATCACCATCTCTATCCTTAAGCAAGATTATAGATTGTGAATTTAGATACCGGGGGTTCCCATAGATAATATTTACCAGTGTTATATTATGGCCAACAATACAATCTCAGGGTTAATTACTATTTTCATATTGACATATCTAGAATATATAATGGACGTTGTGATTTGTACATGGGATTAGGACTATTAAGGGGGTATAATATTTCAAAAGTTTGTAGAAAACAACCAGTGATACTATAATAGAGATAATTAGTTACACTTGAATGTATACGGTAGCATCGCTCGTAAGTAGTGCTACATAAAATATATGTTATGTAAATAATTTTAATCGTGTTTGCAAAACAGCAAATGTGGTATTTAAGCGTAAACGTTTTATATCATCGGATATATTATTTAATGACAATCAATTGCTTTGGCACTTTATAGTTAAATATGATGATTAGTAATACATAAATACTATCATACAAACAACTGTCATTATATAATAGCATAATTATGTCAAATATCGTGTATAATTAAAATTGTATTTTTGTTTGATGATAACATATGTGTTGTTAGAATTACAAATCGCATAGGCAATTTATAAAACTGTATCGATAATATATTACTAATCAGCAAATTCAACACGATTATACATGAGCTTGTATATTTTAAATTGTATATATGATGTAAATCAAAACACTTAACTACCCAACGTTTTTAGCATTTAAATGGCGTCAATAACACAATTGACACACTTTACTCACATTAATATACTAAACGATTGATTATACCACCTTGCACTGTAATTGTTGCCAGTAAATAACAATTGCAGTTTTACAGTGAATTGGCACCATCACCTGCCATAAATTTAACAAATTACTTATATTAACGGCACTTATGATACCCACTATTAATATTCCTTATACAATAGTGACATCTATAATTAATTTCACTTTGGAAAGTCTAACCCCGCCTATGATTTACATAATATACTATTAGCATCTGGGTGTATCAAATACCCTAAATCAACCGGTTTAAAAAATTTCAACACAACATTCAATATTTATCATATATAATTTTATATTCATACTTTCTAGACGGTACACACGTATTTCTATAACATATAAAAACACTAACATTCATTGTCTAATCAACCTATGTACCTATTAGATCGCAGTTTGAACGCTCAAAACATCTTACATGCATGTATTCATTTGTTACAGCATTGCACACAATTAGCATACATTTACTAAGTAACACCGTCCTATATATAACAATCAAATTTACTTTATTCGCTCTAAATTACAATGCACAAACATAAACATAAAATAAAAATTAAACAAATTTTACGAATATTACAAATTTATTATAATGGTAGTGTATTTACAGGTAAAATCGAGTAGTCGAAATCCATGATATCACTTATTCACTAGATTAATTTATATAAAATGGGCGTATGAGTCAGTAACGCATATCGCAGTGACTCGTGTAGTGATCGTGTTCGGGCAACACGGCTATTTCGGATTTTCCGCGGCAATTGATGCCTTTAGGATTATAGTGCACCTCTGAGCCATAATAACTATATGAGTTAGCATAATCTTTATCATGACCTCCATTTCTATTCTTGCTCCGAAGCAGTATCTCATCATCAATGGTACCCTCACCGTCACCTTCCTTGTTTAGGGATTTGTAAAAATCCTTTGAGAGATAAATAAACTTTTTCAGCAAATCATTTAGTAGACCACGTTGCTCGATCTCATCCTTCACAGACTCTGATAGCCCCTGTAAGGATTGTTCAATGCGCTGTTTGATGTAGTTTAGCTTGTAAGGCATGGCCAAACACTCCCTGAGCCTAGTCTCTACTGCTATGGAGCGTATGAAACCCAGAAGTCGCACATCGCACTGCTGGCTACGCAACTTAGCAATTTCCTCTTCCAGTTCCATTTTCCTTTCTGTATATGATGAAGATTTAATCCTCAGCTTTTCTACTTCCTCCTCGCCCTTCATGATTTGATCCTCCAGTGTCTCATCATTTTGCTTCAGCTTATCTCGCTCCTTCTCCAGTTCATCCAGAGCATCCTGGAAAGATGTATTCATTGCGGGTTGGGATGTGGATTTAGGAGCTCTTTCCAAGAAACTTTTAGCATGGCTTATTTGCGTTTTGATTACTTTCAACATATTTCTCACCCTGGCGAGTTCGTTGGTTTTATCAAGCAACGACTTGAGAGTTTTGGTGAGGATGGACTTGTATTCAACTGCCTTGTTCTCAATTTCTTTCTTCTCATGCATGATCTCGAATAACTCGTGTGATGTTATCTGTGGGATTATTTCCGTCAGGGAGTTTAGGAATTTTTTGCAGGTTTCAGAGATTTCTACAAACTTATATAGCATATCCTTGCCCATGCTGTAGACCATTAGCACTTTATCAATGGCAATTTCTATCTGACTGAGTGTCATTTTGTATTCTATCAGACAATTCAACAATGTAGCACATTGTTCAAATAGAGAAGTATTTGTGCCATAGAACCTATTTTCATTGAGGAGTAAATACAATTTTTCTACAAATTGATTTCCTATCCCTATACCACTGAGATACCCAGCCACTGAATCCGTCCCCTTTAAATGATTAGTCAGGCTCAAATCCAGATCTTCAAAGTAATGGAAACATTTGCTTATATAATCCAATATTGATTCATATACAGTACTGTATATACATAACCTTGATTGTAAAACTTGGGCCGTGATATTCAATGATGGAAATGACTTTTTAAAGTCCATCTCCTCCTTGACATCAATTTCTCTGGCTGTGGATACGGAGTACCAACAGTCTGGCATACGATCCACTGGATTAGTGAATGGAGTAATTTTCTCGTCAAAGAAATCCAGCGACTTTATATCATCGGATTTACCGTAACTTGACGAGTGCAATGCAACCAAATTTATCCAAAAAGGGTCGTAATTACACTCCACTTCACTCTTATTACCGTTGTCACTTTTATTCGAATAATGATCACTAGCACCAATAATAGGCCACGGTGACAAAAGTAGTATTTTTGACGCCGTAGTAATTGCCTGAGCCTCCATTGAATCTCTAGGGGTTAGTTGGGTTGTCCATGAACTAAGGGGGTAAACCGAATACACCAAGTTACTTAGTAATATTTTAAAGGCTGAATTCCAACGAAACATCTCAATCCCTTTAACGGCTAACTCCATAACCCTTGACACCTCTGTAACTGTACCACTAATGATTATATTTTCAAACTCTTTGGAATTGCCAGTTTCATCCAAAATTTCACTAGACACTAGGAATCCACCGTTTTCAGTGAAATTATACGCGTAATCCATTTCTAAGCGTTTTAGGATTAGTGAAAGAGAAAGGTTGCGATATGGACTGTGAATTATTTGCTTGAGATTGTCAAATAATAATCCGGAAAATATGTTGTAAATAAAAGATGCAAACTGGATTTCAATTTTATCAACAGCTAATGCCTCATAGGCTGCAGCGACTAAATCATTTGATTTTGATGCAGCTTGTTTAGAAAACCAACCGTTTGCCAGTAAATATGCAGATGATATCCCAGCTGCTACTATGGCCTCTGGCATTTTCGTCCCCACTAATTGTTGGTAGAATTCAAACAAATCATCCTCATTCCTAAAAAAATGCTGATAATCTTCATATTTCCACATCAAAACCAGGGAGTAGTTATTTCCAACATTTTCGGGCGGAATTTTCTTATCATATCCATTATTCAATATACAGATTGCACATTGAGAAGCTAAAAATCCAGTAATAACAGATAAATCCATCACATCCACTATTGGATCATGTATTTTGAACTGGAAACACCTGCCCAAAAATTTGTTCGCATATTTTCGTTTCAGTGATTCATCCGAATTATGCAATACATACAGTATACATAGGAAGACTTTTGAGGCAATTTCCCCATCAAAATTCTCGAGTATGTTGTCAAACCTATTAATTACCGACAAATGTGCCGCCCTGTATTCAACTTTTCCCCTTTCTTTCCAGAAATTTTGCAGTCGAGAGATCGAGTAATCTACGGATTTTATGTTATCATTTCTAGAGTTTACGAATAGCATATAGGGTAAACAATTGTCAGAAACTTTTAGAAAATTACCAAGTGTACATACGTGCCCATACAAATCACCATTTGCCACTTGACATACTGCACTCTTCAAATACGAGTTTAGTTGAACCATTCGGGTCTCTAGGAAATCATCATTAAAACGGTAGAATATTTTCTTAGGCGGCAATGGAACATCTGTGGCCCTGACATTGACGACGTTGGTGATTGAACCCAATGTTAACTTGGATAATGTACCCCTACAACTACTGTCCTTACTAACCGATAAGGCTTCTGGCGAATAACTATTACCAGCGCTACATAGGCGACGATCAAACGAATAAAATTCATTGTAGCGGCAATAACAACTCCTAATCTCACCAAAATCATTGTAATTGATGCAATAAGCAGTGTAACGGCCCAACATGCTCTTTAGGTGAACATAGTCAGTTATAGAAACCTTTAATATTTCATCCATTAGAAATGTACAGCAATTCACAATTTTTGATAATACTTAGCAATTACGCCGATTCTGGAGTGACATAATACATTCATTATCTATGTCACATGCGTTATATTAAAACGGGACAGCATGGGGTACCATATCCACTAGTCGTACGCTTTACAACTTACAACATTGCATGGGTCCTGGTTTCGTAAATGTTTTTTCAAAATTCCACTAATTTTCCATATTCTAAGGGATGTACAATTGTTCATTTTGTTAGAGTTGCAAAAAGCTAGTTTTAAAGAATAGGCTAGTTGAAATTTCTAGTTTTAAAAAATTTATCAAAAATAGTTCAGTTATTAGTCATATTTTGTGCTTTCCACCAATGATGCTCATTGGCAAATGACTAAAATATTTATGCTATTAAATTGCGCAATTGCTTATTACATTTGTTAATCTACTAGTTTCTAGGAATAATTTATTATTAACA
Source organism: Babesia microti strain RI (assembly GCF_000691945.2). Taxonomy (NCBI): domain Eukaryota; phylum Apicomplexa; class Aconoidasida; order Piroplasmida; family Babesiidae; genus Babesia; species Babesia microti. The sequence continues at coordinate 146,988 of NC_034969.1, forward strand.
CATCTACTATCTAATACACTATTTATAAAACTATCAATCGTTATAGCTGACCTGCTTATTGCCTGTGCGAAAATTTGGATCCCGTTTATTCTGTGTGGCAATCATTAAGTGTTTGCGCGTAAAAAATATGCAATCATAGTTATTTTTTACGCAAAATACTTATTATTTATACTTTAATAAATTTCCATTGACAAAAACTTTAAAGTACTGCAATTAATTTATCATTTAGATGGAACTGACATTCTGCTCATCCAACAAAAACAAGTACCTAGAGCTATCAAAGTGCTTCGCTCATCTTGCAACTATCAATTGGGCACAACTTGACAGTACGGAATTCATTCATTTAGTACCGGAAATTCAGGGCTCACTGGATGAGATAGTGACCTACAAAGCTGATTATGCATACAAAACTCTAAATAAACCCGTACTTGTGGAAGACACAGCACTGGGGTTTACCGCCCTTAATGGGCTACCAGGGCAGTACATGTGGGCGCCCCCTAACTTAGCAAGACTTTTGTATCCAAATTGTCTCTTAGTGACATAACAAAATTGCTTGATGGTTTTCCCGACAAAACAGCGGTCGCTACTACAACTATCGGATTTCACGACGGCACCAGAGTTCACACATTCAGTGGTAGCTTGAAGGTAAATTCAAAAGTAATCATTAGGGTAAAATTGTTCAACCGCGTGGCCAATTTAGTTTTGGATGGGATCCAATTTTCGTTCCTGAATTCAGCAAATCAACCTTCGCAGAAATGACACACGAAGAAAAGGTTAGGGATTCCCATAGAACCCGTGCGATTAATGCTTTTAAACAGTACATATATGGCATGAACTAGTAATTGTATTTTAGTATAGAGTGGCGACTGATATTAGCCAATTGCTGTGGTTGTTATGTGCTGTATGCATATATTATACATGCTTATAGCTGCCCCAGTATGTAGTTGTGACACTAGTAGTGATTGTCTAGTACTATAGTTCTTTTTAATATAATTAGTGTAAAATATGCACTATTGGAATGCTTCTACACAAAAATTACAAGATACACCACGGATGAAATCGCAAAATGTCTACCTGTCGCTATTTACCTTTGGTAAAATTTGTAACATTTAGAACAGACGCATACGTGAGCTACCTTGGAAGTCTAGGTTTGAAATATTAAATAACCCTGTGAAGCCAAGGTATATGAACGAATGTGTTGGTACGCCTAGGAGAGAGTACCAAGAAAATGTCGTCAATGGGATACGCGTAGCTCCCACATTCAATCCCTACGTAGAGCTCAACCGGGATAAGCGCTATAGACTTGACCATTGGCCATCCAGGTAAATTAACCAGGCAAATATAGAAATTGGGATGACTGGGACCCTAGACACTGTTTTGTTAGGGGTGGGAGACGACGATATCAAATACCACGGGCAATAGCGGCCACTAGAGACGAACTAGGTCATGCCCATCCACCAAGGTTGACACTCAGTTCATATAGATTATCAGGTAGATATAAAGCGGATGTTGAGAAACAATACTACTACCATGGATTGCCTTGGGTTTGGAAGGATAACTTTTACACCAAAAATCTACATTCGCACGACCGACCAGTTTTGGGTCCCAAGATTTGGTACCGCAATGAATTTCGCAAGAAACAAATCGAAAAAGCGCTGGAACGCACTGACACTGTAACTGAAGAGTACAAAAAGGAAAGATATAGCGCAAAAAGGTTAACATATTTTGAAAAAGTTGTTAATGATATGGCAGGGGAGGAGATTGCGTCTAAATATGTTAGGAAACCAATTGTACCAAAGATCGATTAATTAAGCTACTTTGATCAGTGATGATAATATAAGTTATGACATTTTAATTACAAATTAGTCATTGATAAAATAATTTGATCCTGTATAATGATTGCGCGTAGTCTGTACAATTAATTTCTTGATAATGATTTAAGTTGGCAGGTGGTTAATCCACAACATACAGTGTTTGACGTCTAAATTAATATACGTGATTTATTTATTGTAAATAAGAAATGCAATTCAATTTTTAAAAATAGTGAGATAGCATTCTGATATACCTTCCACAAAAATAGAGGTTAAACTCATTCAGAGAATTGTTTAACCTTTTCAAATATATTCTGGCAGACATCAAATTCGAACGACATGGGTTATTTGAGAAAAATATCATCATGAGTAGAATTGTACTAAGGGGCAATATCACATCCTTAATGTAAACATGTTCAAAGTGTAACTATTTGAGCTAGAAAATTTACCCCTTCAGAACGCTCTCTCTGTACATAGTTATAGAGATATATAGTAGAAATTATGTTGATAAATACGATAATATATCCAACAACTACATAAATAATTCGTTACTGCGATACTTTTGTTGGATCATTTTTTCCGCTTTGAGTCCTTTAACGAAGGCCATTTCCAAGCGCAACAATGCTAAGTAAATAGGCATGATACCTTGCCTCTCTTTGGGGGTCACTGCCGGTGCTTCGGAACAGGCTGTTAGGCCCATACTCAAACGCCACTCGTAATGGGGGAGTTTGCATATATATTTGTGTAAATGCATACACATAATTACACCAATTACACAGTTTATCACTTATATATAATTTATGCAAGTTCAACACCTTTTATTTAAAATAGCATAGTGTATTACCGGAGTATCTAAATTTATATCGATGATTAATTATGTACGATGTTTAGACAACACTTATACATTGTTTAACGCAATATAATTTATTATTTACGAATATTTACATTTATTCATAGTTTTTAAAATAAATTTTTCAATTGAATACTAAGAAGAATCATCATAATTATTTTCGAAAATTGAACACATATTTATCATATGTGAGGACGAATTGTGTGCTAATTGGAAATAAATTACTATTAAATTTTCGAGATATGAAAGGTCATTTCCTCCTATTCTAATTCAAGCCTGGCAATTACTTGTAAGGTTTGTATCACGTCCCTCGAGTTCTTTGCTCCCAGCATCAGCTCAGCCTTTGTGGGCATTAGGCCATGCTTGATAGCTTCCGAAGCGGCTGCTCCAAATTCATCATTGCCAACTGCAAGGGTGGCCAATACCTTTGTTAGTATTGATTCAACATATCTATTTATTCATTAATTTTTTAGCACTCTTTTAAACATAACGTCAAAATTACTTACCTTCTGGTCCTTGACATAGTACGCAACAAATTTCAAATCCTTGACACTACCTTCAATAATTACATCGTCAAAATCCTTCACAAAACCACTATACCTACGTTTCGGCTATTATACCTCAAATTTTTCCTAAAGATAGTGCTCCAGAAAAATGGTATTTGAGTATTAGTTGTTACCCTCCCCAACATATTTATTGCAGCAACCCTACCCTGCTGCATGGCCACATTCCAATGTTGCACGTTAATGTAATCACCGGTGACAAAGTAGGGAAACTCAACGACGTCACCTGCGGCATATACATCTGGGTTGCCATTTACTCTAATTGACACTGCTTACAATTTGAGATCACATAGAAATCACTATACCTCTGTAATGAATCTACACGGATGAATCCCTTGTTATTGCCTATGTAAATGGCGACTCTTACCATCAATCGAAGGCCTATTTGGAATAGAACCCACTCCTTCAATTACACAATCAGCAGCCACTTTTTGGCCACTATTCAGTTCTACTGCGTTGCATGAATTTCCATTAAGATGATAGTTTTTTACTAGTGATTTGGCAATAAACTTGACATTGTTCTGATCAAATAACGTCAAAATTGCACTACCTACGCGACGACCAAAAACATTTTCCATGGGATACTCCATATCCGTAATAACCGTTACATGGGCACCGCTATTTATCAGTGACGATGCTAGCTCTGATCCGATAAAATTAGCACCAACAATTACCTAATTCACAACGCCCTTACAATCCTTTTTCCTTTTTTTGCGAATTTGGAAATGTTTTCAACATCTTTTAATCCTCGTAGCGTTAAAATATTGTTTGCGGAGCTACGTGATTGTATTTTCAAATTAGCCGCCTCCATACCCGTGGCAATTAAAACCTATGTAAGTTATACATTTTTTTGATAACTCAGAAATGGGTTAGCCACAATAAAGAATACTTACTTTATCAAACGGGACGGCGGTACCGTTGCTAAGAATTATTTTTTTAGTCGTACTGTCCACCTAAATGAGAAACAATGCACACGTGTTTCACGGGAGTATTAGGATAGAATTCAATTTTTCTGGCATTATAAAACCCGGGGTCTTTTAATATATGTTCTTGGTGCAACTTTTTTGGGTCACTCGTTTTTATTGACTTGGATAGTGCGGGCCGGTAGTAAGGTTCATAAGCATCAGCTGAGTACATTTTTATTGTGCCTTAGTTATATATTTTGGTTACCAGAAAATCCTTCATCCCGAAGGGTCTCAGCCGCGCTATGTGCAGCTGCCCCTCCACCAATGATCACAAAAGTACTATTTTCACCAACGCTAGGATTACATTTTTTTTTTACAGCACTATTACCATTACCTGAACCCGTATTTTTAGGCACCCTAATGTATAATTGGTCTTCAACTATTTCCACAGGATATGTTGGCACGTCATCTAATATTGGCCCTAAGTAAGACTAAAATTACCACTAATACATTCTCCTGTACTAATTTTAAACTTGGCATTGTGCCATGGGCATACTAGCAGTTCATCAGTACAAATTCCTTGTGTAAATTCTGCGGAAAAGTGAGGGCAGTAGGCGCCGGTACAGTAAAACTTCCCCTTTATGTTGTGGAGCAACACCTTTTCACCAGTGTCTAATTGAAAAGGAGTCTAACCGCCCGTCTTTATCTCATAGATTCCACCATTATCAAATTCATTCACCTTCCCTACTAATATACGTTTGGTTTCCCCCACGGTACAACTGCCGTTCTTACAATTTTCGGATGAGCTTTCACACAGACATTCGTCTAGATAAGAGTTAACTTACTGACTATATTATAGGCAATATATAGCGATGCAGAACCAAACAGAAATACTCCTAGCTTCTTTGAGATGCAAATTTTTGGCTTACACCCGAAAAGAGGGGGGAATTTTGAATTCGAACTACCAAAATGTCTAACACAAAACGGTTTTGCGTCATAAGTACGTGAATAATGATTTTGTGTGACAAATTTAATAGAAATTCCATGTAAACGTGACAATTTATACCCAATTAATGGGTGATTACACCCCCTAACAGCTATAATTTGACCAATACGCATAGTATGCATTCAGCCCTACATCTAACCCATCTTAGTTATTTTATGTTATTAGCCATAACTAGATCATGTGGTTACATAAAAACAAAATATATAGAATCTTGCTCACCAAATAAATATAATTATAAACTACTCACTCAATCAAATAATACATCAATACGCACTGCCCCGAATTCCACTATAATGTTATCATCCACTTCAAAAATAGGTCTTGGCAAGTCTACATATATTTAGAACCATTTTGCTACAAGCAATTTGATCGGAAGAATTCTGCAAATCACATTCCCATGGATAAGTTCATCTTCCTGGACAAAGTAACCTCCCAGTTATTTAGCTTTGTGAGTTAATTGCATCAGGGGACTGCAAATTTGCAGACGGTTACGCTGAATTTTGCAAGCATATATTTGTCAAAAATTTTACCAATTCCAAACTTGGAATCTTGGAAATTACCCCTGAAAATGAACATATATTGAAATCTGACTATCTACGCCGCACAGAAAAAGAACTACCCGTGCTTACTAGGTGGTTCCCCTTACACAAGGTTAAACATTTGATCAAGGAGGCAGATTACCTCGATATTATATTGTATTCGAGGGATCAGATTGAGAAAGAGAGGCGTATCATGGGAGAGACTACCGATGAAAATGTGCAAAATAATGTAGCCGACGTCGATTTTTACATCGTGAGCATAGTACCCCTTAGTGATATGAATGAGAGACCTATGGTACCAATAACGTAATTTGCAATTTTTCACATAGGATAATGAGAAATGCGTTGATTGAAGAAGGCGGAAGCGGAGTTCCGATTGACAGGAATGAGTACATTAAGAGCGTAAATTTCTGGTCCAAACATGCCATTATTATCGATATGTAATGTTTCAAGTTCAAAATATCCCGATTTGAATTTAAAAACGATCAAAACTTCCCGAATCAAATGCTGCAATAGATGATAGTTGTAATGTACTTATTAATGAAATAATGACACAATAACCACAATTCAATATCGAGACTTAATGTTATTTACAACTTAAAAATTGGAAAATCATTGTGGAAATTACACCCTTTTGTAAATTATTAATATAATTCACAAATACGAATGGTTAAGCTTGGCATTTAATGCAAATTTAATTGAAAATGTTCTTTGTATTATAAGGATTGTATTTGCGAGTTTTTGATCATATCCTGCAAATTCTTAGGAAATTTCCACTTGGGAATTCGTTCCTCAACTGCATTGTATAATTCTAATTTGTAATTATGTGGTTCGGCGGTTAATATATCAACTACCGATTGAGTGATTGCATCCGGGGTTGAGGCTGATGATGTCACTGCAATATTCAAGCAGTTACTCATGTTTATTTCCTTGAGCTGCTCGATTGAATTAATCAAGACACCCCTAAATAAGCCACAATTTACCTAACATTACGCCTGGTGCATGTGTCTATTAGCCTGTTTGCATTGGATGACATTTGACTGCCTACCACAATTACAAGGTCCACCAGGGGGGAAATTTGCTGCACTGCAGTCTGTCTATTTGTAGTAGCATAGCAAATGGAACCACTGGGAATGGTCTCTATGTATGGATATCTCTTCTTTAACGCATTACAAATATCCTTACAATCGTCCAGACTGAGCGTCGTCTGGGTTACATAAAATAATTTGTCACTTTCAGTGTAATTCAAATTTTGCACATCCCCTACCGTTTCAACCACAGTAGTAGCTTCTGGAGCTTCGCCATAAGTGCCAATAGTTTCTACGTGGTTCTTATGTCCAATCAGTACAATTTTATACCCCTCGCTAGCCTTCAATTTTACATAAACATGTACTTTATTCACCAATGGACAAGATGCGTCAATTGTAACTAATTTAAGGGAGTTAGCTTGTTGCCTAATTGCAGGAGATACGCCATGGGCTGAGAAGATCAACACGGCTCCTTCCGGAACCTGTTCCAAATGATCTACAAAAATTGCGCCCTTTGCCTAAATAACGCCATGCATACCCTGAGTGCATTGCATACAATTTCGTTATGTACTATTTCATGCTTGACATAGATTGGGGGGGGCAGAATCCTTAGGCATTCATTGACAATGTTTATGGCCCTGTTTACGCCCTCGCAGAAGCCACGCGGAGAGAGAAGATATAGTTTCTTTTCCTTATGACCGACATTGGATATTTTTTCATTCTCATTGGCAAACAGTTTTCCATTTCTAAATAGATTTGTTGGTGTAAACAAATAACTATACTTATTTATCAATTTATAATGAAAGTTAGTGTATCTAAAACTCGAGATACGCAAGATATATGAAATGGCAATTTGTAATGCCAGAAAATGCATAAACATTAACAACCTTTTAAATATTTAACCTTTGTCATTAATATTGTCACACCCCATGATACTAGTACTGGTCTATACACAATCTCTGGGTTATATTATAAAAGTGATAGACATCTAGATAATCATCACTTTAACCATTAAAAACCTTCGTATATATACGATTAAAAGTATTGATGATTTACATTGTAATTGTGAATTTCAAATAGTTAATGATTATACTAAAAAATACAAAATTAAGAATATTACATAAAACAAACCTGTACTTGTTATATATGTTATGACAAGTTTATTTTCTCTAAAATTATAAATATATAATCACTTGTTTACTAAATGTGTATTCCATTCATCACCATTCCATCACATTAAGTTACAATATTACACATAAGTCAAATAGATTAAAGTGACAATACTATAATTTCGCATTTTCAATATGGTTTAAATGTCGTGAATTAATTTTTTTTACACATTACAGAACCCACTGTACTCATTGTAACCATTTACAGGCAAATGATATTTCATGTGCTGAATTTTCCACCCTAACTGTAAACTGTCACAATTCCCACAAAAATTCCGCAATTAGATTACACCACGTTCAGTGTTCACAAACTTTTCATTTAATTAAATGATAATATACCTACAAAACAATTACAGCACTCATATGTTTGGTGATGCACAATTAATTGTTACCAACGCAAGGTTGCCCACATAGTATAACTGGTAAAGTATGATAACACAATTTATTGACTGTACAAATGTGCCGAAGATCAATGGTAGTACCAGTACTAGCCAGTATTGATCAACCTTTTAACTTAAAGAATCAGATATAAATACTATTGGACCGATGTGCCTGATTGCAGCGATAGAATAACACATACGGCACGTGAGTGTTACTTTGGTCGCTAGAAGTATCTTCAATATACTCCGGTCCAACTCTGCTGGCGATCGTATCATCCATTTTATACCACTTTTCAGGATATCTAACAGAATCGGATCTGGTTCCCACGAAATAATAATGCCCCGAATCTGTGCTATATCCTTGGTGTATTATTGAGCCATAGAGACAATAAGTAAATCCGCACACAGTTAATGTATGGTTTATATGCACATGCCTTAAAATCTTCTCAGGCGTTCCTCTACCATCACTACCAATTTCCCAAAGATTCCTATTCAAAATGACCATTAGATGAATTGGCGGTGAAGCGATCACATTCCATTTTTCTGCCTTCCTATTCCTGTTACACTTGTTGCAAAAGTACTTATTATCACCCGTCAACTTCTCCTTCTTCAAAAACCCATCCATTAAGTTTTGTATAGAAGATTCTTCATAATCATTGAGTGCTGCTAGGGCAAAAGAAAAGTCAATAATTGTTTGATGGGTGTCTGAAACGTAACCACACTTACACTTTATGCGCTGGATAACCAGGCCAGCAAATAACCCCTTCCACATTGAAAGTTTATCACAACCCAATTCGTCAAGAATATACCTGGCGACTTCAGTGGTATCGTGTTGATGCTTGTTTTTAAACTGAGAAGGTAGTTGTTTGTATGAAGACGATGGATTTACGTGATCTTTGCCACAGGTGAGCATTTTTTTAAACAACTTTTGGAGCCCTTTATAAAACTCTACGTTCATCTTCTTAATTTCTGGATCTCCGTCGCATCCAAACATAGTAGCCAAGAAATCGTCAGTATGATATAGAGCCTGTAATATGCTGTTATAATAACAGGTATTTCCCAAATTTTTAAGCCCTGGAGCTGGGATTGGAGGTTCAACTTGTTTGCCATTACTTTTACCAGAATTTTGTTGATTTTTGAAACTCGTTTGGCCCTGGCTACTGTGACTGACACTCTGTCCTTGACCGTTAAGGAAAGTGTTATCTAGACTATTCAAGTCCACGTGATTTTGACGATTTGCAATGTAAGCCAAATCAACGTTCACACTTGACTCGTTTTTGTATTCACTAGTTGGACTATCCATAGGCGGACTTAGGAAAAATTTCAATCTATTGGCCCCATCCACACTAGTTTCACGATTAGATGATACGTAATCAATGATATCATTCGATATATCTTCATTCGCTTCGTTGGCGTCATGATTGTATATATTAGCGCGGGGAAATAAAGGTTTATGTTGTTGTTTGGACAAAAACAATGCGTCCATATCATTATTATCAATTTCGTTGATGTCTGAAGCAGTGACTACTTGATTGATTATATCGTATAGCGTTTGCACGGTCTGTATTGTTTGACGAGATATCCCGCTGTCAACACTATGCCACAAAAATAGTCTACGGCGTATGAAGTTCATTACACCACTCAAAACGCGTGGAGCAACTTGTTCATGAATAAACGGTCTATTACCGTGCAACATTAGAGTGATAACTTGTAATGCGGCATCTTCTGCGTTAATTGGAGCTGCGATGCGGGATATTGAAATGCAGATGGAAGCTCTGATGAGTGAAAGCTGCAGTGATTGTGCGATGGGAGTGTTAGACTCCAGAATTATAAACTGAAAGAAATGCGATAGCAGTTGTAAATGCGGAGTATTCGGGTGACGGGGCGGCCATGGAATACAGGATAGTGCTATCCATACATCTAATATGTGTGAGTAATATACGTTTGTTACAGTATTTTCATTGTCCAATTCGTCAATCCCATCACGAATGATGCCCTTCATGCCACCCTTATAATTCTTAAAGTAGGCGCTTAAACACTCAATATATGATACGGTACTGTTTTGCTCATTTTTTGACTGATGATCCACACCACACATGCGTATTACATACTGAAAGTCGATACTCAGGTTGGAAGAATGTTTAAATACGAATTGGATGAAATTTTCAAATAACCATAAAACACCAAGTTGACCCCTAGAATCTCGTTCCCTAGCCAGAAGAGCAAATGGGCCATCTTTCAGATACATTGCATCATGGCGATTGTTAATCCAACTCAGACAGATCTGACCTATATCAATGTCTTGAATTGAAAAGGGCATTTCGTACCAGAACGTACAGACCCAATCACGCAATCGACTAGAACGTAGCAGTTCAATGTTGTTGCAACCAGCGCGGTCACAGCAAATTTGCAGGACTTTCCAAATGTAACTCTTGGCGGTTTCCGCGTAACCATTCGACTCATCATCACTATGTTGAATATTAGCCATGTTATTTAATAACAATCTTAAAAACGAAGCCCCCAAATCGTCTACTGATGGATGGATGAACAATTTTTCAACATACTCTAATTGGAATGAAGAAGTAACTATTTCGGGATGGGATGCCAGGGTGAAGGTAAGGGCTCTAATGGCGAACGCCCTGTGGCAGTTTCGCATAGAAATAAGCTGTATTAAATACGATATGATCGAAGGGATCTCTGATTCACTTGAAACGGAAACGAGTTGTTTGAATGCTTCTAGCTTTTCACTTTCTGAAGATTCATTCATAAGAAAATTCCATTTGAAGGAGATCGTAGTATCAGTACATCCACTGGAAGAATTGTTACGAATTTCATTATTACGATGATTCATGCAACCAGATTTGTCTAATGAAAACCTTGATATTGATACATTTGTGGTGAAGCCGTTGGTATCAACGTCTTGTACATCACGGTAATTGGATGTGCTAGACATGTTGTCGTTATCGGCATCTTTAACCTCTCCCAGGTGTTTGGCAGCGTTTTCGATAGGAATGATTGTATCTGTTGGTGTAATAGGCATCTTTGATTCAGGTATTTTCCACCTTTGTAGAGTATCTCCTCCTATCATACTAGTTAGACTAGCTGTAGTAAAAGAGTCATTAGGGTCAACTTGTTCAGTTTTATCCTTAGAAGTCTTCAACAGATTTGTCATATTCTCAGGCTGTAAGGAATCAAATTCTTTTCCCCATACTTTTTCATTAAATGTACGACCAAAAATAGGACGTTCATAGGATTGATCATGGTGTGAGCTGATTCTGTTTATATTGTTTTCGTATTTATTTGTAGACACTGGATTTACTATACTTTTGTAGTTGTAGTTGTTATAGATATCAGGACTGCTCATTGGTAAATTTGGGATGGGCGAGCGGGGATCATAATTACCTGTTACAATGCCCTTAAAACTTTCAACGGGACTTCCTATAGGTTTAATGACGTGAGAATCAATCAAATAGGGGTCATGATTATATGCGATGGGAAAATCAACGTTTTCTATACCGTCGGGTAACCTGGTAGAACTCTTGATGGCGTCGGCGTATGAATGCCACGAGTGGTCCATCTTAGGTTGCATGCGTGCCCCACCCGCAGTTCTAGTTGTAGCTGGAATAGACTCGTATTGCTGCGATTATTTATCCCACAGACAATCAAATCTTGCCCTAATCACACACATTTTAATCATCTCACACACACCTGCCTATACACCTACGGGATAGAACGTGTTTTTGAAAAACCATACATAAACTAGAAAGCAATGGACAATTAATAGTTAGAAATTGTTCGAGACATAGTCTATTACCTTGGATCCCTAAAGACTGTGTTAATGAAATTTGGAATATCCAATATGGATACCCCTAGTGTCCATGTAAGGTCGTTGCCCAAAATCTACGTCAAAAAATACTTACAGTCTGTTTTGGATAAATTATGCGATTTTCATCGAGTGATAATATATTGTTTAGGATTTTGACGATGAGGTTGATACTTAATTAGATTTAAATTACGTGAAACAAGCTGTTTGTAACTTTTCTCGTTCCGTTCGGTCTACAAAGTGCGATTCCAACCCTAGTATATTCATTGGACAAAGTTTCCTGCCAAGTTCTTGCAGTATACCAACACTAGTGTGCTCATGAAAGTGAAATCCGTCAACAGGTTTCAAACACTATGTCATGCAGCTTTGATACCTCTAATGTGTAAAATATGTTCTCCATCCCTATGATGCTGACATGTTCTTGAATAGTATATGGCATCTTAGCACCTACCAATGTATCCAGTAATGTATCAATTTGCTTATTACACATATCGTAATTCCCTGTGCCAATTATGTATGGGATCATGTTCCCATAACTGTCGTACTTCTCCGATATAATCTCATCCAGTTCTATCTTTAGCTCTGACGAAATGATATCGGGTAATAAGGCCCTGAATCCAACGGGTAAACACGCCGCCTCTCCCTATAATTATAGAATTTCATACATATTCGTTGGTACGATTATTGTATATCATGTGTAAATATTGTAGTAGTGCTAGTTGTTTACCCAAGCCCATGTAGCTCTTGGAAAACAGGTGAATTTCATTGGAGTCATAATTCAATTTGTATATATTCTCGTCTAGCATATATTGTGAAACTGGCAAAATTCCACTACCAGCCCTGTAAAATGAGTCGTTGGCACAATCTCCATTTACCATATTTTTCTACGTTATGTGTAATTCATACTGGCAATGGTGACACAATTTGAACAGAAGCTCCACCTATCTCGATAATAGTGGCATATTTAAACAATTTATCCGTGTTAAAACCTGAAATGTGCAATAAACGATCGTCAAAATCATTGTAGTCAAGAGCAGCCGTGTCAAAAATCACGCCTTTATTAATCTCCTTGGACTGGATGTACATAAGCTCCTGGACCGATACAAATGAATATATTCCCTCTTCCACGCCTTGAAGCACTCTAACGCTTAAATTTTCATGTAATGGATATTGCGGGAAAAAATATTTTAGCAAAGCACTTATTTGTTTCATATAATATCGACATTCTTCATCTTCCAGCATTCGAATTCCCGCAGTTGCCATAAAGAATATGGGAGTAAAGCCCCTATAATTGTTATCAATATGGCTGTTGACAAAATCTGCCATCTGCTTGAAATACAAATAGATGAGATTTGAAGATGACATATATTTTATATCCTCATTGCTATTTATCGTAATTTTGGAGTCCCTAAGCAGTTTAAGAATGCTATTATTTATTTTATAGCTTTTACAAGGTATATGAGGACGCACTAACACACTAGACTTGTCAAACGAACCCTAAATCAATTTGTGCTCACTGATGAATATTTAAAGTCAAATTCGACAGAAATTTCGTAAACATAGACCCTAATACCAGTAGAACCGGCATCTACAATTACTGCATTTTTAAAATTCTTCAAATCACCAAAAGATCCACCATGATGGGGATCGGAGGCAAAAATCCTATCTGCAAAGACTATAAAAGTAAATATAAAACACACCCAAACCATATAAAATCCATTCATTATGTAAATAATGGGAAATCAAATTGTTAAAACATGAGAGTTGCCCATTAGATAATCTTCAAGAAGATTATCCGACCCCATAGTACAGGCCACCCTCGTGCTCTACTGCACACACGTATACCACAATCATCTCCATCTTTATCTCTGTCATTATGATAGCGTTAATAGTATGAACATATTTGTGTGTACCTTTAATTAAACGCACCCTACATATTTAACACTTTAATATTGTTGCATTTGACACGCACATTTCTTGATCCGATTCCAGATGTCACATTTAGCCGTAGATTTACCAAAATTTCCTCCAACCATCTATTAAACAAAATAATCAGTCTATTCAGCTTATTACATGCATTTATTTATGCTGTAAATGCTGCAATATATATAATGTGTATAGCACATTCGTTTCTAATATCATGCACGTTCCTCTCCTTGTCTCTAGCCAAACCACTCAATGATGTTTTTGATTCAAATATTAAATTGGATAATGTACATCTAAATGCACGAGTTATAAATGATCTTTACAGTAGTACTTGCACTGACGATGGCGCGAAGGGGGCAAAATGTGTCCAAAAGTTTGTAGAAAATACGCTCGATACCGTAGTAGACAACGATTCATCGTCCACACTCATTCCTGGCGGTGAATTGGCATTAAAAGATGATTCAGTAGATGTATCTGCATACAATGAGTCTGCCGATGGATTGTCCAATTTACAAGTTGTTGCTAATAAATCCACTGAGCCACTAGAAAGTGCTGATTCAACGGGCATCGTTGACGAAGAGGATGATGTGATTGTTGAAGTGCTAAATGGTAAAATTAATGGGAAGAAGATCATTGGGTCGGTAGAATTGGACGAACTGTTGGATTTAGGCGGTAAAAAATTTAAAATACCCATTTATGGTACCTTACACGACTTTGCATACTACTTCATTAAAATATTTATTGGAACGCCACCAAGTGTTCAATGGGTCGTTTTAGACACAGGATCAAGTCTTTTGGGAATAACATGCGGTAATTGTATACAATGTGGAAACCATCAAAATCCTAATTATGAACCGTACGAATCTGCCACAGCAATTAAGTGTACGGACGTTAATCAGTGTAAATTAAAGGGATGTGATGAGTGTAGGTTTATGCAACACTACTCAGAAGGTTCATTTATCTCTGGCGATTATTATACTGATGTCATTTCATTTGACAAATCATCTCCGGGATATAAATTTAACAATCTGGGTTGCGTGCTGTATGAGAATAAATTGATATACAATCAACGAGCCAATGGAATATTTGGTATGTCACCTAATGATGATTCTATTATATCGCAACTATTTAAACGCCCGGAGATAGATAACATATTTAGTATTTGCCTGTCTGATGAAGGGGGCGAATTGATTATTGGAGGCATAGAACCCGAGTTATTTAATATTAAAAACAACAGCGAAATGGCCTGGACCAGACTAAACACCGACAATAACTATTATATACATATAAATAGCATGTCATATTTATCAGATCATGTAGAAATCACGAATACAAAATTTTCAATCGACTCTGGTACCACCAATACCGTTTTGATGGAAAAAATGTATAAATCCATTGTAAATGGAGTGATGAACATTTGTTTCATGGATAGAGAGATAGAGGGATATGATTTGGACATAGGGGTTACGGTTATACAAAAAAAACCCGATGATATTGTGGATCTGATGATAGAAAGGGAAGAGAATGTCACCAAATGCGAGATACACGATGATGAAATTTGTTCCAGAAACATTGACAAATTCCCACCACTAGACTTTACGCTAGAGTATGAACTAAGTTATTTAGGGGGGGTAACATACTGACTATTAACCCGGATACCTACTTTTTTAAACGCAATAGGCAAGTTATGTGTGACTTAGTTGGTGGTGTTTGGGCGTGGAGAAGAGCAAAGATGGTGAAAATATTTTTGGTGCAAATTTTTTCAGGAACAAACAACTTATATTTACATCTGACAAATTAGGTAATATTAAAGTTAATTTAGGTTTTGTTCCATCCAATTGTACATCCCACAGCATCAACATTTAACATTGGGAAAATGTCCTTGAATATAACTTGAGATTTACATTATACTAATTATACAATCGCTGAATCAACTGGTTTTGCGTTTCTTAGAACCAGAAGTTCCATGTTCTTGTGCTTCTGGGATCACGTGAAAAACGGTGTGTTGTGCGCCGCCGGAAATAGAAGTAACTGTACCCAATTTTCCTAAATCTACAAGCACTGGCTTTTGCTGGAATTCGATATCTTGGCCATTGCCAAGAACGTAGTTCTGCCCAGACCCCCAAGCATATACATTGTTATTTGACATTTTGGCGAACGAATAATCTGATCCTACGAAGATACAAACGGCACCTAACTTTCCACATATATTCAGTCGTTTTGGTGTCATTATCTTTTTTGCCTTAATAGAGTGGCCACTGAAACAAGTTTTACCCCAAGTATACACCGCTCCTCCCTTCTCCAATGCCATGGAGAAAAATTGCCCACCCTTTATATCCAATATTGACTTGCCATTAAAACTGGTCAATTCTTTTGGTTTATCAATAAAAGTCATCGGGTTTCCTACACCAACTTCACCTTGAGCGTTTCTGCCACAGCCAAAAATACGTTGCTTATTTGTGACAAAGAATGTGGTAGCATATCCAGTAAATACCTTAGCAATTTTTTCTGCTTCCTGCGATCTAGTAGATCCTCTCAACCCTAAAATCTTAAGATCTATTAGTTTGGGGTACAATTTTTTACCTTTTATTTCATGCAATTTTTCACTACTTAGATTGGAGGTCTCGTCAGTGATAGGCTGTAGTAATTGGCCATATTCGTTACTACCAAACACGTACAACTCTCCAGTGTTACTATTAAGACACACTACATGGTTTTCCCCAGATGATATATTCGTGATAGTGACCTTCTTGTTTTTATCAAACACAACTTTCATTGGCAATGTCACTTTATCCAATATTTTTGTATCCTCAGATGTGAAGTCGGGGAAGCCAATTGGCCCACTTGTGTCCTTAAAGCTTCCGGTCAAATAAACATCGCCACTAGCTGTGAGTAGACAAGTATGATTGTCGCCACATGTAATGTCAATTATCTTATCATTCATCTTAATAGGCATTGCTTCCGTTTCATCTGACATCCCCGCCTTGTCAATAACACTGACATTCCTACCTAAAGCTCCTAAGTCATTGCACCCAAAAGTGTAAACCGTACCATCCTCCAACAACACTGCTGTATGTAAAGCGCCACAAGCCACTTTTTTAATGGGTTTCTTTCTAAAATATACAATTGGATTTGGAAGTTTAGCTTCATAAGTATCAGTGTAATTTGTCACTCCCCCCGAAGTCCTGACAGCCACTTCATCTCTACTGGTCAAGGGTATCTGATCCATTTCACTAGAGCCGCAAATATACAAAAAGCAACCGCTAAAATTTTTCGCGACTGTTGTTTCAATATTGGAAATGTTGGCACCTTCCCGTTTAACTTTGACATTATTCCTACCTGCGGCGGATTTTTTGTTATCAGTAGGGCTTGCTGGTTCCACTCTCTCCTTTTTTACCCCCTTGACATTGGATTCTAAATAATCTGATGAAATATGAAAGGAAAAGTGATTATACATAAACAACATCGTTGTATAAGTGCTTACCCTTCTTAATCGGGACAAATGTTTTGAAACCCTCAGCCCGTTTGGTACAACAGCAAGCACAAACTTCGTCAGCGCAACTGTTTGTTACCAAACAAGTTGGACAAGACCAGGATTCTTCCATCACAGGGATATTAGACAAAAATCAATTAATAACTTATAACCTAGTTACTAGTCATGATCAATCACTATGAAATGGGGGGTCTTACGTTAGGCCCAAGTATCACTTACCATAGGTTGTGTGTTGAAACATGCAAATTCTTCAATTTTGTTGTTTTTACTATCCAGCAATGATTCTGTAGATTCTCCGCCCTTATTTTTTCTGACCCACCTCTTAATGCCATTAGTTAATATTTTGACATCTTTGACAAACTTCTTGATTTTCAATTGGTCTAGCATATTAACTACATAAAACAACTAACTATAACTGCTTAATGTGTTTCTGGATTTATTTTTAAAATTAAAATACAATTGTTACATATATAATTACAACCCCTATTGATGCCGACCAGTTGCATCGGATCTAAAATTTATTATCCATATAATTTGAATTCAACACCCATAATCTGACATTTCCATTTTGGGTTCTTGGGCATAGTTTCCTCCGTTATAATTGGCAAAGTTATCTCTCCTAAAGGGAGGGTTATAGTTGGGAGATGAGTACTCATATCTAGATACTATCATATAGTTCTCCTTCAAATAAAACCCTAAGCCAATCAAAATAATTAAACCAAAGGCTACACATAACACTGAAGTTATGATTATGCAAAAACGTTTGTTCTTTTCCTCCAAATCCTCGTTATCCATTGTTAATATCTTATTGTTTAACGATTATGTTTTGCGGTTAATTAGATGATAGTGACAATTAATTTATCTTGTGGAACAAATTATATTGTGTGGTCATTCTTTATGTTATGATATTTTTAATGAATGGAATTTTTTTGGAAGAAAATTTCTCAAAATATCATGATTCTTAACAAACCATACAAACCATAATAGCTAGTTAACCGTAAATACTGAACCTTAACATTTGTAGATTAGGTACTGTACAAAATTAATTATCTCAGTAGATTCCAACCATAATTTTTAAAAGCATTTCATTTTCCGAATAAATATTACCAAAATAATCATACTACCCACCACAAATCATTATTAATTTAATATAATGTCAATTTAATAGACTGTCAATCCTTAATTATACAACCCATTTATTCCAAATTATACGCTAATATATAAATTACAATTACCAGTTGATTTAAACACATAGATATTTATTTATCACTAATAAATTTAACCTCTAGAGTTATATTAAGTAATTACTTTATCAATTACATAACATAGCAAAAATAAGTACTTCATTTGTCAATTAATACAGACTAAAGCAATTAACTACCCAAACGATATAATATGCAAATTTGTTAACCGTATCGACGACACATCACCTAATTACTATGTATAAAATTAATTACACTCATCAGCGACAATCATTAAACTACAAACAACAAATATGTAGTAGTAGTAGTAGTACAGTTGTAGTTTGAGCAATAAACATCAAAAAGGTAGCACATCTTGATCCCTACCCCTGAAAACTATTCCATTGAATGAATTCCATGCCACGCTATACATGGATTTCAAGGCATTTCCACCTCCCGGTATGAATGACCCTAGGAACGAAAAAAGAACAATAACCTCAATAATGGACGATAACAAACCCAATATGTAAAGGGGTTTGATGAGGGTAAATATTACAGTGGTTATTAGGGATGAAAATAGAGCTATAGTAAACGGTATGCGTTTTGAGCTCATCATATGTTCTAGCAGTCCATCAAATGATTTAAGGAATGTGACAGCTATAAGTAGACATAGCGTGCCAGATGTTAGGAATATACCAAATTTATAGGGGGCAAACATAATACTGAGTAAATATTGTAACTTACAGTGGCAGGGTGAACAACGAAAAGAAATAAAATACACCACTAAAAAGTGAAAACAGAATAAAAAAAGTAATACTAGTATATGTCCTCCATGTTGTTTCTTCGAGATCCCTGTCCCTCACAGCAGACTGGAGCCACTTCATTATAGCAAGTTTATTAGAATGTCCTTCGGAATAGGAGTCAAATCCAGGATAGGTAACTGAAGTTGAACTTTCGTAAGAGTATGAATTATTTAACGGCAAAGATGACTTTTTCGATAAACCTATGCCTTTTTGCAACGGATTTAAGTGCTAAATTATATTGCCCTTACCTCATCGTCTGTTAAATCCATAACACGCTATCACCCGAATTTGTTACAATTCAACTACAATATCTTTTGCACAAAATTTCTCACGGGCATTACCCTAGAAGTTTTGTACAGATCCATAAAATCCTTTCCACAAAGTTTAAAAACTTGTTATATTTAGTCCATATAGCGAATAAACGCTGCTGTATATCTTGGAACCAATATGTCTAGTACTATGCGTGTACTCTATGTAGGGTTGGTGACACGCATCTCACTTTAGGCTATTTTTACTCTATAATAGCACTAGTTTCATCATTTTACCCATAGACATCATAAATTATTGTTTAATGACTATATCGACGTCAACTGCTAAATACATCCACTCTACTAGTCACCAATGCGCTACAAATGATCAATTTAGCTACACAATTAACAGTTCCACATAGATCTTCCTCACTGACATCAGTTAAAGACAAATCAGTCGTTTATTTAACCCACAAACTCTATATTTCATCAATAAATTAGTTAAATTATGGATGATAACATGTTATCAATGCACGTACCTGCAGGAAGTATCCACCTACCCTTCCTCCTTATCTATTCATCCATCATTTAGTTAAAAAATAGTTTAAATATCGTTTAGATGATGAAATTCCTCCACATAACCGTCATAACGTTTCTTTATCTATTAAATGTGTACCTTATAAGTGGGCATAATATACTAGGAAATATCCCAGATAAAAAGACAGTAGGCCAAAAATTAAAACAGTTTAGAGAGGAACAAGACGTGCTCAAATCTGCTTTAGAAGATGGAATGGTCATTTTATTTGAATCGGAGTTCATATCTCGCGCACGTCCAGCTTCTGATAATAGCGCGACTAATGATAATTTATCATCAGAAGAACATTCCAATGATAATAATTTAGAGAAAATCGATGATAAAAAGAGAAATGAACTACGTAAAGATGCAAAAGTAATGTCTGAAGTTATTCTGAAGAGGAGGGAAGGTGAACTATCTACCATACCTAAAAAAGATGGGACTTTGCACATAGTAAGCAAACTTTCATTTAGATGTGGAAATTAATATTTTACATATTGTATTCTAGATCTGGTAAATGGTTATTCAATAATCCATCTGATATGAACCTGAAGGATGCAAAACCTGGGCATCACAAAGTATTAAAATCCACACCCGCCCACATTGATAACAACATACCACTACCAGAACAACAGATATATTCGATATCTAATATTCCGGAAGGTAATTAATGCTGCCTGACATAGTACTACCGGAGAAGAATGGCAAAACCCCGATTTTGCTGTTTGGCATGGAAGCTTTTGTTATCTTTCACCTAATAAACCAAGCAATGTTGGAAATTGTCAACTCCAGTGACCCAATTGAGGAAAAGGTCTTATTTAGTGAACAGTGGGTACACTTTGTCAAACACCATTTTTTCATATTCTTCCCATATAATGCTATCACTAGTAAGCGTTGCGTCAGATTGCTAAGTGATAACACCCTAGAGTCAGAAATGGAATTATTGGATGTATGCAAAAGTGTAAGATAATGGATTACTTAGTTGGCTGAAAAATCAGAAAAATCAGATCTATTAGAAACCTTCATAATGATTGATCCTGAAAATAATGGGGATTTACTTGAAAAATGTATAAACGAGAAACACATAATACCCTCCTATATGAAGTTGAACCATGAAAAACTATCCCATTTACATCTAAAACACAATTTGGCAATGGAGTTATCTGATTTTATCAGTACTTATGGCATGATAATGACAAATGCGGAACAAGAAATCTTCAAAGACAATAACATTTTGAACTCAAAATTTTGGGGCGCAAAATGCACAAAAGATGAAGCAATCAAGGCTGAAAATGAAATAATTAAACTATTTTCCAATATTCAGAAAGATCTAAACGGTGTGATAACCAAAACTTTCCAGAAATTGCTTGATCTACTAGAAAAGAATGGAGGTAATATTAAGAGCGGCCCAGCAAAGAGTCTAATTAAAGCTGAAAATAATGAATTTCAGGTAAAAAATAATTAATTTTTAGGCTGCAAAAAAGGAGTGTGAATCAAATAATGAATTAAAGAAGAATATTGAAGAGGCAAAAACGCAGTTCCTTAAATACGCTGCTGACGGCTCATCTGGTGGAGAAGAATTGGTCAAGGAATTGGCCAACAACGAACTTTCTGAATGGAAATTCAACGTTTCTGCTCATATTTTAGACACCATGAACAAAACATGCGAAGAAGATTCCGCCTTCTGCCTTTCAGCAATAAAGCATTGTAGGAAATCGCTAGAAGGATTAGAAAGTGATACTGAACAGTATAAAATTATAGAAAAACTCCATCGTGCATTATCAGCGGCATTATTAAAATCGGGTAAATTAAATGAGAAAGATTATATCGAGGAACTATCAGGATACATAAAACATGATCAGAACGAATTATCAACAGGTTTTTAATGCATAATTTAGACAAGCCACAACAATCGTCCATGTTGCAAATTAGGATGGCAAGGATCAGAAGGCACAAAATTTGACAGTTTATTGTGAATTATATCGCTAGCAAAATACATGTTTATATATTAGTGGCGTAGAATGATACATACTGCCGTACCATCATAGCCCTTACTCTACGAGTGACTGGTCCACCCAATACTATATCATAACATGACATGGTATAGCTATTATAGGCTGCGTTATGTTTAAGTACAAAGTTTTACAATGTTTATATAAGAATATAGTCAGGATTCCAAAGGATTTCACAACAAAATCAAATTTTACCCACGAGTATGAGTTGATCTTTCACAGCACATCAGATAGCAACCATGAAAATGAAATAAACAAAGAAAATAACAAAAAATGGGATATAAAACTACTATTTGAATCGATAATACATTCCAATATTGACGCTTATTCTCCTTATGATAGCGCATTGTTTTTCCACTCACTGGATTTGGTTTATAAGAAGGGACAAAAGGTCGACACTAAGAGTGATAAATTATACATTAGGGCCAGGGATTTACTGCTAAGGGATATGGCAAAATATCGCAATGAATTAATCCCATATTTCTTTGATAAACTGTCAACTGTAAAAGATACCAATGGATTAGCAAATTATATAGAAAGTATAGACACTAAATCAATTGAAAACACCAGTCCCTCTGTACTTTGTGATATTGTTATAAAATTGACAAGGACATTCAGACAAACAAAATCAGCAGCTTCACTTGAAAACGTACTGAATTCGGAATTCTTCAAATGCGTAATATCTAAACTATCGCATTCATCATCAATGTTGAATAACTCTAGTGAGTTGAAAAACCAATTTAACCCGCAAAACATGTTCAAAGTTATTTATGGTTTGGCAAAACTGGGCTATATAACTGATAACTCTATTAGATTGTTGCACAATCTAATTCCTATTGGTAAGTTATTAGCGATCCAGTTATTAGACACATAGAAGGCGAATGCCCCTGGGATTCAAAGACAGTGTTAAGAATGGGATGGGCTTACCATAAGTTTGAGATGATCGACAGGAATCTATTCGCCAAGATTGCGAATTTGATATTGGCATGCCTTGATGATTTTGACTACAGAGAGATTGGGTTGATCCAGGATATATACACTAGGGATGATATATGGTAACATAATTATCTATATAAATATCAGTAATTTGAATAATTTTAATTAAACTCTATGTGTTTAACGATAATTTAAAAGTTAATTTAGGAACGAAAGATTGCTAATGTTGACAAAATCACGCTTGCATACATTTTTAAAATACGGAGGTAATTAACGGATTTATCTAGCTTATTCTGGTCAAATATATAAATAAAAGCAACAAAACATAATATCAAAAGATAGTTTTAATTAGGAACGAATGATATGACCAAATTACACCGTTTGCACATTGTACCCAGTATGAAGTCGTGTATGGGGGCATAACTTATACTTGTAAATTATTACAATTAGTTTAAATTAGTCACCAGAGCTATGTTTTCCAGAGAAAGTGACAACGTGTCAATCCCCTCGGAATTTATTATTTCCCTGGCCAAAACACATGGGTTTATGCAATCTGGCAAAGTAGACTTGCAGACCGTATCGGCTAGGATTATCGCAGATACAGTAGAATTTAGGATTAAACAGGTACACTACTAGTTATTTAGATCATACAAGAGGCTTCAAAGTTCATGTATCGCAATGCAAGGACCACTAATCATATGGCCCTGACTAGTGATGACATCAGATGTGCCCTGAAATCACTCAAAATGCAGGATCTTCCTGGTTATTCTGATCTGTGCAATCACAGATACGTTTGTGCCGATAAACTCTACATGGGAAATAGGGTAATCAAACGCGAATCCAAATTGAAATCGACTAAGGATAATTGGGGCCGTTGTAAATTATCCGATATAGTTTACAATGATATGGGTACTTTGGCATCGCCAGTTCCAAGTTTGAGTGTTCATTGGTTGTCTGTTAAGGGGACTTTACCTTTAGTTTCATCACATTTTGGTGTTGATGTTACAGATAAGCTATCTAGGAGAGCAGAGGAGGCAGTTGCGTTGATAGGTGATAGTTCTAAGATGAGGAAGAATGAAAATATCGAAAATTTCTCCTTAACTAACAATCTATTGCTGAAAACAAGAAACAATAACATTATTACTAGACTATCCAATGCCTTTACTGACTCAATGAATAACTCCATAGCACGAGCCACAAACACAGCCAACGAACCCACAACATATATACCAAGAGTTGAACATGTTCTGGAAAAGGTATTCGAATTATTTTATTTAGGAACACCATTTTTTCCTAAATTGTGTGAAAAATGCTATAACGCGAGCCATAGATTTGGGCGTCATCCATACATCACAATACAAGCAATTGGACAAAGTGTTACACATATTGTCAACATCTCTGGCGTTGGATCAGCTTATGCCAGAACTTAGCTATTTTTTTGCCACGCAAATGGACATTCACATGAAAAATTCACTCCCACACGCTGTTTCTATCATGTTATCATTTGCATACGCTCTAATATCCAACCCACATGCCCACATTCACTTTCATATACATCAGTTGCTAATACCTATAATACAAGTTGCGATTGGAAAGTGCGAATTTCCCATAGTATTAATTTATCAAATACTAAGATTGCGTAAGAAGGCGGCTAATCTTGTTGGCAAAATTGCATTTGTACTACGAAGTTCAAGAAATGGATTGGAGTTTATTGATTCCCAGCTCATTCTACTTCTCAAACAAGCGTTATCAGCAGATGAAATATCAATTTTCACCTTGTACGGTTCAATAGCATGTCTTTCAAATATGTCTCCAATATCCAGGTCATTGCTGCTATACCCAAATTTTAATTCAATATTATCTACCCTAATTTACCTATCAATAAGCACCAGACATTCGCTCGATATTGACAATATTCCGACACAGCATTTTCAACACTCATACGATGAGCATAATAATATTCATCATACACTTTGTAAGAAAGATAATTTTCAATTGATCCAAACGAAAAACACAATTTACAATGAAACAATTCAACTACTATTGGGTACAATGTACTATTCGCTAGAAAATGACTTTCTAAACATGCCTGACCTTTTCTTTTCAAGTAGCAATTCAGGCTATTCTCCCCCCTTCTACCAACCAAACATAAAGCAACTATTGGAAATATTGAGTACCTTTAAATTGTTTATGAATGGGCTATTATATGATCTATTTACTCCATTCCTCTCGGCTATTTTGAGAAAATTCATTCACTACTTCAGAAATCATTCACTGGGATCGTTAAAAATGGTGTACCATACAAAGTACGAGAAATTGGATTTGGCCACGGGTCATCTCATCGAATTGACCCTATAGTATAATATACTTGAAAAAATCACATAAACAGATGAAATGAGTGATATAGGCAACTTTACGATGTTTTTACTTTGAAAATGCTGCCTATTTTTAGTAAAAGAGTATCTGTTGAAACACATTTCAGTGTTATTACCTGTTTATGATTGAGTTTATTACAATTGTTGTAAAAAATCTCTCAATCTGACAATAAATGTAGTGGATCTATACAATTATTTTTACAAAATCAGATACATAACACCAATTAATGGCACATTTAGGTGCATCCAATCTAATTGATTATATATGTTGGTTATCTTGTGTAAATGTTAATCATAATTTCTCTATTAATTCATACTAGTCATAATCAAATGACATAATGTTTGCTGGAAAGCAAAAAATCTACTTAACTGACATAAAAAACTCTGTGTAAATTTTAAAATTGCCTTTAAGTCATAAATATTAATTAATAATTTTCACAAATAGGCTATAAATTATTGTACAATTTAACTCTTATAAATGTTAAGTTACCAAACCAATTTAAACTCAGTTAGATTGGTTCATATTTTTAATTTTTTTTTAGTGCATAAAATCATCAAACACACCAATCTCCATTTGTATACTCCTGTAAATCTTACTCATCAACTTTGAATAAGTGGTTACTACCTGTTCCTTCTTGAGATGACCTTGTGCAACAAGATCCATGTCAGATTCCATCTTGGCTCGAAGCATGGGCTGTTCTAAGTTGCTTTGTTTACCTTTGATAAATCAAGTCCAGTTGTGGCGTATCCGGCAAATGCCTAAATAAAGTGTTTAGACACCTTTACCAATGATTGGCCGAGTTTGGTGGGCAAAAAATACATATTATCACTCTTAATAGCGTAATTTCTGTCAATAATTTTTTTGATATGCTCGTGCATGGTAGCGTCTGTGCCTATACCGTTCTACTTTGTTGTTATGATTTACCTTACACATTAAGTCTATGAGATCCGATTCAGTTAGCAGTGGAGGCGGTGAAGTTTCACCATTAATCAATTTGATTTCCGTTGGAAAAAATTTGTCCCCTTGTTTAAATAATGGGAGAGATTTTTCAGACCTAAATCATAAATGTACAAACCATTTATCATAGGGATATACTTGGAACCAGGATAAATCATGGATCATAGTACCTTTGGCTGTGAATATCTCTCCGGCAATGTCAATTGATACACTGCTTTCATATCCAATTGCAGGAGGACTATTTTAGTTATTTTTTACCTCAAAGAGGCTAGAAAATGCCTGGAAATATATAAATACAGATCGTAATGTTCTTTAGACATAGCATTAGTTGCCTCCAAGAGCTTCACTGGATGTATTGGTGGATGGGCGTTATCATTACATTTACCCTTCCTAGCAGCGATTGTACCGTCTAAATTGACGCTTACATACTAGAAATTTTACTGGCATAATCACCCAACAAACTGTGAGATGTAAACATATTGACTAGGGACTTTAAATCGATTGTCTCTGGAAACACGTTTGTCTCAGTTCTCGGGTATGAAATATATCCTTGGTTGTAAAGATCTTCCGCCAAACTCATTGCACTAGAATCACAGTTTAATTACCGATGAGATGACATTTTAAGATATTTAGTTACATCTTTGTTCATTTGAATAGTAGCTATGTGAGAACATTTCGGTACTTGCTGGTAAGGGGGGATATTTTCGAGTGAGTTTTTTATCTAACTAATTTAATCTGAACTTACTCCACACACCAATGCCTCAGGCTTTCTCTTACACTCTTCGTGAATGATTTCAACTGCATTTCTGCATGATAGATGTTCTTACTGGTCAAATAATCTCGATCTATCCCATTTAAATGTTAAAGTCTGACCACTTTGTAGTTTGTGCTCCACTGATATATACCAGAACTTTTCTGAAACGAAATTTTCCCGCTCAAAAAACCTATCAGCAACAAATCCCAAAGTTGGCAATTGACATGGACCATAACTCCATTAAATAGGTTCATACCTAATGACCTTAGTATCATTGTTAATTCGATGTTTGTATCTCATGGTCATGAATCTAGTGAATACTGAACCAATTCTCAGGTCAATTTCCTGCCTAGCATTAACTGCCAATGCTAGGTTCTTGTTAGGTCTGGACAAGTTTCGACATGCATTTTTAATATCAAATTCTGAATGTTAACTGTTAATTACTGGTCACTGCAGAGAATATTGCTCGGTATATTTCTTTAACCCTAGAGCTAGCACAAGAATCTATAACCTAAATCTCCCAAATTACTTACCTCATACGCTATTGCTTCCCCCTCCCTATCACAATCTAACCATAGAACGAGCCAATCACAACTAAATAATACAACATCCCGTACATTTTGGAATATTCCTTCAAATTTTTCTCAATATCCTTGCAGTTTGGCGAGACAAATGACCGTATTGGTGCTGTGAATAACACATCGGGAGAACATTCATTCCATTTGGCATATTCCTTGGTAAAATCCAGATTAGTTAAATGGCTAAATTAGACTATGTATACCCTCTAACTGAAGTAAAGTACATATTGCAGCTCCGGTCCAACAAATTGTATCGAAAGCTGGTGACTGGGTTGGTTTTAGAGTGACTTGTTTCCTATATAAGTGTCTAATTACTCGTTTAAAACTGCCATTGCTCAGTAAATTAGTAATGCCCTTGGCCACGGATGGTTTTTCGGCCACATTAAGAACATTTAACACACTCATCTAGTTGTATTCATAGTTAGACGCCAAATAACCACTAATTAATGACACAACAAATAAATTAACTTTGTTGCATTGCTGAAATTGTTAACGTGTGGCACTATGCTATCCTCAACACAGTAGAATTTCCCCCTATATTAGCGTTTACTGGGTGTATTAGGATTTTTTGGTAGAATCAATTGTCGTTTCAAATTTTGTATTAAACAAATCTGTAAGAGACATCATCTATTACTAATATGTAAACAATACTATAAGGTCGTAATGTTAAAAAATTAATAAATCTACATTCAAGCAGTTTCTATTGCTTCAATTTTTATTTCAAATATTACAACGATTCATTTGTTACAAAATTTTCCATAATTTACTGTGTAAATATCTGAAATGATTTTTTGTATGCCATGACATTCTACCAAATAATCATACCCATATTAATATTATGTTGCTAATAAATCTAGGAACGCATCAATTTAATGAATAGGCATGTCAAATGGCTTTTAACCCTAAATTATAGATTTGTATCCGATGTTTAATCTGCATATAAAATTTTTACTTCAGACAAATTTCCATTTTAATACTAGGTAATTATGCTGGTTAATTATTTCATCAATGGAAAATTGCAAATTTGAGGTTTGAACCCACAAACTCCCATTTTGTGCAAATGCACTATATACCTAGTGCAATTTCACAATCTTAATGGTATTTCTCCCATTCGCATTGCTCATAATGTTACTTTAAAGCCTTACATGTACTCAACCAAGTATGGTTTGTTGCAAATGCGGCACTAATAGAGTTTCCACCAAAGAAACGATCATTTAGGCTCTGAAATGCTGCCACAGCCTGTTCTACAGTTGCAAATTTGACCCATACCATGCCGTCAGGCACACTTTTGTTTATGTAAACCTGCAATACATTGCCGTATTTCTTACACTCACTTTTTACATCTTCCACAAGGTCAGTAAAAAATTCGGGATCCTCCATAATTTGTGGATCTGTAGCGCTAAACATGTTACTTAGAACTATATTCTCAGTTACACCAACTGTAGCAGAATTTCCGGGAGCTGATACACCAGGTATAACTTTCGCCGCATCCAAACTTGTCTTGTTAGAAGTTGGTAAGTCTCCATCGCGATTTAGTCGTTTCATTAGTTCTATCTTAGACACAGCACCAGGCATCAGATCACTGTCATATTCCTCCATTTTCTCTTTCTCCAACCTGTCAAGATCATTTGTTATTTTCTGCGCATTGTTTAATCCATTAAGTGCTGTATATGCATTGGGCCGGTTGTCAGATGTGAGGTTTACTTTGATGTTCCTCCCACTAATTTCAAAGCCATCCATTGCCAACATAGCCTCACGGGCTTCTGATGCCCTCTTGTATTCGATAAAGGCGAATCCTTTTGGTTTGCCAGTGAAGGGATCGCGGTGAAGCTCGACACTTAAGATTTCTCCGAATGGAACAAATAATTGTCTCAGCTCATTCTCACTAATGTTGACCAGAGAATCCACTAGCCCGCCCACATACAATCTCAAAGGCATTTCGCTTTCATTTGTCTGAAATTCCTTTGAAGCTTTAGCGGCTCGGTTCTTTTCGGCCTGTGACGCGGTTACTCTAATGGGTTGGTTTAGCAAAAAGTGGCCACTCATACTCAGTGCTTTGATCACTGAATCATTGGTATAAAATTCCACATATGCAACGCCCTTTGGCCTACCAGTTCTTTGATCACGGACAAGCTGTATATCTCTTATCTTGCCAGCGCCATCGGAGAAAAGTTCATAAATCTCCCTTTCAGTTATCTTCATATGCAAATTGGCCACCAAAACTGTTAAGTCAGTCCTCATGGCCTCTTCTTGTTCTTTGTTGCGCTTAAATTCTTTAATCTGTTTGAGCTTCTCCGCCCTGAGCTTGGCCTCCTCAATCTCATCCCTATCACTTCTGGACGAATGCCTACTACGGCTGTGAGAATGCTTAGATCTACTATGAGAATGTCTAGAACCTGAGTATCTGGACCTAGAACGACTATGAGCATGTACTGAATGCGAATGGGAATGTGAATGCGCATGCCTAGAGCGCGAACGGCTTCTAGAAGTATGCCTGCGATGGTGGGACCTATCACGCGATTTGTGCCTAGGAGAACCGCTACACGACCTTTTGTCGTATCGAGATACGTGGTTTCCACTAGACATCTACAAGATATAGTTTATATATACTGATGTTATATTAGGGTGGGGTACACTTATGTATAACCAACCCTTGGTATATGACTAAAATGGGTCATTATGACAATATTTTCTCACCTAAATAAAAACTTCAAAATTACAATTCGGATAGATACACATATTGATCACTACATAACTAAATGTATAAAAATCCAATTATCTGCAAATTTAGAAATTAATTACATAAAATAACTTATAGCGGAGCACTTAAAAATGCACTTGTATTCAAAAATTTACATACAAACAAACAAAACTCAGAAAAATAATTGTTTTATCGTTCCACGTCTAACTAATTCACACAATCATGTGTTAAAAATAGACATTAATTTATAAATTTCATATTCAAAACATTACCATACGATCGCTATTATTGCAAATTAAATTCATTATTCACAGTTAATAAGACACTAAATAATTGAAAATTCCTATTAGAAATTCGATTTTTTTTTTTTCGTTTTTTACATCACTACATTTAACATTGAATAAAGATTGGCCGATAGAACCCTATTAGTGACTATATTGCTTGATTAATGATTAGTAACATGTTATAGACACTAATATTAACGAATATATATAAATAATACGCAGATTTAAAGGATTTTTAATGGCAAAATTGCCATTCTCTGATTGCCGATGTCTATATTCATTCGCAACTATCCAAATATTCAAAGTATATAGTGAAGGAGAGTATATAACAAATATAATAGTCAAACCGTATAAATATTCACTATAATTAATAAATGAATATTTAAGCGAAAGTTCTCATGATAATGCTAAATAAAATATATTGTAAGACTCACGTTTCTGCATCGTGGCGCCCGGTGGCACATATCCTACAATCCGCAGTTCCTGACAGCCACTCCCCTAACAATAAGTAAACTAGGTACATAGTGGCAATTTAGAAACAAAAATACGAGCGTTACAACAGTAACTGTAAATTGTCGTGCCGCTGTACACAGTACCACCCACAGTATAGTGTGTATAATTAACTCCCTCACACATATCGTAAAAAATGTACTTCACTTATGTAATACGACCAGGAGATGCGCCTGAGAGTAGGAAACCGCAATTTGAACCCATTTGGGAATTCTTAATGAATTACAACCTACGTTTGGGCTTTGTAATCCAATTAACTTCCTATGCAATTCTCATCTCTAGCATTTATGCTGGTGGGAAGAGTCCATTTGGACTTTTAGGATTTCTCAGAGCAACAGTAGATAGTATTGGCATCACACCCTTCTCATCTGTGTTATTTTGCCATGGCGGATTCATCATTGGGACACTTCTTATTATGGCCTTTATACAAATGGCGGAGGACGATAGTAGGTAAGTTTATGTTTTTATTCAGCATTAAACAATCAAGGGGTTATCGCGCTGGGACTAAATTTATCCTACAGGCTACTTCATTTGCATCAGTTTCTTGGTGTTTATCATTGGTGACATTTCTGGGTGCTACTTATTACTTTGATTCGGAATGGTTGGATGAGCAAATTGGCGTTGGATCGAATTGGATAATTCACTTTACATCAAGAGTTTTGGATTCATTTGCCATGCTTTGTTATGCTGGCGGTTGTTTCTTTTTGGAAACTTATCATTCTCATGGCACCAACGAGATTTGGGGGTGGATTTGCGGTGCAGCATATATAGCTACAGGGACTACTGGTATTTAATGTTTAATTTAGAACTACTTGCACTGATAACTTACAACACACCAAACTTTTCAGCATTCGAGTATTTGCACACACTATCATTTGGCATATCTATACTTGTTAGTTGTATATGGGCGTTCCTATTCGAGCCAGTTAGTCATCTACATGATGTGAAGCTTAACCAGAGTGCTTTGAGGAACGAATATTACAAGTCTAAGAATGCGTTGGCTTATTATGGCCCTGCTGTGGTTACCAATAATGGGGAAATCAACATCACCTCTTAGTAAATGCTTATAATTGAGTTTATAAAATTTGTTATAAATTTTTTCGGGTAAAAATTAATTTTCCCAATTGTTAAATTAATGTGATCGCCACATTATTTTGTACATTAAAACATTATCCTAATTTTACAAGCATAATCCATTTACGCTAATTTAATTAACAATACGACGTATTTCTCAGATGTAAATATTAAAATATTAAAATATTGCAATTCTAACAAAATTGAAAATAAAATTATTAGTATATATTTACAAACTAACGCTTTTGGACATATTGTACAGTTTATCCGCGCCACTAGATGGATTTATCTCCTTAAACTTTTCTAATTTAACCAAGTACTCATTCCATATATTGATAACAGAATTTCTGGCCTGAATAATGTATAAATTACATGTTGCAAAATAGTTGTGTGAGTGACTTTTGAGTGAAAGTATTGTTTACACGCCTTATCTACATTGTACAATATGTTTTTGTGCGATGTGATAAACTCGTTTGACAAAGACATGAATTTATCAATATTTGCATCACTTGTAATTTCGATGATCGGTTTAAACATCAGTTTAATTTGAGAATTTATGTGTCTACAACAAGTTTCTTGGTATAATTTGTCCAACCTATTTGAAACTGTTTGTAACCTTTCAACAATGGCCCTGCAGCTCTTTGAATCCAACGCACTTATCAATGAGGCCAATTGGTTAATAACGTAAATATCTTCCTTAACTCTGCTTTCCTGCAATGCAGACAGAGAGATTATGGC
Source organism: Babesia microti strain RI (assembly GCF_000691945.2). Taxonomy (NCBI): domain Eukaryota; phylum Apicomplexa; class Aconoidasida; order Piroplasmida; family Babesiidae; genus Babesia; species Babesia microti. Next base: position 180,207 of record NC_034969.1, read on the forward strand.
GTTCAAAGTCGTTTCAATTAGATCGTTGAAAAGTTTTATTATATCATCAAAATTATAGCAATGTATAACACGCATACAAGTAACTATCAATGTGGCAGTTAATTCTATATTCCAATCTGGCGTATTAGCCACAGATTTTAAGTAATCCTTCGAATTTTTAACAGAAATACGATTGTATTCCACCATTTCATTTATTACATTTGAAATAATATTTTGTACTTTAGCAGTAAACATTAGTTTCACATTAGACATTATTTCCTGGTACTGGGTATAGCCATTAGTTTCAAAATAACTTATCGTGTCAACAATGAATGTTAGTATTAATAAGTGTCCAACTATGTCTTCTGATTTGTCCAGGTAAATTTCACATTTACCCATGAACTTTTCTAGTGTTGGTACAAGTACTTGTCTAATCTCAGTGTAATCGCTCAATATTTGATAATTGATGCCGAAATCTTCATCACAAATATCAAATAATTTGGATGCCATAGATAATTCTTTATTACTGTATGAAATTATTTTGGTGATAAACTGGTTGAACAGATTTTCTGGCGCATTGTTTGTACCTATATAAATATCATTAACACCTCTAGATTGTTCCGCAGCAAATAACTTTTTCCAATCGCAGTCTGACAGCAAGTAATCCCTAAATTCGGTTATAAATATTTTATTCAGGTATTTTACAAGTTTAAAACTAGATTTAGCATTAGTTTTAGCTTTGGGTGCTAAATAAGTGTTACACATGTTAAAATTTCCCAGTACTCTAAGATTATCATCCAAACTATTAAAGTAGCTCGTTTTTAACATTTCTGAATAACCCTTCCTCAAGTCATTAGTCAAAGTGGAGTATTTGAATAGGTGGTCATATAAGTACTTATTATCAAGTAGGTTGTGAAAATTTTGGGATTTAAATCCCTCCTCCATAATATATCTCAAGTGGTGATATATACGTTTATTTGCCAAATCGAGCAATTGTTTGAGTTTTATTCGAGCCCGTATCTATATCAATGCCAATACATACTAATGATGGATAATTTTCATGTTGTATCTGATTGCACAGGTCCAATTTAGCCAGAAAATAGGTGTGTTTAAGCAAATAATTATTGTCGATAACGTCATTTCCAACGGAATCAACGAGCTCTTCGGGTATCTGAATGCATTGAATGTAACTGTCCATCAAAACGTTTAACTTCTCGAGATTTTCAATCTTCCTTCCCAACTTCTTATAAATTAGCTAAATTAAAGTTTTACATACATAACTTTGTGATATGCCACTCAAAATGGTGGAAAAATTTTGGATATTATTTGAGAAATCTGACTGCAATGATACTAGTTTGTTGTTAAATTTGTTTGCACGTTTATAAATTTCAGAAATATCACCGGATAATTCTTTTAATTGTAATAATTTGTTTATAAAATTGGTAGAATCACCAGAGACAGTTGTATCAGCGGAAATCGGTCCTGCCATTTTGTAGATAGGTATAATGTGCCCACAAACAACGCGTGTTATGCACCATTTGTGGTTTGTATATGTTTAAAAAACATATAAAACTTTTCTGCGATAAAAATCTATGCTATTAGTAAATGCGCAGTAGAATTATTACTAAACGTAGGGTAATAAATTAGGACTCTAATGTGTTGGTGGGCAAGTTGACGGTAATGACATTCGTGACCAGAAAGTTTACCAGCGACTCAGAGATACTTGCAGCTTTCTGACGATATTTTTTAATAATCTGTTCAGTCTCCTCCCTCATCTTATTGATGGTTGTATCGTTTTCGTTGGGGAGTTCCTTCAGTTTTTCCTTAAACAATTCATCTTCCATTTTCTTGAACTGCTCGATCTCCTTTTGCGCCATAATTTCAGCATCATTTAGCAGCTTGGCTTTGGCTATGTTAGTAGAGTAAAAAAGTACATGTATATGTTTAGTATCATATAAAATAATCAGTAATTGACACTCACCATCCTTAGCCCTTTTGATAATTTCCTCCGCTTCTTGTTCCGCCTTCAGCAACTGTTGAATTAATGCATTCGAACTATTGTTGGACATGTCATACAAAAACTAGACTAATGGGACATATTGTTGTGTAGTGCTATGTAACATACGTTATATTGAATGACTGTAAAGCAGGTTCGTGATGTTATAAAAAGAGCAAATCAACTACACACTATAGATTTACATGGTCCTAATACAGATGTATTACTACGAGAAAACTCAGAGTTGTTAAATAAATTGCAAGGTCTAAACTATAGTTACACATGGGCTTGCCGTGCCAATGTGGATCGATTTTTGATTAAACAATGTCTAGAGCTTGTGAGGGGCAACATGATGAAATTGTACAACGAATCAAAATTTTGCGGCGGCTGGAATGATAGGAGCAAGTTACAAATATTGAGTGCCAACTCTAACTTCTACTTTTTGATAATAGATAGCACAGATTGTTTAGTTGGCTTCATTTGTTATCGTTTTATCGCAATTCACGAGTGCCAGCCCATTACCCCTGTTTGTTACATATTTGAAATACAGCTCAGGGTATTTACTGGTTAATTTAGAGCGATTGTTGCGGCAATGGAGTTGGACAATTACTTATAAAATTGGCTCAAAAAGTAGCCAACAAATATAAGTTGAGTAAAGTTATGTGCACCTGCATAAAATCCAACACCAGGGCACTAAACTTTTACTACAAATGCGGGTTTACAGCAGATGCCAGCGACCCCGATACATGTTACAAAACTATAGGTTCACAGGGACCAGTGACGGTGGGGGAGGCCTGCTATAAGATTCTTAAGCTATGACTATTTGTATTTTGATAATTCAAAATTAAGAAGTTTAGAATTATAACTTATTTAGATTATGCCGATTTTGTTGGCAACATCCAGTGCGTCCTGGTCGGGTGAGAGTCTAACGAAAGCCTTCTTCAGCCCGTCTGGACGAATCAAAGTATTTACGCTCTGGCAATCCACATCGTAAAGATTTTTCATGGCCAACTTGATTTTTCTCTTGTTAGCCCTAGGATCTACGATAAAGACGAGAGTATTGATTTCTTCAATCATCTTCATGGAGCATTCAGTGGTGAGGGGATATTTGACAATTGAATATTTGTCTAATTTTTTAGAGTGGCGTGTTTTTAAAACTCTGGGAAATTTGGGAGTTCTCGGTTTTTTCAACGTCTTCTTTCTGAAGAAATGTATATTCCGTCTAACTTTGACTTTGGACAAGGTGGTGGATTTTTTCACAGATTTCGCAGCATTTTTCGCCTTCTTAATATCAACCTTTGAGGGTTTTTGTTTGGAACTAACCGGGGGCTTATTTTTGGCGTCCCCTTTGCCTTTGTCTGGCTGTTCCTTTTGGGCCTTAACCATTGCAATGGCCCACCCCATTATACCATTACCATAAGTGACACTATATACTATATATACCCACCAAAACAACTATACTTATGCATGAATCCACAACCAATTACCAGTTACCTTAAAAACTAAGATTTAAGCGTAACACCCTATGTCTACCAATTATAGTTTAGCGAGTATGCATACGTTGGCATTTACGTTTACCAATAATTGCACCTCTTTTAGACTTGTTTTTCTTAATTAACTAGTAACATTTAACAGAATCTTTGCACAATATCATGTGTAAATCGCCATGCTCTCTTATCTGCCAAAACATCAACGCGATTGCAAATATTTAGACATATCATATTTCAATTTAAGTAAATATCTAAAAATTCACATGCTTAAACTTCAAGACGTTCAGATTGCACATACATACCAGCTATCGCCACCTACATACGACAATCACACTAGCCTTTACGATGCATAGTTGAGAAAGAAATTAACAATATCGCGATGCATTAGTGGTTGAGCTTTAAAATGCTCTGTTATTTTACTTTTAAAACAATTTGAATGAGCGTATTACGCGGAGGCATTGCTGGTAGCATCCTCCCCCTCTTCCTCATCATCATCCTTATATGTGATTAGGTAATCATGTTTCTTGCCCCCTCCGGCCTTTGTCAGCACTGATTTTTGGCCCTTGATGGATATAATATAGATGGTATCATTATCTGCGTCAGGAATGTCTGTAGCATTCCCATCAATACCCTGCGATTGGGATGCATGCGTTTGTTGCTTAAGTTGGAAATTGGACTTGTTTTCAAGCGTTTGATTGGCCAGCTGGTACAATTGTTGGGGAAGCAACATCAGATAATAGTTTTCACCTACCGAGCCCTTTGCAGAGTGCTAACTAAGCGTAATAGATTACCTGGCAGGTATAATTTCGTAGGAATGAAAACCTTTCAGCCTTCCCTTCCATTCCAACACTGCAATAATACTCAAACTGCTTGCTGGTAGGAGTTTCTTCCGTTACCCTCATGAATCCCCTTTCGCCCTTATCTATTTCAGCGACGCCGCCGGAAATGCTGGTATGTATGTACGTATTTTTCCAGTGTTGTACATTTGGCATCACCTTGTAGACTTTCTTTTGCTTCAGGTTTGGGTTTTTTGGGTTTACTAGCGTCTTTGGATCGACAAAACTGTTTCTGATGCTATCCATGTAGATCTGAACGCGCTGTTCCTTGGAGAGTCTTAGCCAATTGTTTTGCGTATTATCAGCTGCAGATTTTAGTGGACTAATACCAAGCAATTTGGAGGACTTTTCCTGCCTCCTAGTGGCTAGTTGTTTCACCTGGTCCAATATGAAGCTGGGAACAACACCAGAGAGGTCCAGTGGCTCCTCGCATTGTTGCATCTCCTCAGATTTAGTTGCGAGCTCATAGTCAATCATTTCATCTAGATCAATCTGCTCGCTTAGATTTTGAAAATTCATCCATCGGTGTAAAACTTCTAGTGCGCTGGTCTCGTAGCCTAGCAGCTCGCTGCTCAGTGGAATGGGCAGGAGGATTGGACCCAAGGGATACTCTTTGAGCGACAGATCAAACTTAGTGTCGTGTATGAACGGCGATTTTTCTTGCAGATATTTGGAGAGGAGGTTTTCCTTGCTAGACATTGACGGCCCTACAGTGGACGCCCCGCCTGATGTGACTGTGGCGGCCATATACTCCCCCTTTCCCTCTCGATAACATAAACTACAAATTACAGAGGCCTAGTTGGCGTCAAAGTTAGTCAAACCAGGGAGCACGGCTATATGGATATGGGAGCGAAGCAGGTGGCCTGCGACCTGGCATCCTCCACCTGCCTGTAGACCCTGTAGATCATGTCAACGGTGGGAGCCGGCACTTGTAGCGTTTTTGTTTTTGTTTCTACGTGTACGCCGTAGTTGGACGCCCTGGTATTGACGATGGCTGCGTAATCAATTTTCCATATAACGGAGGGCATTTCTCCGTCGGGTAGCGATACGCGGAGTAGTTGGTTTGGATAGAAAAGCAGCAGTGTAGTCACTGCTTTTCTTTCCGACCTATTGCACGTGGTGACAATGGACTTCATGATATTCTTGGAGAGCTGCGCGCCCAGCGCCTGCCTGAGATCAGCATCTTCCGCGTTATATTCACTGCATTATGAGTACGTTACCAGAGTTTCCCAAATTCCCCCCAGAGCATCCTGGGTTTTCTGCGTACTTTGCACCTCCACTTATAACCGCCCACGGGTTTGGCCATATCAGCCTTGATTCCCCGGCTGACGTGTGACACAGCCTGTCGCATATGATCGATGGGTTTGACTATGGACCCGGCGATTCCTATACCGATGCCTTTGAAGAATCCTCCAACTCCAGACTTTTGAGCACCTTCTATGGGTTTGGTGAGTATATTAGTTAGGCTAAGGACCCCTTCGCCGATTGATTTTCCCGCGCTTGCGAATCCCTCGCGTATATTGCTAGCTGCTTTACCGCTCCTCTCCTATATGAGTACAGTACGAGAGGGATGAGGATTAGTATAGTATAGTATATAGTATATAATATAGAGATACCATATAGTATACTATATGGTATAGCTCCCTTCCCCTCTCCCCTACCTTTTGCATTTTGTTGATATATTCCGTGTCGAAAGTAAAGGCCGAGAGTATATTGCCGAGCCCCGCGGTGACGTTGTCCACGGCGTCGGCCGCGAGCTCGATAGTGTTGCGCCCGAGCGTGATCGGCATCCTGGGGATATTGACCAGGGAGCTGTAGCCCAACAGCCCGCCCAAGCACGATATGGCCGAGTGCATGTACTTGTCCTTAAGCTGCTCGTAGAAGGAAACCGCAGTCGCGCGCACGTTACTGGCGAACTCCTGGGGAAACTGCACCGGCGCCCCCTTGAGCTCCAGGTTGTTGGAGGCAGAGATGATGCGCAGGCCGATGCGGAGCAGGTCGCCCAGCATGTAGAGCTTTGAGAGCTCGAAGCAGCACCACACGAAGACCGTGCAGCTCTGAATGTAGAGATAGTCGAGCGAGATCGAGAGGGGCTTGTCGAAGAGCAGCTCGATCGAGCTTTGGGGCCGCCGCGCCTCCATGAGGACCCAGTTCTCCACGTCCAGCAGCGTGGCCTTGTTCCCAAACGCAAGCCTCCCCAGCAGCGTCTGCCCATCCGTGCAGCTCGCGCCCACCGGCACCTGCCCATAGGCGCAGCTGCGCACGCGCTTTGGCACGCCCAGCGACTGGATGCACTCGTAATAAAACCCCACAAGCGACTCGCATATCTGGGCGCCTATATCCAGCTGCAGGTCGTCCACCGCCACAAACATCTTGCGCAGATAAATGTCCTGCAGCGACGCGTAGGGGCGATCGACGTAGAGCTGCAAAAAGTAACGGCGCTCCTTCTGCCCCTGCGACCCCCTGTTCGCGAGGACCACGCTGTTCTTACCCTCCAGCTGCATGTCCACCTGAATATCTGAGAGGCGAAGCTCGAAAATCTGGTGCTCGCCCTTCAGCGACACCACGCCCGTCAGGTTGGAGAGCTCCGCGTAGACCAGCTCCTCGCGACACTGGTGCGAAACCAAACTCACGCCCACCTGCGGGACCGTGACCGTCAGCTGGCAGCAGCCCGCGCCCCCCGCGGCGGCGCCAGCCCCCGCGCCCGCACCCCCCTCCGCCGTGCTCACAGAAATCGATATAAAACTCCCCATGCGCTGCGCCGTTATCATTATGGGCCCGCCCTCCGGAAGGGTCACCTCCATCTGCCGGAAGCGAAACGCGGCGCTGGACAAATTCAGCACCAACGGGTGCTTGGGCGCCACCGTCTTGCGGTCCAGCCAGAGGAACAGCTGGCACTGCCTAGTGGCGTAGACAAAGGGGTGCGACCACCCAATGTGGATCGCCTCCCCGAACTTGGCGGAAAACGTCAGGCACGCGGCCGCGTCCTCGCCGCGGGCCGGCGGGGCCGGCGGCGGCGGCGAGGGCCCGTCCGCGTGGAAGGTGCGTATGGTGACGCACTTTACGTAGGAAGACTTGTTGGTCAGCACGAACCCCTCGTTCTTGTCGCGGGGCCTGCTTATGCAAAGGTGCTTCACCCCCGCCTTGGGAATCACCTTTAGGCTGTACACCGCCGGCCTCCTGCCCCCGCTCTCGACGCCCATGTAAGTCACGCCCGCGAATTGCTCCGCCAGGTAGACGAGCGAGGACCAGCGCAGCCGCGAAATGTTTTCCGCGCCGTGGGGCAGCGCGGCAAACTGCAGCCTGGCCAGCTCGATCTCCTCCTTGTCAACGAGCTCGCGCACCGGGCCCCAGGGCAGGGCCACGGACGCGCCGTAGGCGACGCGAAAGGGCGGAGAGCCCTCGCCCTCCCGCACGAACAAGTCGCAGCCAGAGTCGTTGGTAACCATAAACTCGGGAATCACTGAAACCACACGGCTCTGCAGGTGCGCGTGGAACTTTGGAAATATAATCTTGTGCGTGTTCAGGCAGAGGGCGCCGCCCTCCGCGCTCGTGGCGCCGCCGCCGCGGCCGCTGCGAGACCCGCGGCGCTGGGCGCGGCAGAGCCGCGCCAGCCCGAAGCCCCCGGCAACGGGAATTTGGCACCGCACCGAGGCGGAGGGGCCGCCGCCCAGCGCGGGAACCGTGAGCTCCAGCTCGTTAAACTTGGAGGGGCGCAGGAAGGTGATACCTCCCACGGTGGGGTAGAACTGCCCGTCCCGCGCGGGCCGCACGCCCATTCCAGTCTTGTCCACGAGCCACAGCGGCGCAGTGACAACGAGATAGACGAATTTGTCCAGCCCCGCGACGGGGCAGCGCGCCACCTCGAGCTCGACCGGCGCCGTGCCGTCGGGGAACCTGACCTCGACCGGGGTCGCGGCCGGAAAGGCCGTCGGAATTTGGCGTGTCCATTGGGAATCGGTGCCGGCGATGCGGAGCTGCAGTTGCAGCGACTCGCCGGGCGTGAGCACGTACAGGTGCATCAGCGAGCGGGTCTGTAGGCTGAACGCCGCGGACGCGCAGACGCCCCTGCGCGTCTCGGCGCTGGGCGCCAGCCCGACGCGCCGCCTGCGCCCCGAGCCGGACCCTGACGTGCCCCCTGACGCGGGTTCCACCGTGACGCCACCGTGGGCGGAGAAGCGGAGGTCTAGGCCCACGGGCAGGGCGTTGAGGACCGTCATCGCGGGCATGATGGTGACGTCGCGCAAGTCCTTCTCCCCGGGGAAGGCAGACCTGGAGGAGCGAATGTTGGCCAGAAAATAGAGCCTGTACCCTTCGCACGTGCACTGCCGCCACCTGGAGCCCTGGTGCACGTGCGTGTCCACGACTTTCGACCACCCCGGCGCCCTGTCCTCGACGCAGGGGGGCGCACCCCCCGCCACGCTGGAGCACCAGCCGCGGCCGAGCAGGTCGGCGGCGGGCCGGAACCTGAGGTTAACGTGCGCCGGGCCCCAAAAGACCCAATATGGGACCGATGCAAAGTGCCCGTCCAGCAGCAGAAGGTCAGTGCCGGAGCGCATGTCCTTGCTGGAGCGCAAGTCCTTGCTTGCGTCCGTGCCCGCCACGTCAAAGTACGAGCCGTCCAGGTCGTCGCCGCCCTGCTCCAGCACGGACACGGGCGCCGTTATGTCCAGGGGCGGCAGCTCCCAGGGCTGCCCGCGCCGGTCCAAAAACTGCAGGTACAGCGGCAGCCCGCAGCGGTTGAAGACGCGCACGGTGGAGCAAATCAAGAGCACCTTGTGCGACACGTGTGGTGTCAGTATGTGACAAATCAGCTCTCCCTCCCTTTCCTTTTCTCCCTCCCCCTCCCTCTCCCTCTGCCTCTCCTTTTCTCCCCCCCCCACGACCGCCTCGAGGAAGGACGCATAAAAGTCCGGCGGCCCCAGGCGGTACTGGTTGGGCGCGCCGCGGGAGATGGAGACCGCGTCCACGAGCGGAGAGTTGACCGGGACGCTGCCGTTGCGCAGCAGGGAGACCACGCTCGCGGGCACTCCGGCCGGGAAGGGGCCCAGGCAGGGCGGGCAGGGGTCGTACACCCCGCAGCCTTGCGGGCGCTGGCGAAAGTTGTCCACCGTTTTTTCCACCGAGCGCGTGACCATTAGGTCGCGGAGCACGGGCTCCACGTACTCGGGCGGGTAGTCTGCGCCGAAGATGCGCTCCAGCACATTGCGCGCGAGCGCGAATGGGGGCGCCGGGACCAGCTGGATGTGTGCCCTGTCGTCTCCGCTTCCAGCGCCCCCGCCAGCGACGAGGTCGATGGGGAAGCACTCGCTGCTGGGGTTCAGCGTCAGTATGCCCACGTCTCCCGCCGCGCGCACGCCCCCCGGCGCCGCGGGGGGGCGGCGCAGCAGGGCGTAGTAGCAGTGGGGCGTGAGATTGAGGCAGAAGTAGGCGTAGTGGGTGTGGTGCTTCCCGGCCACGTACCCCCACTTCCCCTCATCTTTTTCCACCCCCTCTTCCCTTTCCGCCCCCTCTCCCTTTTCCACCCCGAGGAGAGGCCCCAGCCAGAGGAGCAGCTGGCAGAGGTGCGGGGTGACGTTGATCCAGACTGGCAGCAGGGCGGCGAGCATAAAGTGCGAGTTGAACTTGGCGCCCGGCGCGGCGCAGTCCGTCCTGTTGGGCGGGTCGATGGGCGTGTCGGACGAGTGGAAGGCAAACTCGAACGCTGCCTGCTCGATGAAGGGCTCCCAGTCCCCGACCTTGGCGTTGAGGTACTCGAGCTTGCACGAGCAGTTGTTGCAGACGTAGGACGCGCCCCACCCGGTGCCGTTTTTGTCCGTGGCGGACAGGCCGCCCGTTCCCGCGAGGGAGAGGCGCATGATGGGCACTACGGAGGCGCGAGTGTCGTCCAGGAAGGTGCAGGAGATGTCCTGCAGCTTGATCGAGATTTTGAGCCTCCCCCTGGGCGTTTTGGAGTGCGTGCGATTCTTGCGGCGCGTGTCAGGAGTCGTGTCAGAGTTGACGGCGGCCAGCGCGGCCGCGAGTATGGCCAAGTCCCTCGAGTAGAGGTTGATGTTGAAGGGGGGCACGACCGCGGTGAGATCAGTTTTAGTGGGTCCATTTTTGGGCGCCTGGTAGCTCCCCTTGAGGTAGACGTCGATTTGGTCGCAGAGGCAGGTGGTCAGCGGGGAGCCCGCGTAGTAGGTGACCCGGTTGAGGCTGCAGCGCTCCACGTCAAATCTGGTAAGCGTGTAGGCTCCGCTGTCCAGCGTGAGCGCGAGGGCGAAGTTGGAGAGGCACTCGATTCTGGGGCGTCTTTCTGAGGCCACATCGGTGTAGACGATGAATTTTCCCCCGTTCACGTGGCAGGAGACCTCCAGGCGTCTGGCGGAGGCTGCGGGGCCAGTCGGGGCGGGGTTACTCGGAGGGCTGGGCCTGGGGTGGGTGCTCATGGTGCAGGCGGACCAGGAGTTATAAAAAAAGGAGGCCAGGTCGGCCATCATGACTGAAAATACAGATATCGTAGGATCGTTTAGCATCCATTCAACGGTGTGGCCCATGCCGTTACTGGTCACTAGAAATTTTGTGCCATGCACGCGGTTTATCGGGTTGAAAAAGTCCTGTCCCGTCGATTTTGCGTAGTTTCTGCACCAGGCGCCCAAAAAAAAGTCCGGCGCGGCCCTAAACTCGCTGGGGTAGGGCGGCGCCGGACTCTTAGCCGGCAGGCACGTTAGCAGCCGCCGGTGCGCGTTCCTGGACTTACGCAGGTCGTCTATGCTGAGCCCCTGCGCGCACCAGCCGAACTGGTACCCGTTATCGCACTGGAATCCGCGTTCCCCATCGCAGGGCCCGTCGCGCTCGTCAGAAAAGTAGTTTAGGCATACGACAACTTCGTCCAGTCCTATCTCGGCCAGCCCCGGCAGACGCACGTCCAGGCCCTGAAAAAATAGGCACAGGTTCATCCTGAATATGCAGGCGGCGGCAGGCGCCTGTTCGCCGCCTGCTTCTGTGTCGACGCGGCGCAGATATAAATTACCGAGCAGGTTTTCGTTAGCAACGTCTAGAATTGCAGTGAGTAATTCCTGCTTGAGTTCCAGAATCCAGCGCTCGGCGTGCATGCAGACGTTCAAGATGGCGCCCCCTCTGTAGATTATCTTCATATCTACTGGCGCCAGGATGGGCGAAGAGTCCAGTCCGGCGGCCCGCGCCTCGCGCTCGGGCGGGCCGCCGGACTGGACGTCGAACCTGACCTCTTTGTCCGCACGTGTTTCGCAGCAGGGGCCGGCGAGGCCGGCGGATAGCCCGGATATGTCCAGGGAGAGGGTGCACCTGGGCGTGGACTCGGCCCCCGCCCCCTCGCCCCCGCCCTCCGCGCGGGGCGAGGGGGCGGGGTAGGAGTTCTTGGCAGAGAGGGCGCCGACGGAAAAGACGAGGGCCGTGGTGTCATAGCGGCGAATTGGAAGGGAAAGCCGGACGCCGAGGCGTCCGTGCAGGGCGTCCGTGTCCCTGGGCACTATTATGGAGGAGTTATTTATGGCCAGGTTGAAAAGTGTGTGCCTGCGGGAGGCGGCGGTGAGCACTTTTCTGTACGAGTTGGAGATGAATACGTTGAGTATTCCATCGTTTAGGTAGTCTGTAAGTCTAGAAAGGTCGTTTTGGTAGTAGATAAAGTTGACCTGGGACATATTTGCCAGTATGCAGACGGAAAAGGGCAGGGGGGGCTTCGCATCGCCTTGGCTTTGGGCGTAGAAGCGCATGTGTATGGCGAGAATGTTGGACTTTTCGGGGGTGATGGCCTTGAGGAGGCAGCGCCCGTCCAGCAGGAGCGTTCCGTTTTCCACATCCAAGTGTATCTCGGAGTCGCCGCTGTGGTTTCTGCACAGTTTTGAGCGTATGTGTTGCGCTGCCAGCCGGCCGATGGAGGAGTTGTCGTCCTGGAGGAAGGAAATCGCGGCTTCGTTGACTCGGAGCGCTATTTCGACAAACGGGGGGCCCGAGGTCGCATCTGGCATGGAGGGCATGGAGCGGGCGTCTATGCCCTCCCTAACCAGCTGGTCGAAGGCGGGGTGCGAGGGGGGTACGAGGGGAGAGGGCTCCGGCGGGGGGGAGAGGGGCTCCTGTTCTGGCGGGGGGCGCTCGCCCAGGTTGGGCAGGGTGCGCTGAAGTATTTCGCAGTACTCCTGCACGGCCTCGTAGACCATGCGGACGCTCCGGTACTGCCAGCAGGCCTCCACCTCGGTGAGCCTGGCGTCCACCTTGGCGGCGTCCCCCAGGGCGATGTCTATCTCCACAGACTTGTAGTCCTCCTCAATGGCGTCTTCGAAAAAGTCGTCGTCCCTGTCCAGGCTTTCCACCCCCGTCCGGACGGTGTTCTGCAGCGCGGCGTCGCCGTCCTGCGCGGGGGGATGCTGCAGTTGCAGCTGCAGCTGCAGGTGCGTAGGGTCCCCCGGGGCGGGCTTGGGCTGCCCTACGACGAATAGCAGGGTGCCCGAGAGGGGGTTTCGGACGGAGGCCCCCTCCAGTCCTATGTAGAGCGCGGTTTTGTCTGCCCGGGCGGCCGGGTTGTGGTCGAGCTTGGCCAGGACGTTGTTCAGCTCCGCCACGAAGACCTCTTCGCCCGTGGAGTTGTACATGGCCAGGCCCGAGTGGCGCACGAGCAGCGAGCAGGCCAGGGAGGAGGCGCTGCTTGTGCTTGCGTCGGGCTGCTCGCCGTGGGCCAGACTGCGGGCCATGGCCTGGGCCACGGTGATCAGGCTGGACTTGCCAGGTCTGCCTTCCGCCTCCGAGGCGGGGCCCCCTATGCGCTTTACGCTGGCCAGGGCGACGGGTACGTCTAGGAGCGCCGTGACGGAAAGGGGGCTGACCTGCACAAAAAGCTCCTCCATGATGATGTCTAGCGTAACGCTTGCGCGCCTGATTACGGAAAAGTGTATTTTTACGGGTACCGGCTTCAGGAAGTGTATATAATTTTCCCCCTTTGCGCAGATTATTTTGGTTTCCCTGAGTTCGATTATGCCTGAGATGTTGTCTATGTCGCAGGCGGAGTTGGTTTTAGCAATGAGCTTTCCGAGGTGTACTTCTACTGTGGGATTTTGTGTAGAGACGTCGCCTTGCAGGTGTATTATGGGCGCGGAAACGTTTAGGTCGAAGGCGAAGAGCCCCGGCAGCGTAAGCGATGTCGTTGCGGGGGCGGAGGACTCGTCGTCTACAGGATCGTCTGGCGGGTTGGTGGCGTTTCCCACGTAATTACTCAAGGCGCCGTATTGCTGGCCTTCCAACTGCGCTAGATTGTAAAAGTGCTGGACAAAGGCCAGTAGGCGTGCCGCCTTCTGCGGTATGACGAATACTTCTACTGGGGAGAGGAGTCCGCCCAGGTATAACACGTTTCCGGCCTTGGTTACGTTATGCGCTAGCTCTACAAGAATGGCGTCATTGTTGCTTTGGGGATTCGATTCGGCGAAGGGGCTGTTGAGCGAGGCGAACTGGCACGACGATGCTATGGGTCTACTCGTGAGTGCGGTGCATTCGTCGATCTTGACCATGGTTTCCCGCTCAAACATGCAGTTAAATTGTGACAGCCGAAGACGAGAGTGTACGTTGTATGTCTCTAGCTCGTTGCTGTCTATCGCTGATTGGACAAAGAGGTTTGAATGAAGGTTCTTCAGGGTCAAAGTCAGGTCTGTGCCTGTGATATCGTCTCCGATTATGGAAAGGCTGCAGAATCCCAACGTGAAGGAGAGGCTGAAACTGCCCATTGCGGGGGTATCTTGCAGCAAATCGTCTGCGTTCATCACTTCCTGCAGCACCTGCATCTGCTCGCAGTCTAGGGTCACTCCGCCGAACTCGTACTCTCCCCTGGAGCTCCTGCTGAACGCCTGTGTCTTCCCTTTGACCCAGTTCCACAATCCGCCCCCGCCCTCATCTCCGCCAGGCCTTGCCCCTTCTGTGGACCCGAGTGATTTCTTGCAACTTGCGCGCCATTTGGCCAGGTGACGTATTGGCGCAACGTCAAATATCATTTGGAGCCGCTCCCGCTCGTCTTCAGTCATCTCTCCCTTTCTTAAAGCGATCGTTTGTAGGCGAATGTACTCGCTTTTTGTTACTGTTTTCAGGGATTCTGAGTCGCAGGCAACGTGCTGTACCTGGGATAACAATAAGTTTGCCTTTCTTATTCTCTGCCGTTTTATAGCACTCGAGATGCGTATGAGAGATAACAGGCTCTGCCCGGCGAGGGTTATGTTGATCCCATTGCCTTCCGTCCCGTCAGCTTCCTTCCTGTTAGCTTCCTTTACGTTGCCTCCATACGTTAACATGGCAGAATCGCCTATTTCTAGCGTAGCCATCACTGTCTTGTCCCAACTGTTTATATGCGCATGGAGGCGCATTGACAATGGACTCAATACGGTATTATGACTGTAGCCCTGCAGCTCTAGTGCGTTCAGGTCAAATTCTTGTGCCCTTTTACCAGCGTCCCTGGCAACTATGTCAAGGGGGGACCTGCCGTTTCCCCCAGAGTCATCGGCGTAGCTGCAGTATATGGACGCCTCCAGTAACTCGCAAGAGTGGGTTATCAGATAGGACTCGCCGTATTGGTTGTAAATGTAATGGGATTCAGAACACTTTCTTATGCTCAATGATCTCAGCTTGAATCCAATTGAAAACTGCTCGTCGGCGTAGTGGATGTGTATGTCCTTTATGTGAATCTGGATATTGTTGAGTATCTTTGTCACCAATCGAAATAAGTAGGAAGAATTAGCCATTTGGTCTTCGTTTCCCATAGCCATTGTTCTATACTCATTCTCCACCAGGGATACCTGTGTCAAACTGCGCTCGCTTTAATTTAATCCAATAAAAACGTGGCACGTACCGCGTATTCTTTTGCCTGCCTAATCTCCGCTAGTAGATCGTCATCGCTCTTGTCTGCTGATTTTGACGCCAGCAGTATGTGAACTGACTCGAAAACAATCTGAATGGGCGATGACCCTAGACCGGCCCAGGGAATTTTTAACATCAGTCTCCCAATCTTTCCAAAAACAACTGTATTAATTAGGTCTAAGAAAAAATTTATTAGTCTACACATTTCTTACGATCAACTGGAAGTGATAACCGCTCCGCGATGTCCCTCTTTATTTCAAGATTGTCCAGGGAGACGTTACCAGACCAGACAGCCAAGTGTAAATTCCCTTTTATGCCCTCGACATAGTGAGCGAGGTAGACGTCTAGTAGCTTTTCGACTACAGACTCAAACATTTTCAATGTTGTAAGTATGTATGTGTCCAAATCTACTACAAATCAATGCACATTATTTATCTAACCACACAAAATTACTCCAGAAAATCCGCAAGTATATGACGATATGCAATATTTTACAACTTGCAGTTTCACGTTACGTCCCATGTACAACTCTCGTCGTACTTGCGCCTCCCACATCAACCTTTGTGCAGTACTTGCAACTCCCTATCACTACTCTCGACCCTTACATTATTTTACACAGAGTGGCAATTCCTATAGCATGAGAACCATCGCACTAATTGTAGACAAGCTACTAAACAAAGTCACTAGGTCAGTTGTGGCTAGACGCTAATCTATTGGCACTCGCTACAACACTACTTGCTCACCATATCCATCACAACTCAACCATTATTATTGTTATATTCGTTGGTGGGACTTGAACGATGCAATATAACCAATGATCCATCACTTTGCAATCATTTCTCAAACACAATAGCAAACTCGTAATATTTAATATAAAACAATTAAATCAATAAACACTAACTGAATGCCAGTCAATTATTTGTATTATGTCGCATTTTTGGCTACAATATACAATTCTCCAATAGTTATTTTACTAACTGCCAGTTAACGTAGTGGGGGATATCAACGCTTAACATGCTTTCTTAGGCATCCTGTAGTCACAACCATATCCAAATGCCACTAGATTGATAAATGCATAACCTATAACTCTAAGGCTTCAACATGGGAATTGGAAAAATGCTACGTAAGGTAGATTCTTTCGGGGAGAAGATTGTTGATGATTCAGATAATTCCATTTCCTCATCACAACGTTCAAAACCATCGGGCGAAAATAAAATTCCCAATTTAAATGAAAGCGATAAATTTTCTGAAATAGACCTACTTTCTTCCCTCTCCTATACATCGTTCAACGCCTCATCTACGTATTCACCCTCATCCTCAAATAATTCATTCATTGAGGCTTATATCAATGACCAAAAAGTCCATATTGCTGACAGGATGAAGCTATGGTACTCTACTATACCAACAAATGTAATCAATCTATACGATTTAATGGGCAATAGAGAATCCATATTCGTCATACACGGGGAATCACTGTTGCTTCATACTATATTAAGGGCTTACAAAATCGGATTCGATTTCACAGAATTGATTTCTGGACAGCAAACATTACAACTATTCTATCTGCTGGAACGACTAATATCAGATCTTGTTGAAAGCGGAGGTAAATTTCACATTGTGTTTTTTGGAGTGTATAAAGACTTTTTTGCTGATTGTAAGGAAGTTATATTCATGTCCAGTTTCCCATTATTACGTGAACTATTTCTTTTGCATTGCAAAAGAAATCTTGCTATTCCAATATACGAGTTTGACAATTGGTTTGATGATATGCGCTGGTTTAATTATCTAACTGTTAGTGAGCCCTCTTGTATATTGCTCGAGGATGGGTCATCATTCCTATACAAGTATAACCGGATATACAAATTTACCAGTTCCACCAATAGTAATGTTAATAAATCAAAAAATACTCTCATCGATATTACTGAGGAATATTTGGAGTGGCTGGAAATATCAAAGGCAATTGACAAGTTCTGCTTTACAACACATTCATTAATCTATATTTGTATCATTAAAAACTTATATGTGGCATATATGTTTGATATGAGAAGGGAGTCTTCCGGGTTCCAGATCCATAACGTCAACTTCTCACGCACCATTTTATCGCACGATATTTCATTGAATGTTTACAAGTACCTGGCGGATTACTTTAACATAGTTGACGAAGGAGGTGATGTTGGGGCTGCTAGTCTTATATTGGCAAAGATTGAAGAGGGATATACCCTTAGGGACGCTTTGGCAGGCTATTGCTATAACCAATTCATTGAAGCCAATGCTGATAACGATGCGGAATCGTTGCAAATTAATCAAGCACTATCCCAGCTCCTGCTAAAATGTACAATTCTGCACAATTACATAATTGAAAATTTGTCACTGGCGCAACGTGTGGAATTTACCAATAAATTCGTGCCAAATGATCGTATGATGGAGTGGGAATTTTACAATATTTACGTGTGTGGTTACCTAGATTTTTCTTTTGAATCCATAAAATCGGTTATAATCCAATTTAACACCATAAATGATCCATATTTGTTGTGCACAATTAAGAAAGTATCGTCCCAACTGGTCGATCTATTTGACGGAAAAGTAATGCAGCGTATTATTTACGATATTGGACTACAATTTAATTCCAATAAAGAAATTACTTCTGACACCTTTTCCAACACGTTTGGTGATTTGTACAAATTTAGAAGCGAAGATATCAACAACATTACCAGTATATATGAAGGGTTAAGTGGGGATAAAACAGGATTCTTTCCCATACAAAAATCAAACCTGGAAAATATACTAAATGTGGACACTTTTTCCATACATAATTGTGGCAAAAATGACACCATACCCGAGGAAAACGCTAAATTCACACTTTTATACAACAAACTGCTACTTGATGAGTTCAACTCTGAATGGATAAATTACGCCGAATACAATAAAACAGCAGCACTAGTGTCCAATAAATTATTTAGTGAATTGGGCTATAGGGATCCGAACGACGTTATTCAGAAGAAGGATGTAATCGATATATATCTCGAAAATCAGATTAAGCACAAAGAGGCGGAACCCACAAAACACCTTTCTGATCTAGAATTAAAACGTCAGCAGAGGATTGAGCAGAGGAATATGCAGCGTTACAAGCAATTATCCTTTCTTCTAAGCAAATATTTAGGATCAAATAACTTGCACCATCCCATAGTAGTACAGGCAGATCATGTGTGGATTGAGCTTAAAAAATCGCTAATACAATCACTAAACGATGACAATAGCATTAATTCTGTTAGAAGTGATAGGAGCAAAGGCAATAAGGGCAAGACTGGCGATAAGGGGGAATCTGGAGATAGGGGAAATAAAAGAGGGTCTAAACATGAGCCGCACGTATCAAAAGCGGAGCTTCTCAAACAAAAAAATATACAATCGCAAACAAAAAAAAAGTATGAAGTTGACAAACATACCCTAACTCCTTACGAAATGAAACTAAATCAAATATCTAACGATTTGGATTACGGCAATATATATAACCAGATCCTAGAATTTACTCTGGGGCCCTCTGGGATAGGGGATATGATCAGCGATTTTAAATGGGTAAAATCCACATTCTCAACCAAAGAATATCAGCTTAACTTTTTGCTGATACTTATGAGAAATGTGCATAACGCTTTGGAGGCGTTTAGGCTTAGACTTGCCAAGACTGAGAAGGAGTTAAGGGACGTGAGGAAATGTATTTGTTTGCTATTTTGCCTAGTTAAAGATATATTCAACACATACAAACCACTAGTGGATAGGGATATGATTATGCAATTTCAAAAGATATTAATCTCTATAGGCTGTCCCCTCAGCGCCAAAAACATGTTTAATGAATGGCGCAATCATGTAATGCAAAGTTCTGAATCATCAGACGTTACGTATAATACCAAGGGGAGTGGTTCAAAAAAATTAGGTTCAAGTGAAAACTATGATAGTTTCAGAATTGACCCCTCCAAAATAGATGTATTGGATGCTTCTATGCCGCAGGAGAGGGAATATGACATACAATTAGAATATATGGGCGATATAATGGAAAGGACCCTGGGTTCTACAGAGGATAAAAGGGTACTATTTAAACCGGATGGTTGGCAAAAATTGTTACTTGATGTTATAGATGCCAGATCAAGCGCTTTGGTTTGCGCTCCCACTGCCGCAGGTAAAACCTACATTTGTTACTACGCAATGGAACAGGTGTTGAGAATGGATGATTTGGGAGTTGTAATATACGTATCTCCTAACACAGCGTTGGCCTTTCAAGTAACATACGAAATTACTGCGAGATTTTCCTCCAAGATTTATCGCTCATCGGATATTTCAATCACCCCAGTCCTAAATGCCAGCTTTTTAGAGAAGTTCCACGATCCCAAATGGAAGTGCGCACAAATACTCGTTACGGTGCCACAAATATTGGAAATGTTATTGCTTTCGCTGAGGAATAGCGAGAGAGAGTACGTAAGGAGAATTGAATATATAATTTTTGACGAGATCCATTGCATAACCCATTCCGATATTGGCCAATATCTTGAACGCTGTATCCACTTAAGTTCCAGTCCATTTCTGGCTCTTTCTGCCACCATTGGAAACCCGTCTGAATTCCATTCATGGCTAAACGAGGTGAACAAAAGCCGCAATCTGATTAATGGCAATAATGGTGTTCATTTGGCAACTTTTGATGAAAGATATTCCGATCTAAAATTGGCAATATACACTATTTATAAGGGTATAGAACTTTTAAATCCTGTAACATGTTTATCACACGCTAGATTGGCTGAAAATGGATTTCCCATCGGGTTCAACATTTGCGCTGGAGACTGCTATGCCTTTGTCACAACTCTATTCCACTTTGCCTCAAAAGCGGCTATTGAGGAACTGGAATATTTGCGTCCAATTAACTACTTTAGTGGATCTATTGCTATTACTAAGCGTCAGTACAGATATTATTGGAGTGCTTGTAAGAGTGAAATTGAGAGGCAAATATACAACGGCAACATTACTCGAGAGTGCATTGATAGGGTATATTTGAGTTTAAAATGCGCAAAACCTATCAATTATAGTATGAAACTATTTCCAGAATATCCGATTTTGGATATAAATGATCCTAGTGGTGGGGAAAAAAACGAATACTGCTTTGACGCTAATACTATAATCGAGGAGGAGCGCCTCGATGACTGTTTTGACGCAAAAAACTTCATAAAACTACTCAAAGATCTTGACAAATTCTCTGGAATGCCTTGTCTAGCATTTGTATTGGACCGAGTGCATATGGAACAGCTGATGATTTCACTCGTTCGCATGCTTGAACAGAAACAGCACGATAAATACTATGGCACAGAAGAAGCAACGTTAGCCACAAAGATTGAGAACAAGCGTAGAATGGATAAATATAATGCACTAGTTAGACAACATGAGATGGATAGCAAACTTAAAACTCTATCTAGGGAGCAAAGGGAGGAACAGGGGATTGATGCAAGCGGCTTGGCAGATGAACCTCTCCCTCCTCCCCCAATAGACATAGCCAAGGAATACGACCCAGAATTTAACTTTAGCAACCGAAGAATTTATACCTCTTACACTGATGAGGTGGAAAACTTTATCAGCATGGCCAAATACTCCATGAAGGGCAGGTTTGGTGCGGAAGAGTATATAGAAGGGCTGAGGCGCGGTATCGGCATTCATCATGAGGGTTTACCACACAAGTTTACGATGTTTGTTGAGACGTTGTTTAGGATGGGCTACCTGAAAATTGTGATTGCTAGCCGTACCCTGGCATTTGGTGTAAATATGCCATGCAGGAGTGTAATTTTTGTGGGTGACAATTATGAGCTTAATTCGCTAATGTACCAGCAAATGAGTGGAAGATGTGGTCGTAGAGGATTTGATCTTTCTGGAAATGTGATTTTTTGGTCCATACCCCAAAAGAAAATATTTCAATTACTTACAGCCGCCTTGCCCAGCTTGGTCAGCACCAACCACACTTGCTCACCCACTTTAATGCTAAGAAACTTGACGTTATTTGAAACATTAACATATAGAGATGCCCGAGATGAAGCTTCGGCTAGTAATAGTAGCAGAACTAGGCATAGCCAACAAAAGGCCAGCAAAGGGAAAAAATGTATTGACTTAACCAGTGCTCAAATCATTGATCAATGTAGGACCGAAACACTAGGGACGTTATTTGTATCTAAGCGAATTAAGTCCATTTATCAAAATCCACTAGCCTTACTTAACTATGAAAAATCATTATCCAAAGATGCCTTGAGAATAAACTCTCTTCTTTATACTACGGAAATACTTGTGAAATTGGGCCTACTAGATGAAAATGGATTTCCAATAAATTGCTGTGAATATCCAATTTTACTACACCAAGAACATCCTACTAATTTGCTAATCGCATCAGCACTCCAAACAATTCAACTGCACAAGCTATTGGCAGGCGATTGTGAAAAAATCATAGCTCAAATTGCAGGCTCTAAATTCATCAGTACTTGCAACATCCTAACCCCCCAAAACCTACCTTCTCTGGTATTGTTGAATTTCCTCTCATCGGTTACAAGTAAGCATAGCCTTACTGGATCTACCGTTGTTATGAAGAGACTGGAGGCGATTTTGGATGGGTTGGAACCTCCAATTCAAGCACATGCGGTCACCCCTGCCACTTTTCCTATGGTGGTAAAGTTGCCTATTATGAATGAAATCATTGACAAATACAATGCCATAATCTCATCTGCTATACCAAAATATTTGCAATCTTGTTCAAAGATATATGGCCCATTGCAAAGCGGCGATTATTCGTTGCCTTTATCAAGAATTTCATTTACCAAGCATACTGAACCAGCCAAATCTGCTTTTGGTGGAATATACTCCCCCTTTATATGCTTGAGTGGCAAATTTGATGATACGAATATCATTAAAGATAACATTGTGGATAAAGTGTATCTGTGTCAAATGATATACAAATTCAAACAACAAACGTCCATGCTCACATGTGAAAGTATAATCGCGATTGAAGAAAATGTTGTCCAATTGTGTACTGTTAACTTTGAAAATGATGTTTATCAGCTGGTAGATTCCAAAGAAGCTTACTTGTGCAATTCATATATGATGGACTTTTGGTTGAGTGGCCGATTCGACATTGTACGAGATAGGAATGGATTGGGCCAATACGCCTGGTCCTATATATCTAAATTCCTAAAGTTTATAAATTTTTCTAGATACATGTTAAAGGAGTATACTGAGAACACTTCAGATTTGAAATACCAAAACATGGGCTATGACGTGGTGTACCATGCCTTTGATGATCTTTACAAGAGGATTGAACCATTGTTTTCCAAGATTTAAATTATATAACCGATCATACGGTTACAGTCTATGCTAAATCTGTTACATGTCTTGAGAATTTAATGAGTCTTAAAGTTTAAGTATTTAAAATTTGAAAGCCCGCCTAATTTAGTAATAATCGGTATTGGGTTGGAAATATCAATTGAACAGTGTTTTAATCAAATTGATAGTTTAATTGCTTGGGTATACATACAATATCACTAGTATTAGTCATTTGGTTGGTAAACTGCAGTGCTCCGTATGCTATTTACATTGTAAATGTATACTAAAAATGTACATCCATTTACAGCTATATCATCATATTAAATACGTAAATCAGAATATTTAATTTGAATAAACATATAACAAATATTCACACAGCAAAAATACATCAGGATGTTCAGTTGAAATATGTATTATAACCAACCAATAGTATTAATATCATTGATATAGATATTGTATGAAGATAAAAAATGTAAAATTGAGATGGTACCTATAATAATAGTCAAATTATTTCTTATTATATATAAATAACACTGAGTCACCTAACTGAATATTTATGATAGTACTGCATTATATATATATATATACTATGTATGATGTTACAGTAGATGATTAGATGTTAGTTAAAATAGAATTTATTGCATGACTAAGCAAATTTTTACAACTGTTTAATTATTTGATATGTTATCTATAATGCTAGTTTACTAGATAAATCACAACACACACATGTAGACGATACATATGTATTTCGATCATCTATTATAATGTATGGTATCAGGTTTAATATTTGCATTAAACACACTAAAACCGACACACAACGTACAATTTAGATACTACACGGAAATACTTTATTGGTTATACATAAATTGTGAATTAGACAATACTTATTAGGACAACGTTAGTTGTAAAATTCAATTTTTAAAAAGGTTTGATGGAATGAACATAAACTGTGCCAAATAAACCAGAAGAATTTCAAAATAAGCACAGATAACACAATAGAATCCCTAACCACTATAAGAATCAATATTTATATATGCAATGGAGTAAATAAATAAGAACAAATGACAGTTTAACGTGAAAATGAGATAAGAAATTAAAATGAATACTTCAATTTACCTCCAATAGTACATTTAATTTAGTGAATTTAACCAAGCATATGGTTAATTTGTTAAATTCACATTGGTTTCTCCATATATACAACCATACATTTTAACATCTAATTTTTTTTTGTAAATAATTAAATAAAAAATATAGCACACATATGTAAATCAACACTATTTTTGTGTAAAACAAATTAACTAAGTTAATTTGTTAAATTGTATCTAGCGGTTCAGCTCAGGGAATACCCACGCTTGTACACTCATATTCTTGTGTCTCCAGTGTGTAAGATGAGCCAACGTGCAATGCTGAAAACTGTCATTCTTGGAGATAGTGGGTGTGTTATAACCAATTTAGTGTTGGAAAAACATCTCTCATGAATCAATATGTCAACAAGAAGTTTTCGAACCAATACAGGGCCACTAGTAGGAATAAGGTCATTCAGTCGGAGCGGATTTTTTAAGTAAAGAGACTGTTGTTGATAACAAACAAATAACTCTCCAGATTTGGGATACTGCTGGACAAGAGCGCTTCCAGAGTCTTGGGGTAGCCTTCTATCGCGGAGCTGATAGTTGTATTCTAGTCTACGATACCACCTCACTCAAGTCATTCGAAAATATTGACAATTGGAAGAAAGAATTTCTTGAACAAGTGTTTATTTTATTTATCTAGGCCGAACCTAAAGATCCGGATACTTTCCCTTTCGTGCTACTAGGGAACAAGGCAGATGACACGGTCAATAGGAAGGCATAACAGTTTTTTTATGTAGGTTCCATTACAAAGTGCCATAAATTGGTGCAAAGTTAACGGAGAAATTACACATTTTGAGACTAGGTGAGTTTAAGTGTAATTTAGCGCCAAAAATTCTACAAATGTCCAGGAAGCCTTTGAAAATGTTACAAGACGTGCGTTGCAACGTGATAACGCTGATGATGAAATGTAGTGACGACAATTCACATAGATATATCCCAGACACATTGTCACTGACCCATGATTATGTACCTAGAGGGGGGAGGGGTTGCCCATCTGGCGCACATGCGGCGAATGTATGTTTAAACTAGTTTCCAATTGACATATATTTATTTTTTGTGCCAAACACGCGCATTTTAATACAGTATCTTAGTTATAGTCAATATATTATATATACTATCACATAAATGTAGGGCAACACTTTGTTGTCATATGATAGTTTGAGTTGGTTTTTAACCATGGGCGGGATGTTTTTTGGTTTGGAGAACAATCCACAAGTAAGAGTGTTGCTGGATAAAACTCCTTACTACATCAAGACTAGATGGTTATACTTCGCTTTCATCTTATTCATCTTTTGGTTCAGGGTAATAAAAAATGCCAGCCACTTCGTTATCGTATATATGCACTCTGTATTCATACTGTCACTCCTCCTCCAGTTTTTAACACCATTAAACTTCGAGGAGTTATGTGAACGACATTCATCGACGAAAAGCGGTTTAATTTTACCAGTTACTTATGAAGATGTAACGGAGTTTGAGGCAAATAGTAACAATTTTGAATTGCCCACATCGGGTAACAATTCTAATTCTGGGAATGACGAATTTAAGCCGTTTCTGCGCAAAATGAATGAGTTCCACTTTTGGCTATACGGGACGCACGCCACACATCTCGCCATATTCACTACTTTCTTTAGTGCTTTTGATTTGCCAGTATTTTGGCCATTGTTAGTATTATATTTTGTATGTTTGTTCATATCAACCATGAAGAACCAGATATCTAACATGATTAAATATAAATATATCCCAATAACACTGTCAAAGCAGTCTTACAGCAACGATAGGTCCAGGACTATGAGGATATAATTACAAGATTATTTGCCACTGATGGCCAATTAAATTCATTTATACCAGAATGTTTGGAGTGTAAAAACAGTTACAATATATTTGTTATTACAATTTTGATATTAACAAAACAATTCAATTGTCTCATCACTTACGACTTGGTCACCAGTTTTAGTTCATTGATTACACAAACATAGATAGATAATTGATATTTTGGAACAAAATTCAAGATTTATCTTGAAATCACATGTAAATACCCAATTATATATGTAAATTACTTGTACAATTTGATTAGACAATTGTGTTAATTTTGTAAACAGGGTAACATGCAAAATTCTATCCTATTCATTATTAATATGTTCTAGAAAATCATTTTGTTATTTAAATAGATCAATTCCAGCTTGATGAATCGAATCGCCTAATTCACCAATAATAAAATCCGTAACAATTGACGACCTATTTATAAACCATTACATTGCTAAACGGCAACTGAAAAATTGTAACATTAAAACTAAATATTACCAAGAATTTTTACTAAATGTTTAACAACAATATGCGATTGTTATAAATTGTCAATAATAACTATACATAACCTCCATTTAGATGTTCAAATTAGTGTGCCTCATTGTTAATTATTTATTTTTCTAAAATTAGTGATAATGGTTACGCAAATAAATAGCGATCAATGTTTACACAACGTTGAGTGATTAATTTTCAGTGTCTTCACAATATTGAATTCTAAAACTAGTGCAATTAAGTAATATTAAAGGCATTTTTAACCCTTTTGACTAACTCTGAAAACTCCTTCTCGAACACAACGTCGGTGCAAATTTTTTCCAGCGAAAAAGAAGAATAGTCAACCCTGGCTGCTTTTTGTGACGTCTCATAAACATTGATGAATTTATTGACGTTTAGATTGTCTAATATGCAACACTGGAATATTATTGCACCCAGAATATAGGTTTTGGCTTTGTCCATAAGTACATTGCACTCGTTTAAAAGTGATATGTCTTTGTCAAATCTACTAGCAAATTCACCCTTCAAGGCAATGTATTCTTGATTAACATCTTGGTTCGATCTAGTCAACAAGTTTGACCCAAAGAGATCATCTGATGGATATTTTGACACATATTTCATGAGTTTCGATCGATGTGTACGAATATCAGTGGCGATAAGATTTTGCCAGTCATGAGCAAAATCATCAAGAATTTGAATGGCCAATGCATCGCAAATAGCTTCCTTGAATGTATCTCTCGAATTACACACTATGGATATTTTTAACAACTCGGACAACGAATCTATTTGGTCGTACAATTTCTTATAATTCGGTTGCAATGAAAAATAGTCCTTTAACATAAGAAGGAGCTTGTGTTTGGCGTTCTGAGTGTCCTGTGTCTCTCCTTCCCCTGCCATTTTATAAGAAAGTTGTGAAAATTGCTTAATTGAGCTGGGGAAAAGTTTGAGGAACCAAATATCTTCGAACAATTCGCTGACGAAGAGCAATAACCCCTCTACAATGGGAGAAATGGCATTTGTAGATATTTTTGCAGTCCTAAAATAGGTTGTTGAGCCGAAGTATAGCATTTTAGGCCAGGGATAGATCTTATCTTCCATAGTGAATACCGACCAGTTGTATTGCTTTGAATAAATACCCAAAGAATTGCACATTAATGATAATCTTACATCGTTTATGTATTCTGGAAAGATAAGGTTTGAACAATAATGCTTCAAATTGGCATTTGACGATTTAATTGCATTGTAGTTCACTAACAATTTCCATATTATACTAAAAAATACTTGAGGACTATACATCCATGAAAAGAGGTAAAATAAAAACCCTACACATTGCATCTCGCTGATTTTCAATTGATCCGAAGCGTCCTTGTTTAAATACTTTTTATTGGCCGCTATGTCCAAAATATCTACCTCTTTGTTGGATACCTTCAAATCCATCAAGTTAGAAAATTTTGGTACTTTTGACGTGTTTTGTGAACTCTCCAACCACTTTGGAAAGTAATTTAGCGCTTTCTTATCATATGCTTCTAAAGCCGCAATTGGATTGTTAATAGCATCCTCCATTAAAGAGTATAGCGACTGTCGCTGAATACTGTAAACATGGTATGTGGTAATAATAATTAGCGTACCAAGCGCATCATTTCCAAAGCTTCCGTTCATGAACATGGACACCAATTTCTCATCAGCACCCAAATAAAGGTAAAATTGATCGTACCATTCTACCTGTTTAACCGTGTTACGCGTGCTGCATCCTGAAATGTTGTTCAAAGAATTCCAAATTGTACGGGGTAACCCTTGATCATCGCTTGAAACTTCCGAGTAAGTATGCTTATCTCCCACAGCAATGGTAATTTTGTACATATTACTAGACCTAGTGCTAGTAGAAGAGGCCTTATTACTGCCAAAAGATCCGGAAATAATAGGTCCCGCTGTAAGTGGATTTACATTGTGAGTGTTAGAGTCTATTCTAGTAACATCCCTAATGTCATGACCAATAGCACCAAAAGTTGCACTTGAACTTGTAGGTTGAAATAGGGTCTTTGATCCTAATTTTCTGCCAACAGGATTTTGAACGCCCACTTGTACCATCGCATATTCGTTATCATATATACGAAAAGTTTTGTGGATATTGTGGTACATATTGAACATATCTGCTAGATGATTATCAGCGTTTTCGGAGGTAAAACCCTCGGGCGAAAAGTGAGGTGGCAATAAACGGTATCCCTTGACCACAAGGGTAGGATTCGTCTTGGCAGAGCTTGGATTACCTGTCTCATTCGTCACTCTAACTAGGGAACCATCACTGGCAGTTGTATATCCACCGCTAAAGCCTATATAAATTCTCGTCCCAAATTCATCACTTAGAACAGCCACGACGTTTTCGCAGTTGACAACCAACTCATCTACCTTAGACCCAACTGATATGCTGTAGTATTTTTTGAGATCCTTGCTAAAATAACTTGTATTCCCCACATATCTGCGATAGTTCATGCGAGACAAATAGTATTGTATTTGATCGCCCCGTATCATATAACTTTGAACCACACCATTATTTTCATCATCAATAGAACTAGAAAATGTATAGACAATTATGTCGCCATTTAGAAATAGCACCACTAGAATGTTTTTGGTTTTGTCTACGAAGCCATCAATGATCGTAGAGTTAGAACGCACTGAACGACTAAAATACCAAGGATTTAAAACCTTCAGACCGTAGTTAATTGGAACACTCATGCAAGGATCAACTGCACCACAATTGCACACGGTCTTAACAATATGATTTTTCAGATTGGCAATCACTTCAGGAGTTATGGCCTCCCACAGTACAGGAGGGTAGTATAACACAGAATTCTTTATGGATATATCCAATCTGTCATTTAAACAGCTATGATTTAAGGGCTTAACCGCTCTATGCTCCCCCAGTGTCACATTAATCTCCACCGGATTGACGGTGTACTTAATAACATCCCCCCGCATATTAAGAAGTGAATTTGCATATTGAGTGATTGTACACAAAGAGCTCCAAAGAACTTTCAATGGCTTTAGAAAGGCGAATGACATTGAACTATAGCCAGGTGACCTGTACTGGTAGACGAATTCATAAACACTGTTCGACCCGTCCAAAATAAAAATCCTTCCTGTTGTCTCGTGACACATGATCTTAGATACATATACACCATAATTGCGCTGGCGAATTATTATATGCATGCGAGATATGTACTTTTGGTTCATCATGCCTTTAGTGTTACCTAGAGAATCTGGCATAGTCGCAATTCTGAATTCATCTGTTGTGGCGATAAATAAAGCTGGGCCATTATATGTAGAAGATTTGAATTTACTGTTGATGAAGTATGGCTGCAAATGTAAATCCTTCAGCACTACATAACTTATAGATTGCAATGGAGAACTTAATTGAAACATGGAAACTTGGTTTGTAGAGCTAAGCAGTGACAAAATGTACAGTATGTGTATCTGCCGATGCGATATCATTCGATACTTGCATGCCAAAGATAATTCCTTAACAATGATAATCTTCTCACTATCTGAGTGTTGTAAAATAGTAGGATCTGCCTGGTTCGAGCCAAACACTGATTTGGTATTTTTTACTCGACCAATGCGTATGGATTCGTGTATGGGATGGCCAGAGTGGATTGGGCATAAGATCTTGATGGGCCCAGTTACTTGGTTTATCATATCTTCAGAATACTTATAATTAATTCCTTGTAAAGGACAGCTACAGGCAGCATTTTTTAGCTTGTATATGTGATCATTTCTTATGGCCAGGGGTGTGAAGTTTGACTTTTCCCACTCTCCCAAAAGAGTCTGCATGGGTACAAGTTGTCGTTTAGCTCGGGGATTCTCCATTGAATGGTTCATCTGCCCTTGTTTTTCATTTGTATACTTGTATTTGAGGGGTATATTAGGGTTGTAGATGGTATGATTTACAATGTCTACAGCAGTCATTGCGTCAAGCATTTGTTTATTTATCTCAGAAAAATTTTTCGACCGAAATCTCTCCTGATTGAAATCACAGGTGTCCAATTCCCTAACTTTTATACCCTCTGATTCTGAGTTTGCCAACATTCTACGCTTCACGCCAATAAGTTCGTGATCCTTCAAATAATCTACATTCGGGTTTAACGAATTTTGCATCATCATATCCACTATTATTATAGTAACGGTTAATTTACCAATTAATTGGCGAACCAGCTGATTAGGTTTGCACAACCTAATCACTAGCCTATAGACAAAAGGAGTGAACCTAGTAGATGTAGGGTAACCATATATGTTTGTATCTATGTTTGAGATCGATTTTTTTACCAACTAATAAATAAACTCATATATTTCTTTGTTACAAAATACAATACCTTGTATTATATAGTAAACAAATATGTTAATTCATCCACTACACGTGTTACTGTGTGATGATTTACATAATGTGCAAATTGTCCTAGCTGAATTTAACTAGTAAAAACTTAATATAATTTATTGTTATACGCACAAAATGTCGAATAGAAATCAAGTACTCATACCATAGTGTTGTGACATATATGGTTAATGATATCCATAGTATTTGTTATTAGGATAATTAATTTTTACTTTTAATTGTAAACATAAACAAGATGTAATATGCGCAGATCAATGAGCTGTGTTTAAAATACGATAATGAATGAATTTGTTGAAATAGCATAATCATATGAATATCGTGGGATAAATTGTCACTATCTCACACAGCAATGAAAAAAATGTCACATAATGTTAATTAATATATAATATTAAGTATAATTATTCAATAATCATTAAATGATGGGTAACATGAGTGGAATCTAATGTAGTAAGATTTGTGGCCCTAACACCCCTACCTCTATATAACACCACCTCATTCCTAAAGCATGCCAAATAATTATAAAGGGGAATCGATTTTTTTTATCGTGTGCTTTGTTTAAGTATAAAATTGTGTGTTTTAGACATGGAATAACATTGCACCCATTGCACCCATCCCATGAAACAACCAGCTATCACAACATATTATATAATTGCCGAAGCAATTATATAATCATAACAAACAAACAACCTAAATATATGTACCATATAATCGCTAATCTTCATTCTCATATAACGCAATCATTATCATATTTGCATTAAATTTACACACACATTAAACCACGCAACGAAATCGACCGCGCAATCACACATCTTCCACAGCACACAAACAAGACCTAATTTATCCATAGCCAGTATAACATTACTAAAAACACCCTAGAAATGGTAAATAATGTTGCCAATGAAACTATTGAGCACTGCCAACTAAATGGTTCAGAAGAATACAATCGTAGGTTCGCATGTCTCAAAGAACTATCATATCTATTTTCCGGAACGTATTCTAATTTGAGTACATCTAATGAAGGAATGTATGGTGAAATCAAGTCCAATTGCTTATACGAAATCTGCCAGGAGATGATCAAATATGGCATGGATGAGTCCTCCGTCATCCTTGATCTGGGGAGTGGAAGAGGTGTTCCAAATGTATTTTTATCTACAATAAGCGGCGCCTTCTCTTCCATTGGTATAGAGAAATGCTCAACCGCTTACATGATCTCCCTACAGACTGTTATGAATTTGCTTAATCGCGATTTGGAGAAATATGCCACCAAGAAATGTGATATATTTGACATCTCTCATTCTGATAGGAGAAACAACCCGCCTGGAAGAGATATAAGTCATCGTCTGAATCGAATGAAAGAAATGACGCCACCAAACAAAATTAATTATTGCATGGAAAATTGTGATGATGGTGATACATCTAGTGAAAGGTGGAGTTTAGTCCACTGTTTTAATCGCAATGACACCGATTATGACTGCAGGAGTTCAGTAGAAGGATCACAAGATATCAAATATGAAGTTGACGTAAAAAAAGGAGATATGAAATATGAATCAAAAGATTTGAGAATAGTATTAAATATCAATGATATGAAGAGGAATGATAAAGTTAATCGCAGTAAGAGATCATCTGAAAAGAGATCTTTTAGAAGGGATTCGGATGATGAACCCTACTTGAAATATCGAGAGGCCGATATGAACCATAATGACGACGAATGTCAATACTCATCCACCCGCCTAATCGATTCATACGAAAATTCACTAAACAACGTATTTTCTGGAAGCTTTGTATCCCCCGACAGGCACATATGCTATAAATCCGGAAGCAATGATTCTGATTTGGCCCTTTCTAACACTGAAAACATTATTTCCAACGAGACACAAACTCCCAAACCAAAAAGGATGTCCACATCAAATGAACTTGAAAAGGTTACATCAAGTTATGGCGTGGGATTTGTCAACGAGGACATTTCAGCCTTTGACAATTTTGACGGAGTAACCCATTTTTACAGTTTTGACGCTGCAATGGAAGGGGCACTGATTAATAATATAGTATATCAGTTTCAAAACACAAAAACAGCTTGGGTGTACTGTTCTTTCCATGGCGATTTGATCAGTAAATACGAGTTGAAGAATTGTTTCATATCTGCAAAGATCCCCTGTCGCATGTACGTAAGCAATGAACACCGCAATTGCTATGTTTACGTCAAAAATAATTGGCAAATAATTAAACAATATTCACTGGAATTCTTGTCAAAACACTTTTATCCATTCCAAAATAGGGACGGAAAGGGTTGTTTCAATTTCAAAGATATAGTATACAATGGCACATTCAGTGTTAATGACTGGGATGAGCCTAGCACAGCATTAGACATAATCAAGCTTACAAAGTGTTCAATAAATGTCCAATATGAGTGGTATCGTTCAAAATTGGATAGAATCCTCTCCACTAGGATCACCAGGTCTAAATCAGATAGAATTTGGAATACATACAAACGCAATGACTTATCGGCAGAAAGGGATGAACTTCTTGAGAGCTTGGCCAAAACTCCCAGCAGAGTTGAGCAGTCAAGGTACAGGAAAGAGCTGGTAAGACATATCAATAGGCATTATTCTGGTTCAAAGTCATTTCCAGTTCCGACTAAATAATAACCTTACGCATTATCTGTTTGTTCAGAGTATTGCGGAACCATTAAATTCGTATAATATGAATTACGAAGATACAATATTTACTACAAAACATTTCTTCATTAGATCAAGGAATTTGAGATAATATTTAAGTTATAAGATAAGGATCGTTTTTTCGTTTTCCTGCTCTAAAACTTTTATTACTGGCTAATTATTATTTAAATCACTCAAAAGTGTTTAACGCACAGTTTACAATTATCTTTTGTCAAAATATGTAAGCATAATATAAATATACCAATTATATATTAGATAAAAGTTATGGCGTGGCTATTTTCACTCGTACCACTATGGTATATAAAC
This sequence comes from Babesia microti strain RI, assembly GCF_000691945.2. Taxonomy (NCBI): domain Eukaryota; phylum Apicomplexa; class Aconoidasida; order Piroplasmida; family Babesiidae; genus Babesia; species Babesia microti. The sequence goes on from NC_034969.1 coordinate 213,490, forward strand.
ATAGACATTTGAGTTTGACTCTAATTTTATAAATTTCCTCTCGACTAGCCCATCTAGTTGCTTCCTTACCACCTCAGCACTGGTGTCTATTTCCATATTATCCAGCACAAATTTGTATATATCTTCAAATCGGCAACTTGTGTTTGCCTTTATGCATTTTACCAACAAATAATCTATTCTGCAGGCCGTATCCCTATCTAATACTACAGAGTCGTCATTTATAATATTCTTCATGTAAAAAAACTTACGATGGCATAGTTGACCTTTATCGCCTCTGGTTTATACACTTCGACAGTTTCATATACCGAGTAATAATCCTGATTTAGTACGAATCCCTGCTTTAATTTGTATGTTTACCTCTTTTGTGGAGAATATTAACGGAGGGACCATTGTAACTAAATTTTCAACATGGATTTTTGCTAACGATTCCAAATTACTAGTAAAGCCTAAATAAAAATTGTTAGTACTGAAAGACCAACTTTTCAACAGTTCCGCTATTAGATCTTCAAGCAAAACTGTTTTTTTGGTGTTAAACATTAAAAGTAGTGTGGATTGTACCAGCGATAATTGGAACGTAATTTCCTTCTTCTGAATGAATTGGTTATTACCATAAAGGTTGAGGATAGGTGGATTATATAATATTCTGGAAGGTAATATAATTTTCGTTTTTTAAACTTGTCCTGGTAGAAATGTGTAAATGCTTGTTCATACTCAATAACTGGTGAATTGTGGAAATTATCAACTGACTGGTCAAAAGACAATTGCAGTGTATCACAAACTTTGTTTTTAAACCACACCAAATGTGATATGACTAGTGTTTCATGAGTTAAATATTTTTGATTGGTTAACTTAATAAATTCCTGGTTCAGCCGTTCAGACTGGTTGAAATCTCTGAGTAGCATCATTATTTGATGGGTGAAACTCAATCCAAATTCTACATAATAAGCAATATACCAGATCTAAGCTTGTTTACTAGTGTCTTATAATTGTCGTTCAAATTATGAATGTAAATCAATTTGTTGCCAATGACATGCCTAAGCAGTTTCTATATAAAAAACTAACTTACTTCAAAATCATCCCTACACTTTATATACTTAAGTAAATCAATAGAAAATACAAATTCTTCAGAGGTGAAAAATTGATGGAATGTCAATAAGTGATCAAAAAATAATGACAGCCCGCACAATACAATTCTTAGCGCATTTATATTTCCCAAAATGTTCTTCCATACTTTCTGAATTAGAAGTTTTAAATACCTTTAGCTTATCTTCAAACTGATAATCAGAAGTAAAACCATAATTCTTCAATCCCACCATAAATACATTGAAAGACATCAATCGGTTAATCAATGTATGGTCAATGCCACTTGTCTCATATAGTATCAAGTCTAGACCAATTTTCTATGTAAATCAACTTGATTTAGGACAAAACTGTGAATTGTACCTACCACCAACGATTGAACCAGTATTTTTATATAGAAATTCTCGCACTTGACTCTGCTGAACATTGTCTTGACAAAGTGTAAAAGGTTATAATTTTTTGTGGTGAGTATTTCATTAATGTTTCCTTGATTTATCAAACGTTCGCGTTTGTCAGCAATTAACACGCAAAAAACACCATCCAGAATTGTGTTAACATCTTTCTTATCTAAAAAGTTTCTCAACAATTTATACTGGGTCAGATTATAATTACTTCATTGCAATATCTTGTGTGAACATAGTGGATATATTGGCTAAAATCCATTTCTTGAATCCAAATTGTACCAAAATTCGAATAATATTCTACTGTATGCCTGTACAAATTCTTTTTGAATTCACCAAAAGTCTAATTAAAAATATTTCTTACCCCTGAAAACTCTAAAAACTTGATTAAATGCACAACTCTTTCACAGCTGTGAATATTATCTGCTCTACAGATATTCAGTTGAATCAGTATTATTTCCTCAATTTTTGGATATATCTCAGCATAGTTCTTCTTCCTTTCCTTACACAATTTAACGATGTTTTCAGTTAGTGGCTGCTTCCGCGATTGCTTACTTAACCATATATCCAAGTATACTAGTTTTTGCAATATACATTTCTGGAATTATTGATTCGCCTACCAGGGGCATAAAAAAATTGTACCATACGTCATTAAGTGCCAGTGATAAATCGCCAGTGCCACTTTCTGTGGAGATAATCTGCTTTGTTTTACTAAAGGCATAATCCAGCTGGTCAGCAATAGCTTGCAAAATTGACTCAAAAGGCAGATTCCCATTATCTTCCCCAATACACCCATCTACAACCTAAATCACATAACGTTTACTTCAGCCAAATTGAACAGTTTATGCACGAAATTAGTAGTTATGTTAAACAACTGAGTACATTCATCCCTTATGAATGTCTTTAGGGATTCCACGTTGGCAGGTGTTTCTACAGCAATAATACCATTATCTACATATGTACAACTTTTACCCTTATACGCTATTTTGGGCACATCATTCGTTACCACTCGTATATTCATACCAGTTGCTGCGTAAGCCTAGAGTTGCATGTGGGTTAATGATACACCGCCTGGATATAATCTGGCTGATGAAAATCATTCATAGTGTCAAAAACTACATATATTAATTAAAAATCACGTTAAATATTAGTTAGTAAAATTACTAAAGACTATTTTAACACATTTAATCATTTGTTTTGCAAATAAGGGGTGTCGTCATAAACTGACAACAACGGAAATATCTTTCGCATATTATCAATGGCACTGATGCACTTAGCTTGTATCCTTGGATTTACATACTTGGATTCCAGCACGTGTTTTGAAGTTAGTAAATTGTGAGATCCCATCCTGCCCTTAGAATCTCCTATATGTGTCACAGTTAGACTTACTATATTTAATATGTGTTGGATACACTGTACATACATGGCGTTGACTGCATCTTCCCTAATAGTAAATCGTTCATCTTTGAAGAGATTCATTATCTTTTCAACTATATGACACGCAGTGCTTACTATCGTGATGCATATATATGAAGTCAATAGGAATACCCGCAGGTATAGCATCCTTTTTATAATCCATAAATCATTAAATTTACAATATTTAAAATGCTATCGAATAATACGCGCCCATGCTCATATACCTCATACTGTAGACACCATAACATCACTACCCACTTCCTATTAGATTCAGTACAAATCGGCGTGTATGTGTAATATGTAATAAAAATTGTGAATTATGGCTTACATGAAGCAGGAACAGTTGCCTACCGTATCTACGAACAAGATTGGATTTGGCTACTCTGCAATTGCAGTCTCAGAAGGGGGATGCACAATTGCAGTGTACAAAGATAGACATGTCTACCTCTTCCCGACTTGTTCACCTACAATCGCATCATGTACCATAAATATACCAGAAAAAAAACAACAGTTAAACTACAATAACCAAGTTTCAATTTGCAAAAACTATACTCAATGCCCTACAGTGAATGAAATTGAGCCGATACAATCCAACAGTGGAACAGAGGAATCGCACGGTAAAATATCCATTTCTAATAGTTTATTGGTAAACCATATAAAATTTATATTCTCGGGCCAGCTTCTATTCGTTGCTGGACCCAATATTCTATGTATATTTAGTCTGGAACAAGTCGAGTGCCGGTGCCTACTCAATATAGACCTTTTTCAAGTATATAATAAGTCTGCAAGGTGCTGCCATGATAATTTGGTTGAAAAATCATTGGATACCCTGGTATCAATTGATGTGGTATGTTACCGGAATTCAGTAAATACGAATAATGGCACTTACCAGCTTGTAGATATTATCGCATCTTATCAACCCCAAAAACCAGTATTTATGCGGGTTTATTTTGACGAAACCAGCTATTTTATTGATTGCCAAAGGAGCCATACTTTCAATAATTACTTATTTAATTTACATAAACAATTGTCGTGTAAATTTACTCGCATTAACATTAACGAATTTGACGAAGAGGACCCAATATATAACATTTTTTACGATAAAAATGATCCTAATACATTCGAAATTGGTCATGTTTGCACCCAAGGTTACACTTTCCCGGTTGCAGTGGTTCTAACCCATCAAAGCAAAAAATCAAGATTAATTCACCAGGCTATGTCCTTAAGCTCGCTGCCTATGAGTGAATTTAAAAAGATAGATCAATACCAGAATTATTTGAATGATTTCGAACTTGAATATGCCGCTGAACTTGCTCTTGCTATTGGCCCCAAACTTTTATGTATAATAACTATTACTTACCAATGTCAAGGCGTATTTCTCACCCAGGACTGTGATAATTGCTGGTATAAATGCACCAATCCACCAAATTGCAGATGTGTTAATGTGGAATTTGTAACAATGCCTTGGAAAAATCATTTACCAAAACAAATATATTCCCACCCCAAAATTGACATGTTTGCAGTGTTATTTCCCAATCGTTTCCTCATTTTGACAAATCAACACTATGAAAAATCATACAACACAGCCAATTCTGATTTGGATAATTGTGAAGATATATCGGATTTCATTCCATTGTTGGGGAAATGTTGGTTCATAAAATACAATTTCATAGAACCGATTGTAAAACAACGCTGCTTCTTTGGTGCCTTTTCCGGCGAACCACTTAATAACTATTTCATCTGTAACTGGAAGACCACATTCTCTTACCAAATTGCACTATATGATAACACAGCAAATACAGGGATATCTGCTAAGCTATTAGTGCTAAATACATCGAAATATAAGGGGCTGTCACAATTTGTATGGGTACCAAACTATCGCATAATTGTAGGAATAGGTGGATTTAGCGGAGAATTAATTTATATATCGCCAAGAAAATCAATTAATTGGGCGCAGATGATCCCGGATTTCTTGCCCATATCTCAAAATATAGAGTACGTTGAGCGTGAAGATGATTTTGACCAATATTTAGAAGTTAGGTCCAATGATTACCAATATAAGGTTAAAGAGCTTTGGATTTTGCCCTGGGAACCAGTGTCCCACAAGTTAGGCATTAGCAACTTCAAGTTTTACAATATACAACACATTTTATCTGACGGTGTTTATGATGAATGTGAAGAGATTGTGATTGATGATAAGGAATTGTCTGCTGAGCATTTTACTGATAATTATCTTAAAATTTCAATTGATGAATTTAAGTCAATTATATAAAACGCTTGAAAGATCGATTTACAATAAAATAGGCATGCTAACTATACATTCGTATGTAGCTTAATTAGAAACTTTTTAATTTTTGAAATTGACATGCAAATTTCCGATTATCCATTATATTCTCTTGCCATCTATTACTTATAATTAATTTCAATAATATATAAATACACAAATTGACTGCATGTACGTATTTGCTGAAACTTTATTTATCAACTTACTAATACCAACATATAAGATTACACAATCATTGATCCTTATGATTACTTGCCATTGAAAATTTGGTAATATGTGATAAATTTAGTGCTAATAATACAACAATTAAAATGTAACTCAATAATAAAGACTGGCGAAAGTTATTTTCCAAAAATTGTCAAAACTATTTGTACTAAATCACAAAACTCCAGTTTTCACTCTTGAATGGAAACGTGCGTCACATAGCTCACAATATGAAGGGGAATATGGCTTTTCTGGATCTAAATAAAACGGTGTGCCTACTTTGGATAACTAGGAAATTGCTTAAAGTATGTTTCGTGCTTTTTTAATGCCCATTTAGACATGATAAATGCTGCAAGAATGGTAAAGGCATAAGCACTAATCGTTTGTACGAGCATAGAAAAGGTGATCCAACAGCAAATCTCCCATAAATAATGGGCACAAGAAACGTATTGATACCCCCATCCATTAGGTATATTTCTCTCCTTAGTGCCTATGTTATAAATTGCATACCAGGCGTCCTCAAATCCCTTAGCGTGAGATGGGTCATTAGATTTAAAAATTCAAATGTTATAAAAAGTCCTACTATTATTGTCTGGCAGAATTTGTTGGAAGTTATGGGATTGGGGGAGTAATATGGGTGAAATATATAGTAACCAATTCCTACGCCACAAAATAGCCTAGGTCACGGCAGTACTACCAGTAGTGAACACAGTTTGTGATGAGATTGGTCAAAGGCATGGTGGACCTAGAAAAGCGATGGATGAAGAGCGATTCTATTTCCCTCTTCAAAAAATGCAATATCAGCATGAAAAAAGCAGTAACTTGCGTCGGTGATTTTGGTACTGAAGTGGTAGGATAGAATATCGATGGGAAAAAGTACAAGCATGGAAAGATTAACAGGGGTCCCATGTACTCGAGACAAAAAACCATCCTCCATGAGACTTGGACGCCTTCATCACAGCTAGCATACCTAAGTCTTTAAAAAATAGCGTCGAATCGTCCTTTACGCCCAATGAAGACAATGGCTTATCTTCAAGCAAAGTGCCATTTGCAGAGTTCAGAGTCCATTTCTGACGCTCGGGATAATAATGATCTAATTTAACTATGCTAAATATTTGCAAATAGTATATATATATTGAATGACCTTACATTTGGAGTAAAATATCTTCCTTAGAGTATCCCCAGTTGCATCGTCTGGAAGATCTAACCTATCAATAAATACACCGTTGTGACAGCGAAGTATGACCTTCATTTTAGCTATTTTCTGGCCAATTAAAGACTACCATGGTATCACTTGGCATGGAATATACTAAAAGTAGTCCCCACACTCACAACTCCATCACTTGCAAATCTACGGTTACAACCACGTTTTAAAGAAGTCCATAAATTACAAGTAAATTTATTCACAATCAATTTTTGGAAAAATTTTAAAAATACATTAAAAAACCAACTGAATGAATCATTATCTATGCTAAAATATATTAGTAATCTTTAGTAATCTTTAGTAGTCCATACATTACACTTGCATTTTTTTGTTTGCAAAATTATTAAATATAAATCAAATTAGTTATTGTATCATTTATTAACATTTCCTTTTAGTAATAATTTAGTACTATTCACATGTTTTATTGTTTGGTAGCGTTCTTAAATATATTAGCCGATATATTACTACTTTAATTTATGAAAAAATTAAAAACATCCCCTGGATTCATGTCTATCATGTTTAATTTATCGTTAACACCAATATTATCTGGCAATCATTTGAACAATGTATATTCTAGATATATATAATTATTAGGTCGAAGTATCGGTAGAACTGGCAGTCATTGGTTTTAAAAGATACTTAAATTGAATCTAGTGGCTATGCCTCATCGTGAATTTTATTTGTATTGGTCCCATGATCTTTCCTGATAGGAGCGATCATGGGATACATCTGCGACATATACATTGTGATCCACCTGCATAACTTGTTAACATACAACAACCAGGTACTAAACATTGCCATTCCCACCAATAATAGTGTCAAACTATATTAATTTGTTATGGTAAAAAATTGTAAAGTTGAAAAGTCAGTTATAGCTAATTTACATACCTAACAAACTTAGCTCGTTCCCCTCTATTGATCTTTGTGATAAATATGGCAACGACAATTATAAAAGTCACAATTCCTATTATTATAAAGTACAAAGTGCCAATTAGTATCGTGCCCATATCGCAGAGCGATACTATATATAAGCTACCCTACACACCTATTATCAGTTGCACTCCAATAATCATATATACATATGATCATAAGTACTACAACTTTAAATTAATTTGATAATATTTACCGCAAATGTCACAAAATAATTAAACTTTTTTCAGCAATCTGAATTGATGGAGAGCAGGAGCTGCTCACTTGGAAATTGTAAATGTTCCTTCAAGTCTGAAATTCTTATAATTGAATTTCTATCGCTCAAGAACTGTAGCCATGCCTTCCAATTAGTAGTCTCATTCCTACGTAAATACTATGAGCTTACATCAATGTAAACCTATCACCCACAACAACAATTCCCCTCCTAGCCCTAGTGAGCATTACATTCATCCTCCTCGAGTCTTTAAGGAATCCAACGGTACCATCCGAATTAGATCGAACGGCTGAGAAGATGATCAAATCCTTCTCTTTGCCTTGAAATCCATCAACCGAATCGATTTCAAGGCCATTACATACGTCACTAGGAAACGTTGAATTTATTTTAGTTTTGAGGTGATATTTTTGGCTGTCATACGGAGTTAATATACCAATTTGCCTACTGGTAATTTCGCCAGCAGATATGAAACTACTCAACAACGCCACAACCACGTTTGTTTCACTGTATAATTTATGGAGACTTACATAATATTATATTTCGATTGACCCTGTGGCCTCTCGTAATTTGATCCAGCGCAGCCAATAGACACGTCCACAAAGCATACATTGAAATTTTCGCATGGCCACTTGAAACCCTTAAGTGGAGTGTAAGCGAATACGTTTTCCCCATCCGTCAGACGGTGTTCGTAGAAATGTTGATTCGGAAATTGCGATATCGACGGATGCATCCTCCTTTGAACGTTAAGTAAGTGTACACAAGAGGGGGCAAATATAGCCAGTCTTTCTAACAGTGATATAGAAAGTCTAAGTTAGTCATTTATGCAATGATTTAATTGATTGGGTGTTATTGTACTTTTATTTAACATTCATTCATGGCCTGCTTGATATATATTAACCATATATAATAATACAGGTCGATTCCTTAACAATGTGTGCTGAATTGATAGATATGTATAATATAATTTCCTCTATGAAATCATTGTATATTGCATAGAATTTTGTACATATTTACATTCATTTATACCCTTGTGTTTTGAGTATACAGATACAGCAGGGGTAATGTTTTGACTTTTCTTGAAAAAATTATTGTATTATGGGGAAATTTACAATGGAATGGACTGGATTGAATTTACATTTAAATATTATACCAGTGTAATATTTTTTATAATAAAAAAGAGGGAAATGAAACGAGACACATATGTTATCGTTTGCTATGTTCGCGTTTATGGTCATTTAAAGCGTTTTTTAATTCGCCTATCTCACGAGAAAAATGTAATGCACTTACCCCTTGAATAATGCATCTTGGGATAATATCGTGGGTCTCAGTTGCTTATGATCTCCAATAAGCACAAGCTGGTTGCAGGAATGGGTTAGTGGTATGATATTCGAGCATTCTATATCAAGGGTCAATTTACCTATTGACTGGGCGCACTCGTCAATTATGACCTTAGTAAAAACTTCAGATGAGACGATTTCATTCCCACAACCAACACATGTCGCTATGACAATTCTTGCCCTTTTAACAGCCTCAGAAATCATTTGAGTCTTCAGTGTCATCGCCTCTTTGTATCTTCCACTGTCTCTCAAAGTTGTGTATTCATTGTACCTTTTCATACCTTGTATCGCCCTCTCTTGCAATTCTGGCTCAGAGCCCTGGCCAATTCTGATTGCAGAGATATCCCTATCTGTCAAGCCTTGCAACAAATTATCGGCTAAATAATAAGCTATGTGATACCTGCTATGTTTGAGTCAGCCACTGCCAAAATTTTATCATAGCTGTAGATTTTAGACCAGCAGTGTATGATTGAACAGGCAAGATGTGTCTTACCCGTGCCTGGAGGGCCTACTTAAACACTAGCTTACCTTGTATGAGGGTGAGCTCATTTTCAATGGCCGATTTGCAAGCAAGCGATTGGGCCGGAGTCAAATTCATAGTCTTGACTAGGTTGTCATGGGCCCCGCTGTTGCGATTTATAATGACCGAATTATACGCACCAAATGGTGTATATGAATTTATAATCAAGTTTTGAAGGAATGAAGAATAACGATGGTATAGTGGCGATTTGAAATTAAGCGATCTATTGAACGTGAAGCTGCGCAAGGCTTCTACCATCCTCTTGTTAGGTATTGAGCTACCCAAGTCGACCAACCTACAGTTAATTGTATCCAAGCCAAAATTGCTTGAGTTGGTAATAGAGTCAAATAAAACCCGCAGATTGATAGTGTACTTATAGTTTTCAGTCTTTACTGCTGTAACCAATCCGAGCATAAAGTAGCTATTAGTATCAGATGGATTGGCTGAATCATGTGATACTGCAATTATGTTATCTTCTTTGTAGGCAAGTTTATCTTTGTAATCTACATAACAATTGTCTTACCAGTGGGAAGGGTATAATCGCCAGAGATAATTACAACAGTGGGCTGTATTGACACGACTTTTCCATACAGCACGTCGTTTCGTTGCATTGACTTGTTCACAAGTCCATCACGCAATCCTGCGTTGTACTCCAGGGCTAGCAAAATGCGATGCTTTTTGAAATAAAAAGCTGCCTCTTTAGATATAAAAAACGTGCCATCCAGAGGTATTTCTATCAAACGTTTTAGTATATGCAATCCCAAATCGCAATGCCTGGCATCTACTAGGTATTGAATAGTATCTATTATATCTTGCCATAGGTCCGGTCTGATAAATTTGGTGAAATTATGTTTTTTGGGGTTAATTCCGGCGATTGCAGTAGAATCATTTGCAGTAGTATTTTCATTGGAAATACTGTTAACCTCGGGATATAGAAGACAGTCAGTATATTCATTACTTTCAACTGACCCAAAGGCAGTGGTAGTATTACTGGTATCATCTATAGCTTGGTCTGCACCACAAGCTTTAAGTATTGAGTTGATCAATTGGTCAAATTCTTGTTGGTTAAATTTGTAAATCCCATGCTTAAACACGTCAAGAAGGAAGAAAAGCCACAATGAAGTGCTGCTGTTGCAAAGTAAATCAGCGCATTTAAGAATTAGAACATCTGGACTCTGAGTTTAGGTTTAGCCTACCTTTGCAATACAATCTCTAACTTCACTAGCCATTCTTAGATCATCTGGTGTTAATGGCTCAATAATTCCAATATGTGATAGCATTTTGAGCCCAGCATCAGCACGTGCCTCTGCCTTTGAACTACCCCAACCGAATATTGTCTTCTACATAAAACCAATGCCTTACTTGTTGGTGTTGGTTGTTGAAGTCTATCCAGTTCCATTCCAAGGTACAACTAAACCTGCCCGAATCAGTTGTCACATCTTCTGTTTGCTATATTAGTAATCAAATACCTTGATCTGCCACTTTGCAACGATAGCGCTTTTGATATAGTTAATGTTACCCACGTCATACTTGCTCATGCTGGCGCCCATTGGTATGTTGTTGTTCGTGATAGAACCGTCATCAGTTTTTAATTTTTTTGCACTATTCATGATGATAGGTTCAGGCGCAGGTTTCGGCAATGCACTTTTAACATATATGTAAAGACGTTGTAGTGCATCAATCTCCGCCTCAATTTGGCCCATGCCGTAGCCCATTACCGTGTATGCCTGCGGTGGTTGGTTATGGGACTGGGTCCAATAATTTTGAGTTTGTGTCCCGATGCCTGTTTGGGAAGAACCATAGTCAAGGGCGTGGCAATGCACTCCATCTATTTAACTCGTTTGTGTTACCTTTGTAAAATTTGCGGTTATTTAACACATTAATACGGTAACTTGCCAGAAATCCTTTTACCATCCATTTAGTAATTTCATAACATTCCTAAATCACTAAATTTAATTACATTAAGTGATGGTGGCCCTAATTGACATATCAAATTCCGAACTGCATCCCTTCTCGCTCCTTTCTTGGTGTTAGATGTCCCAGTAGTCGTGTAATTTTGGCATTGCCCTGTCAATAACAAGTGGCATGTGAAAACGCCATTAGTTTGAGTGTAACTAGATGACTCCTTGACTTTCAAGTGCCTAAGGCGTATCTCAAAGAAATTTAGTACATTATCGTCGTTAAGGACCTGCTGGTTGAATTGCGGGTGTTGGCCTACAACAACTTGTCCATAACCTACTGTATTAACGCAAGCAGGCGTAGCAGCAGTTGCTGCAGTGCTAACGTTAGATGCTGTATTTGTTGTTGAATAATTTGATGCATAATTGACCGCATAGTTAGACGTGTGGTTAAGTGATGGAAGGGCAGTTTGACTAGATACATTTGGGATTTGTATAGTAGGATGAAGAGATCCACTGGCAAAATTGCGTAAGTACTGCAAATCGGCCTGGAAGTCCGATTCGCAAGGCCTTTTCATACTTACGATATTAGTAACCGCACTGTTTACAATTTTATGTGAAACTGTGACTGGTATTTTATACCTAAATTCATTAGTTATATAAAATTTCAATCTTTTTGATACATTCGATGGCATATGTATGATACGTCATGCTCACTAGTCGCAAATAGTGGGTAGCCATCCCCGGCCACAGGGTTATATAACCCCAAGCAGCGCGTCTACCTATCAACAGATTGACTATATTTGATGGTTATGAGTATGTCTAAGAGAAAAGATAGCCTATTTGTTTATTTTAAAATTAATTCCTGTAAGATCTTCCAAACAAGTATTATACTTGTATTTATACGTCTATATCATTAAAAATTCTCGTAAAGTACCACTAATTTAACAAACTATAACATTTTGAAGTCTTCTATAGTGAAATATATCCAAATCACTATTCTATCTAATAGTTTCCCCTTATAATCAATAGTTTTGACGGCCGTAAGGCTGATACCCCCAGCCTTGAGGTGGAACTTGCTGATAAAGCTGTTGCGGTGCTGGGCGATAGTACGGTTGATTATGTGGATGCCGGTACCTGTCCATTTGCCCCTCAGCATGCGCTACAGTCTTGTCCATACCCATCTTCTTCATCTTTTGATTATTGTACATTTCAAGTTCCGCGTTCCTGTTCCAATATCCGGTCTCCTTCCACCAGTTTAACAGTGACTTGAGCGTGTTCTCGCTCTAAGTTAGTCATTTATGCAATGATTTAATTGATTGGGTGTTATTGTACTTTTATTTAACATTCATTCATGGCCTGCTTGATATATATTAACCATATATAATAATACAGGTCGATTCCTTAACAATGTGTGCTGAATTGATAGATATGTATAATATAATTTCCTCTATGAAATCATTGTATATTGCATAGAATTTTGTACATATTTACATTCATTTATACCCTTGTGTTTTGAGTATACAGATACAGCAGGGGTAATGTTTTGACTTTTCTTGAAAAAATTATTGTATTATGGGGAAATTTACAATGGAATGGACTGGATTGAATTTACATTTAAATATTATACCAGTGTAATATTTTTTATAATAAAAAAGAGGGAAATGAAAGTTATGGTTCATAGCTACTCCATAGGCATAATCAAACAAGTCAAAATATATGTACATGTATATTAATAATGACGGTAAAGTAATTGCACTAGCAGTATAATTGTTAAATATATTTTATGTTTCCAACTTACATGAGTCCACAAAGTAAATTTTTTGTGGGATACGTAAATAGAATCCTTAATGGTAGGTATACTTTTAATCATGGCACCAGGCGGAACCACAACCAGCGCGAATCTCAAAGGATGATTAACATTTTGAGTTCCCCCTTGTACCACTCTTCGTTTTGGGTCGGGCGGGCATAAAGCCCATGAAATTGAATCCGGTTTCATAGCACATTCCTGTAACAAATCCCTCTCCACCTTTGCAACATCGCAATTTGACCTATACCTCTAATATAAGAAAAATGACTTACTGGGTGCGAGTAGATCTCCTCCAAATTTACCTTGAGCGTATCGCATAACTGGGCAACAATTTGATCCAGGCTCTAAAATCATCGCCTAATTACCATAAAAGATTCCCCGTTTATCACTAGTTCCTTACCCAATTCGCCAGGACTTCGCTGATTGGATTCGTGTATAGTAAAACTAACACAATTAAATGGGTCGCTGCATGTTTTCATGATGAGATTCAACTTGTCAGATTGAGGCAAGGGCAAGAAACAAGATTGGCCAATGCAAATCTGTATAAGCATCTACCCACCTGTTCTTGACGAAGGTATGCGATAGCCTTTTTTACCGGCCATGCACGGTATAAAGGGTGGCGAATTATTCGCTTGTATTGTATCTTTGGTTTGAGGAACTGATCAATTTCACTGAATCAGCAGGTTACTTACAAGAAAGCGCGCTTCCGAAGTATAGTAACATCAAATAAACATAGGGGGGAAACGAACTTCTCTACTCCCATCTTACTCAGCTTGTCGTAAAACTCATACAACAGTCGCTTAACCATTTGAGTGGTTACCATCACCTCCACCCTAAAGGTATAAGTGTCAAATTCTATCCTGGGCCTGTATTCAATTCGGGAGATTCTTGATGGCAACTGTTCATTCAAAATGGATTCAGCTTGGCGGTTAATTGATAAAGATGATTTCAGCTGTTTAAAATCGGCCACAACTGCAGTAATACCACTGGGATAAATCCTGCCCCTGATCCCAACCTCATTGATACTTTCAATCTTGCAATGCACTGCATAACCGGTTTTAAAGGTCATTGGATTTTCTTTCAAAGAGGCGTAGAAGATCGTTTCATAGTTGGGAGAGTCATATTCAACATTCATAGATGAAAATGGATGTACCAATTCATCCCTAATAAGATTCAGGTGTTTAAGTGCCCGTAGCACGGCAAATTTATCCAATTTGGAAGTATATTCCTTGGCTAAGATGGACAAATCAACAGAATCCAAAGCAGTAGAACCATTTTCATTAACCAATGAAATTATTCGCTTTGCCATGCCATAATCTTCTGGACCAATGCGAGTAAATCCAAAAGTCGAACCATCGTAACTTTTGTACCAATCTATGCCATCGCTGATCTCAGTCGACTGAGATGGACAATCCGTAATTTTATCAATGGGATCTCTTATGAAACTAGCGCAGTTTTCATATACACAATTACCTATACCTTTGATTTCCAATCCATAGTGTTTGGGATCTAGCAAATTCCTATAAAGCGGGCCCTTAGACATGGCTTGCAAAATAACCTGAGCTTTCCTAGGTCCAAGACCCGGGACAAACTGCAATACACCGCGCGCATGGTGTTTTTCACTTAACTCTGCTAATGAAACCCCACACCTGCTAACTTCAATAACGCACTGCATTTCCAAGGCCTTTAGTAGCTTATTTTTTGGTATCACATCCTGTATTGGATGCAATTGCAACTCCAGTAAATGGTTAGTGACACCATCGTTCCACAAATTAACAATCTCACTGCATGGTGACTGGAAATATCTGACCAGACCGATAGACACCAAAACTTCCTGTGGATAAATGGTACCAAACTCCTTCCTACACTTGTCACTTGAGGCATAAATCTGAGGTATTTTTGTGGGCACAATTTCCACAATAAATTTTTTATCTCCATGGGACAATCGGCTGCTTAGCTTGTCAGAAAGCACTTTATATACATTGTAAGAATCTACACTTGTTATTCCAACCAACAATAATGATACTTTGTACTCCAAAAACTTCTCCACAATATCATTAATCTCCAACTGCGAATTGGTACTGGCAGAATCCGTATATTGTATATTGCTCATATCTCTCCGTACTCCAGGCCCAACTATAAAGTAGTAACAAAAGTGTTGAATGTAGAAGCCATTATAGTCTACAAGAGTTATAAATAGCCCTGAATCATTTCCAACTGCAGATGCTATATTTTGCTGTTTTAGTGTTGAGAGTGGGTTGTGTTTTTGGTAAAATTTATCGGTGTCCAAGTCAAAGTGCCAGTGGAGCATCGCCTTGCAATACTGGATGACCAGGTTTTGCCCCTCCCTAATCAACTTATCAGATGCCTCCCTTCTGAACTTAATTAGCAATTCCTTCAGTAACCGCCTAACTATCTTATCCTGGATATATGTTAATATGGGTAAAAATTTTTCTCCGCCAAATTTCTTGTTGAAATAACTAAGATATACTATGCTTAACTTGTCAATGACATTTTCTCTCCATCTACTATCTGATTTTTCTGCTTCAACTAATGCAAAATGTTCGCGGTCAATTAGTGATTTACCGTCTTCATATTCTTGTTTCAAAGGGCCGGAAGGTCCGTCTTTGGTGGTTTGGTACCTTTCCTTCCATTGCCTCAGTCTGTTGCTATAGCGCTGACTTCCCCAGTAAATGTTTTCACTATCAATCAACGGGTGGATCACTAATTCTATTAGCCCCTTGTCCTTCAAATTAAGTACCTCAAGGTACAAATATCCAAGGCTTGTGTTGCAAAGCTGTTCCCTTAGGTTATTCAATCGAGACCAAATATTAGTGTATTGCGTTGGGTATGTATAATTCGTTTTTGAGGCATTTATGAGCATGCGAATTGGAATTTTAAGCAACCTGGATGGAAGCCAATTGGGGGACGAAGGGTCAATTTGATTTTCACCCAATGGCGTGGTAATTGTTGTGATACTAGCGCTGTGCATATACAATTCACGCATAAACCTTCTAATACCAAGTTGTGTGGCTAATCGTTTTGAATAATATGTTATTAGGGCGTCTAGCACCTTCCTTCCACTGTTAAAAGGTCCAGTTTGGAACTGTTCACACCACTCTTCTACTTGTTGTGATATAATTTCATTATCAGATGATATATTACTCGGGTAAGCTGTGCTATAGTTCTTACTGGCGCGGTTTGTAATTATTTTATCCCACTCTTCAATGCAATTTGCTTGGTCGATATACAAGTTATTACAATCATCATCAGTTTGGGCGGAAAATTCCACAGTTTTTGATAAAACTTGAGCAAATTGTGAGGGGAGGGGAAAATATTCGTTCCAAGACTCGTTTAAGTTGCCAATTTTAATGCTTGATATTATGTTCAGTCCGGAAATTGCTTCGGTAGGCCTGGCAATTGTGGTCTTTGAATGTCCAGGCTTGTCGGTTTGTGGTTGAATGGTGGATTGTTCTATGATATTATTCTGATCTTCTTCATCTTCATCGTTTATAGTGAAGTTACTATCGTCCGATTCATCATTCTCAACCTGGTCTTCACCAAAAATGTCATCCTTGTCTATTGCCACAGATGAATCATTTTTGTTAGCATTTTGCATATTAACATTTGTTTTTTCATCTACTGGGCTATTATTGGTAATAAGTTCGGTGGCATACTGATTATCGATCTGCGGGTAGTGTATTGATAAGAAATATTTTACATCTTCCAAATCAGTAAAGTCACTGAAGTTAGTCAATATTTTATCAACATCTGCAGGTAAATCTTCAATTCCATTGGAAATTATTGTATCATTTAACTCATTTAATATCTCTTTGAGACGATACCACTAAATTAACGGAATTCCTACTTCAAGGTCCAAATCATAAATCTTCCATATCATGGATTCAGTTAGTGGAGGTGATAATAGGTGCATTTTTTGGCATATTATGTAGGCAGGCTCTAGTTTATGGTTTAATATCCACATTATCACTAGCTCCACTTTGGTTTTTATTTCATTTGACTAAATGATTAATGTTTTATATTTTAATTTGATAATTTTTTTAAAATTATCAAAAATCTAACGAACTTTAATCAATTTTCAACCAAAATTTAGATATTTCTCCAAAATTTTGGTCATATTTCTTAAACATTGTTTGCGTTTCAAAATATATGATTTTAAAATTTGTCTATACTTACTATATCATCGGGAAAAATAGTGACTGTTTCGCCAAATGAATCAATATATCTCTTTAAGACATTTTCAAATGATAATTCCTCTGGAAATTGTTTGTTAAGTGCCCCAATAATCCATGCAGATTCATTTACAATGTCCTTGATCTCAACTGGCAGTTTCCTGTTTCTGTGTCAATTGTTCATTTACCCATAGGCGAGAGATAATCGCTCCGGCATGTCAGCATTGCAAATTGCCTCGTCTTCAGCTGTCATATATTCCCTAATAATCTCATCAGGTTCGGCAATGTGCGATAATGTAGATAATTTGCGCAGGCCTTCGGTCTTCTCGGGGGACTCGTCATACTTATCTTCATTGTCCTGATATTCGTTAAAGTTTGGCTTCCTATTCTTTAGGATATTGATAACAAGTTCTACATCACCAAAACATTCTGCGATGCTATTCCACATGTCGTTCATGTGGATTTCATTGTCAGCATAGTCATCTTCAAGCCATTCATCTTCTTCATAGTCGTCACTCAAGTAACGGTCATCTGTTGCTTTACCCTTAACCTCATCTCTGTCACTATCTTCATCCAATGTATCTTTGTTTTTTTTTCTTAGACGATGTTTTACGGCCTAAATTATATACGGTATATAATATTTGTATCTAATCAAATTCATTTTGATAAATTTCAGTTATCAAAGCATACAATTGAACAGTAATTTAATGAAATGAACCATTTGTTTATGTAAAGGTTATAAAATGATCAAACTTTCAGTTATTTATGAAAACAACAAACACAAATAGAGGAAATACACAGATACTTAATGTATTTAGGTGTAATTTCCAGAAACAATTCAATGTATTCTTAATTTTAACGTGGATAAAGATTGAATTTTGACAAATGATTTGGCAAAATTGTAATAAATATAGTTTGTTTACCTGTTGACCAGTATTCTCTGCGATAAGTGACAAATCGTCGTCGTCGAGTTGGTTATTGACCTCGTAATCCTCATATTCTTCACTCCTTCCTCCATCGCTAAGTTCCTCTTCATCATCCACCTCATCTACAATGAACCCCTTCATCTCATCTATTTGACAGCAGCTCTTACCATCAACTCCACCTTCATCTTCGCTGTCATACGATCTCCCTGCTGAATCAGTAACAGAAGCTTCATCATCAAATAATGAATTCTATATCAGTTTAATCTCACATCTTTATCATTATCATCGGTGGAAGATTTAACCTTCTTCACCAAGGAACTGCCAAATCTTTCAGTTTTTTTCTTTCGCTTTGCTAGTTCATCTCCGTCCTGCCTATGCGATTTTCGTTTCTCTGCATGATAAATTTAATTACTTTTTTTCTTTATATCACTGACTTTGCTCAAACCCATTGCATAACAACACGAGTCACCTAGTGATATGTCGACCCTACATAAGCATCATACTTGCACTAGGTACGGATATATTGATTTTTTAAGGTCAAAACTAAACTAGAAGTAATTTCTATACAATTAAAATAATTTAAAATTTTTATCTGATTGCGATACTGAGTTATGCTGATTGAAATTTTGAAATTGTGACAAAACCACAATTTTAATCACTATTTCACTAGGCTTTAACAAAAACCCATCCAACCTCCACATTTTTACCTAACAGTTCTTTTCCATTCATCCCTAAATCAACGATTTATTACCCTTAATGGCCTCAATTGCCTGCTCTTGGGATCCAAATTCAATTAGCGCATATCCCTTTACATAGCCGGTCCTTCGATCCAAATTTAAGTGCAGATTTCTAACAGTGCCGAAATTTTCAAAGGCATCTCTCACATCCTCCTCCTGTGCTTCTTCGTGCACTCCCCTAACTACTATAATCCATCCTTCAACAGCTAATTTAATCGCAGCTTACATTTAACAGGTATTATGTTTGGATCTGGAAGAAGTGATTTATCGATCGTAATCTCTTCCAGCTGATCGTAAACATCATTATCTGTTTTCATACTCAAGTCTAATAAATCTGGGATTCTATAATAGGCCCCACGACACTAATCATTATAATATACTATGTATGGTAACCTATGTACTATGCGTAATATATTTGAAAAACTAAAGTCATTTTTAATGCATCAATACCTAAATATTTCAACTATTTCTAATTTCTAGAAGTTATCGTAGATTGTTGCATAAAATGCCCTGCTTGATACGCATGACCATAGTTTATCAATGAAAATTTGTGTTTTTAAAACATTTTAAGTCAGTTTAATTTATAGTCTAATATTATCCATACACAATTCGGTAGCTGTAAAATTTTGATCCACTACGCCATATTCAATTCAGTTCCTAATGACCAAATGCACATATCACACACATTAGAGATATTACTAGGGCAATGTGACATGGTTGAGCTACAAAATTAGAAATATTGTGAATTATGAATAATATACAGACAGTTGGCTGATATATAATGATAACAATTGTAAATCATTTTAAATAGCTAAACTATATATATTTATTTGTTTTCAACCAACGAACGAAGCACTGAACTAGCTCCAAAATTGCTGTGATAAACAATCATTTATTTAAAACCATAGAGGATTCTGGTGATATATGACCATAAAAGATTGTTGGGAAGTATAACCTCGTCATCTTTTCATTGGTAAACCTTAAAAATCCAGAAATCTTAAGCGTAAGCAACCACTTATTGAAAGAATCATCATGTTTAAAAATAAACGGTGGTAGATTTTTAACGCCCTCTGCCTTGGGGATAAACTCAATTTTCAACTTATTTTTCACAATATCGCATGAATAATCACTGGGTTTGATAGTAACCTCCGGTTCAGAGGTGTACATTGTTAGGTGCAATGTGATAGCCCCAGGTTTGGCCAATACGAATGGAAATTTGGAGTTTTTCATAATCTTGGACTTATCCCCTACTATATTCAAAGTATCCTCTCCAGAACTAACCTTGTAGCAAAACGATTTGAATTCAGCACAAGCAGTTGAAAAGTCCTTCATCAAAGGAAGGATAAAATCAAAGCGCTCCTCATTCTTAGTGTACCTACGGACGTATAATCTGATTCGACGGTCATTTACAAATATTAGTACTTCAACATCTGCTTTTTTAAATAACAAATATGGATCTTTAGAAGTGCTGCTGATATACAATGCCACATAATTGGATTTAATTACAAAAGCCCTCCTTCCACTATCATTGTTATCAGATGTTTTAAAGAGTTTTATTGGGAAAACATACTTTTTGAGTCCATTTATGTTATCGCTATTGACTGAGTTACCAGATATAAATCCAGCCAAAATCAACGCCGATTTCCACCTTACGAATTCCTTCGGATTGGTGCAATCCAAAGTAATTCTGCTCCTATTTCCATGCGTAGACGTGGATTCCATAATAATTTCCCGTTTTTCCTCATTTATAGAAACTTTTGTTGATGAGCTTACGTATGTTATCAATGGCTCCGAAACGTCATCATTATAGTCTTTGAACAATTGCATTTGGCCTTTGGTCACCACACAAGCTTGTTGATTAATCTTGCCAGAATTGGAACGGTAAAATTTGCCATCATCGTTATTCATATCATTTTGTTGCTCATTCAACCCATGTTCCACTAGATTGTTTTTCCAATAATCAAAGTCTTGTTTAGTAGGTAGGGAAAATATGAACATTTCATGTTCCTGTACTTCACCTTTGATCAGAATGGCTAATTCATTCTTAGAAGCGTCGGCGATAAATACGCATTTGTCAATTTCAACACCTTGGGATTCGTTGGCCATATCGACAAATTTAAAGTAAATATAACCGTCTCGTATAATGAACGGAGTTATACTAGACTTAAATAATTCATCAGATTCATTCTTATTAATTGTTTCTTCTTCAGATGTGTTTTCTATCTCTTGTTTATCAGGAGGTTCTTCGATTTCACTGGGCACTTCATGCCATTCACCTAATTCGAGTAGTTGATCTAGCTGTTGAATATCAGTCTCGTTTACACTAGTTAAGTAATAGGTTTGGTCAGTAGATGCAGTTATAAAATTATTTTCCGCATGGTAAACGGCATCAACCACGACACTATCCACTTGAAACCGTTTTAGCGAATATAAGTGGCCAATATTACACTTTCCATGCATTGAATAATAATTAAATGCAACATCATCAAAACTATTCACATTATTTAAAATATAGTCCTTGCAGCTAATAACCATTGGATAAATTTTAGAATCTGTTGAATATACCAGTAGAATATTAAAGTCATTGTTATAGAAGAGTGAGCCCACAATTTCTTGTGTTTTGGTATATAAAATAATAGGCAATTGAAAACAGTCATTTTGGGCAATCCCGCCAAATACATTACATCCATTTAATAGCACCCTAGATAAACAACCATTGTAGCACAATGCAAAATAGAGGCGGTTAAACTCATCTTCATTCTTGGTTATTATGTGTAAATGGACCCATGAAATGTTTTTTTTTGTGACAATTTTAAACATATTACCACTAGAAGTCACCGATTCAATTGCATTCACCGGCAATTCCATATATTCAGATTTACGTCCGTTGGAATCGTCAATATTATATCTTTCATCATTGAATATGCATATTTTGTCTGAACATACACAAATATTCACATTATATTCATTTTCCTCAAGACTCACATTATTTGTATTTGAATCAGTAACGATGTTATTATAGGTACAATAGTCAGCTAGCTGGCATACGTACAAATATACATAGCACGTGTAGTAGGGGTTAAGTATTTGAGCACGTGACTTACTCATAGTATTTCTAACTGCAACATCCTCAATTTTGGATAATAATTTAGTAACTACTGCTTTATCTAGTTCGTATTGTTGGGTTTCATTTATTATCTTCAGTGAACTATTGAAATCCTGATACTGGTATGATTGCGATGATGGAAGCTGGTGCAATTGTTTATTGGCCAAAGACTGTTGGTATTCCTGAACAAGTTTTGATTGCATATGTATGTCATTTGACAGGTGAAGTATTTGTTTCTGCAAACACTGGACCATTTTGTTAGATCCATTGAAATTGGTACCACTAATCTTTGCATGCTCTATTACATCATTCAATTGCTTAATCTCCTCACATTTCCTTTGGCACAGATTTTTATAAGTAAGCAGTTCATTTTCAAGTTGGATAATGCACTTCTTCTTAACATCATCCATTTGACACATATGCATTGCAAGATCTGTAATATCTTCTCTTTTCTTCAACTTGCAGCTTATATCTGTATTGTTAATGGGTGCCTTGGCGTTAGATTGAACAGCGGAAAATCTATCTCTTTCATCCTTAACCTAAGTTAATCATCTATTTTACATGATATAGTTCCGTTAAAAGCTCTTGATATTTAGTTTCAAGTTCAGAATTCCTAATCTTTAGTTTGTAATTGATTTGATAACTCTGATTGGCATCGGTGTCTTTGGATAAAATTAAGTTATCCATTTGTACAATCTTAGCCTCTAATGACTTAATCGTATTCAAATAGGTTTGAGATTTGTTATGTGATAGTTGTAAATCCGACTCAAGCTTTATGATGTAATCATTAAGATTGGCGATATCCTGGAGCAATTTATTTTGGGTTTGATCATTGAGTTTCGAATTATTATCAAGTTTAGAGTTAAGCTCCTCGATATTATTGGTAAGCCGAATAATTTCCAAGTGTTGGCTCTCAATTACAGCCTCGGCATGATGGAGCGAATTAATATCCCTATTTGTGCTCACCATATCAGAATGGCGGTTCAACAGCGATACATTATATTCATGGGCTATATATTTATTTACATACCATCTTTTAACCGTTTAAAAAGCTCTGGATTACCAAAGTCACAACTCATAGGCTGTAGTATTGAACTTGGTGATAAACCCACCGTGCCATCATAAGTATCGTTTGTTGCCATTGTATCCGTGACTATTGCATAACTACAATTAAAGAACAGTTTTAACCTAGTTGGTTTAATGGTCTCACAATGTGTAGATTGGAATTGATGATTTCTCTACATGTTAAAACCAAGTATTATTGCACCCCATCAGTTCTATACTCTATATTTTATTACATGTGTTATAAATAGCCTCGATTTTCTTTTGAAAAAATTTCTAACAAAATATAATAACTTGATCTTATACAATTGGGCAATTGTCTATTGACATTTTAATAAGCTTTCTAAATCTTGCATTTATGCTTCCCTCACAACAAATCACTCATCACTGAAATCAACTACTAATGTCCACACTAATTTAATATATCCGTTAACACATTGACTTTAATATTAGATTTATCTATATCTAAATTTGTGACTTTTTAAAATGCATATGATAACAATTTAGACTTGACCAAAAAGTTTTTGGAGGTATATATAAATTACATAATCAATAAACTAATTTTATAATTTAAATGCTCATAATATGATGCATAGTGTCTTTCATACAATTAAAGTGTGATTATGATGTAATGCAACCGTATGCCCTATATCATATATACACGAGATCTGTTGCATCTAGCAACTATCCCTTACGTAGATTCCCCAATTTTGAACTCAAATCTAGTGCACACTTCAATGAAATACATGGAATTAGTATCTTTGTATATAATACCGGAATTTAGCTAAATGTAGTACCAATTAATCCATGTAATTTTGTCTATAAATATATTCGTTTATATTTCAAGTTACTCGCGCACCCACATGATTACATAATCAATACGGCTCTAATACGAAGTTATTTTTAATGATTTCTCATTAAATGTTCACAAATATGGGATTAGACTTTGCAATGGATGATTTCTCAAATGTAAATCCTGCTGGAAAACCTCTTCAACTACGCTCAGATAATATTTCATCACTAAACAATAATAAAAATGCTGATATTGTTTATCAATCACCTAGCAACAATATTAGTTCCAATACTGGATATCAGAAGGTTAAGTTTAAGGATATTTTTGACACCGATACTTCAGCCTCAGCTTCAACTTCAGATACCGAAGCCGTTAAGTCTGTTAATGGAAATATGAAAAAAGCTATCAGCGTTTCGTTCTCTGATTTGGTGTTACAGGAAAGGGCTAAATTGAGGACCAAATTTAGACAAAATACTTCACTTACACGATTCGACCAGCATCATAGCTCACAGCATACCAATACTAAATTTACAAATTATACTATTACAAACCCTAAGAAACAAAGTATAAATAAAATTTCCTCGCCAGAGAAAGTTTTAAGACGCTCACCATCGACAATAGATGCACTGTGTGATGATTCAGTATCAGTAATAAATGAAGAAGAGGAGGAAGAAGAAGCAAATATTTCTAAAGTAATCTCAACTCCTACACGTTACATACATGCATCAAAAAAAATCAGTGTATATCCATCATTCACTAGGAGATTATCCAATAATGCTACATTGTGGATTTCCAAGAGCAATAACAATTATGTAACCTTCAATAAGAATCATTTGTACAAAAAATTCAATCTCAGTAGGAGGATGCGGATCAAACGCCTGATGAATATGGAATCAAAACACTTCTCCATAACTAAAAATCATCCATGGCATTCGCAAAATAATTTAAGATCAGATGAGACATCTGACAGTATCACAGAAAAAGTTAATAAAGATGGCATTGATAATAGGAATGATTTGGGTTTTTGTAAATCGTGCAATGTGTATTGTGGAAAAATTCGAACACTCGAAGCAGATTTGGCAGTAGAAAAACAACATTTCGAAGAAATGTGCAAATCTAACTCTCAATTGCAGCAAAAACTAGATAACGCATTTGAAACAATTGAAAAAATGACTAAACAACACAACCATAAATTGAATATCAAGGAGTCTAAAATACGGCAATTGGCTGATAGGAATATGGAGCTCCTCAAGCGCATAGAAATTAATATTAACGATATTAATTACTTCAAAAATTGTTTATTAGACAACCACAACAATCTAGAATCTTTGCAATCTAAGTTGAACGAACTCACAAATGAAAACGCCGATCTATCATCATGTGTGGATAATTATAAGGTTGAAAATGAAAAGTTGATTAAAGACTGTAGTTACTACAAAAAACAGTGCATGATTATGAATGATAAATATTTACAACAACAATCCACGATAAAATTGCCACAAACACAAAATTTATGCCCAACAGTAACACATATCGAAACTTTAGTGCCGATGGCAAAAGTCACAGAAAGTGTCACTGCCGACACTTTCACTGATGAGACTGCTAATGAAATTGTCACTTATTCTAAAGACATCGAGATCAAACTGCCTACTTTTATGAACATGTCTGGATTCGATAAAAGCATCTTCCCATCTTTTATACCCAGCAATTCCGCATTATCCTCAACTGATACAGATGAACAACACTCTTATCACCAAAAAGATTGTCAACGCGGTGACAAGATGGGAGTGCTTAAGAAGATTTGTGATATGGATGAAACTGATATAAACGATCTTGCCGATAATGTGGCAAACAAATGTATTGTCAACAGGAATCTCGACGATAGTAAATATAACCAGCCAAAACTGTCTCCGCTTCCTCCGTTACTTCCGCCTTTGCCTGCAAAAATTACCGAAAACCCCCCTACAGAAATCCCATACAATCCTACTACTAGGTGGATTTTGGATAGGGTAAGCAGACCTTCGAATTTAGAAAGCTTGTTCAAACTCCAAGACAGGATAAGGGATATGTCTCTTCGGATGTGATTAGTGACTTTTTGTTAATTTTTTGTACTAAAGTTTACCACTTTGATCACTTGCTTTCTATTTAGCATTGGCAAAATTAAAGTTTGTTACATGATGGTCTCTGATAGAACGAATGGTAGTAAAACTGTGTAAATAGCTTGCGCTTACAATTTTTGCTGTACTTTAATAATTTGGTCAAAATGGTCACATTAAAAATAGCCATTCCAATGCTAATGGGAACCTATGTCAATGAATGGATACCATAAATAAGTTAGAGTTGTAGTATTTGTACGAATTAATAACAATATTTTCAGAGCAAAAAATCAGTTTACATGCAATAAGGCAATTTACAGCTTTGAGTGACTTTATCATTCCCTAAATGAATTTCTGTTACTTTTAAAAATGTCTGTTGAAACCCAACTGTGCGCAATGGAACTAAAAAATCTTTCAATGATGTGTAAAAAAGGGTAAATTGTATGGGTAGTTTGTTGTTGTCGATAAATCTCCTGAAGTGGTAATTCAGAAGGCATTTGTTATCCATCAGGGGTAATTGACCATTCAATTCATCCGAAATTGTTGAATTCACTAA
The DNA here is from genome assembly GCF_000691945.2 of Babesia microti strain RI. Taxonomy (NCBI): domain Eukaryota; phylum Apicomplexa; class Aconoidasida; order Piroplasmida; family Babesiidae; genus Babesia; species Babesia microti. Next base: position 240,257 of record NC_034969.1, read on the forward strand.
TTTGATAATTTCGTCCTGCAACTGTCCAGTATTACTAATAATTTTGGTTTCATTATGAATTAATCATTACTTACAAATTCTGTGTATAATAATTTAAGTATAGGATATTCATTCAGAATGTTTTGGGTATAATCGAAAATGTTGAAGTCAGATTTGTAGGTTAACCCATTATTTAATACTATATAAACTAGCCATTACCATCAAAAAGCAAATCAATCCCCTTCATTTCCACTATTACCAACTTTCTTACATTGTTTTGGTTCTAAATTAAGCATTAAATACTCTCATAAATTGCGATAAAATAAATAGTATTCTCTCTCTAATCCATTCTTCTTCTATTTCAGCAGCGGCCATTGATAAATCCTTTAAGTACTGGTAGGGGACTTCCCAATGCTAAATTAAGTGGAATTACTTCGATTGGTAAATTTAACATCAACGATTCAATTGAATTTAATAAATTTACAAATTTAGAGTGGTTAGTGACATTCTCAATAAAATTTGACATACGTTATACAACCTGCATCACCGATTGGATTACTTAAGCTTTGGATCACATAGTAAGTATAAAAATTTGTTAAAATTCCATATATTACCATATGAATCCATAATATCCAATTTATTAGTGTGTAAAACACCATCATTGACTACATTTTTATCGCCAATAATCGTCATTGCATAGTCGATTGCACATCGGTTAACAGCAATCCTATTGAAAGCTGCATAAAAATTGTCATACCCCTAATGGAATTGCCCATTGCTATTAAATTTGAGTCATTGGGCATAGACATTAATTTATTTAGGGATTCTTGATTTAAGAGTTTGGGCATCAGATATGGCCCAAAATGATTGTATAAATTGCTAGATAACATCTAAGAATTATTACGAATAGTTACCAATGATAGCGGTGTGTCTAGAGTTTTGGAATCGATGAGTATATTACTAGTGATTAGGTAGTAAGCCCAAAGCCCACTAGTATATATATATATACTTGATATATAACATATTTTGTCACCGGCACGTAAGTTTCCAAAAATATCTGTATTGGCCATGGCTTACAATTTTTTCGATTTTTGAGATAATTCAGAATACTAATAAAATGGATTCTACACATATTGCTACGCAGGTATTGTTACATTGATTACGATAACAAAACACATTCTTCTGGTGTGTAGATGATGTTTTAATTTATATACTAATTATCAGGTAAAACATAATATCTGCTATGACACAATGAGTGAGAGTGGGACCAATACTATTTTTACTATACCCGATATTACTGAGTATTGGCAACAATTCTATAAAACGCATCCAAAAATCAATAACCATTATGTATCATAATTACCAAATTAATAATTGTATCAACAACTACTAAAAGTGTAGTGATGCCCATAAACATACATAAAATACCCTTCCACATAAGACGGACTTGTAATAACCCAATCACTTAGCATCGGATAACCTAGCTGTGTTTCTCAAGTACAAAAATAACAAAAATACTGTATTCACTGTAATTCGTAAAATAAAAGGAAACAGGGAGGTAGTCAGAAACTTGACCCAGATCCTGCTGAACGAATTGGCTATTATATGCGGTCACAGACCCATATCGATGCCCAGATCAATTGTAATTAAGGGAAACTACAAAAATAAGATTAAACAAGTAAAGAACAGTTGGTTATTCAGTATCTAAAGGGAATAGGATTTTGACATCAGCTTTCAGGAAATATGATAATTATGCCAATTAATGCGTAAAATGACCTCATCGAATTGCATTTTGCCGGTAATATCACAGCTTTACGTAGGAACTAAGCGATTTGGGGCTACCAACCATAATTCTTGTGTTAATGATATCTATTACGGCGTATTCATGGAGCATTTATGGCGAAATGATAACTACATTCTACTCAAAATATGTCACTACTAAGCGCAAGGTCAACTGATTTCGTACGTTGCCGCTAAATATCTCAAATCAATTATATATCATATAAACATAGTTTAGCAATTTGCTGTGGGGCATGGTAATTGCGTAAACGATTCATATACGCGGTATGTAAAAATGCCGTGTAAATCTTGGCTGCAATTGTGCATTATACACAAACCATTTTATGGCTCATTAATTAGATCTGTGTGTGTTTATGCAAAAAATACTGCCGCATTTTCGACATCATCCAGTGATAGCGTTGTGTCTGGCGGCGGTAAATCACCGCTACTACATAGGTCCCTCTCTGAACCATATGGCGGTGGAGATATTTACTGGGCAATTCGTCGCAAATGTTTTTATGCGGGACATAGGGCACTTAGATTGATGAATGCGCGTTTTATGAACACAGATGTAATAAGGATGATTTATGCCGGTGTACCAAAAAAATCATATGACCCTAAAATCAATCAATTCTACACTTTCATGGACAACGAGGAGTGGACAGGATCTGGTGGTCGTTTTTGGATCGATGTATCTAACTCTATACTCTTCCCCTTATATATCGCTTTTTGGCTCTACTTTTTCACCTACCGCTTCTTTTACAACAACAAACATAATGTGTTTGCAAGATGGGCGAACAAGGACGAAGATTAAATTTTTCGCATAAATTAATTTTTTATGTATTGTACTTAGTTATACATGAACATAGTATATATTGTGCCTTATGTATGCCTGAGCAAGGGTTAAGCACTATAGCGTTGTTATGGTAGAGGCGGGCGAATTAATATATATCTGCATTGCAATTTTATATAAATAGTGATAATGGATAATGAACAAGAATGTCTAGTCGATAATGTAGTGGAATGTATAGTAAATGATGCCCAAATTGAGTACCCAACTAATACATTTGAGTTAGCGTTAATTTTGCTCAAATTGCTGCATTCCGGCGGTATTAAGTTGGACCTTCCTCTTGAAATCCTGAAGTTGCGTAAATTACTTATAAATTCTTTCCCAGATTACGCCAAAACACACCTTCTTTACCTCGTAAGGTATAGGAATTTTTACAAATTATTGCAATTCTTATCGTGTAATGAGAAACCACTAAATTATACCGAATTCTTTAAACTTAAGACAAAGTGCTACAATAATATACAGGATACTCTCATAAAACACAAGTATGAGCAGTTGTACAACAAAGAATTCAATACTAATAACAATTTCATTAACGACATGACCAACGAATCGTACCACTTTCTCAATGTTACGCAACCATGCATCGATATAAAACTGTCAAAAGGCATATTTTACGTGACTAAAATACACGGAGAGGCCATTACTATTTTGCTTGAGTCTTATGATGGATTGTACAGCAAAATTGACACAAATTACATCGCAAATTCGCAACTAGTTGGCACGATGGTAAATCAATTAAATCACTCACCATCTAATACAACAAGTAAAATTCTATGTGATGATGTACAAGAAAGTTTCATTGATCAGTTTAATTCTATGGGAAACAAAATTGATTTTAAGGTTTGATAATATTTATGTAGAGTTCAAAACTTAAGGATCAAATTGTAGAGATGATAAATAAGCCTACAATGAACACTAGAGTGTTTTCCAAGTACTACAAGAACATAATGGGCAAATCTATAAGACAAATGTGTCCATATGGTACCCTAAGGGAGTGTAAAATTCAGAATGCTAGAAATGTCCAGTTAATGGACACATCTCAAATTTCCTTCTGTAAAAACGCTCATTATAGGCCAATAATTCTCCCACATACTGATAAGAAAATAGGCGCTTGCTCATATTTGGATACATGTAGACACATTGAGAATTGTCGTTTTGTACACTATGAAATAGTGATGCCAAACTTCTCAAAATCCATTATCAATGGCCCAAATGATGAGTTTGCCATTGGACATATTTACCAATTGCCAACGATAAAAATACCCCCCCAGTGGATAAATTGTGACGTGCGTAAGATTGATTTTAGAATTTTTAACCCGTATGTCAAGGTAATAATGGCGGATCCACCATGGGATATCCACATGGATCTGCCATATGGTACGTTGAAGGATTCTGAAATGAAGGAATTACAGGTATTTATTTATGTGATTTAGCTAAAGGATGTGCAAGATGAGGGTTTGTTGTTTCTTTGGGTTACTGGCAGGTCTATGGAACTGGCCCGTGAATGTATGGATGTAAGTACATATTTTACACAGATTTGGGGGTACAAAAGAGTAGAGGAGATTTTGTGGATCAAGATAAACCAATTGCAGCGTCTAGTACGCACAGGTCGTACTGGTCATTGGATTAATCATTCAAAAGAGCATTGTCTTGTGGGTATCAAAGGCAACCCGAATTTAAATCGCAACATTGACTGTGATGTAATACTTTCAGAAGTGAGGGAAACTTCTAGAAAGCCCGATGAGATATACAGGTGTAGTATGATATTTATTTAGGATAATTGAAAGGATGTGTCCAAATGATCTCAAACTGGAGATTTTTGGTAGGCACCATAACACACGCAACAATTGGATCACCCTAGGTAATCAATTGAATGGCATTAATATCATCCATCCAGAGATTAAGGAAAGGCTCAAAACAACCTCAATTATATAATTTTCCAGTTTATTTTTAATAGCTAACAAATTGAATAATTATTATTTTCTATTGTAAAGTATCAGATAGAATATTTCACCGGTTTGCTCTGATTTGTGTATTTGCCTTTATTTAGACCATTTTAATTCTATAATTGGTTATGTGATGCGCTTTTATGATATAAACTATTGACTCATATATTGTTTAATAATGTGTAGTTAGATTGGCCATTAATATGATGGTTTATTTATTTCTAATAATATGCTAAATAAATCAATCAATCAAAAATAAACATATCATCGCAAATAAATACATTAATATATATGCCATTCAACCGCCATGTTAATATACATGCAATATGTTTTGTTCACAACAATTAATAATTGATATATTTAATATAACAATATTAAATGTTAAGAGCAATACGGACTTAGAAATGTATATGACTAGATATTGAAAATTACTAATGTAATTTAGCAGAAATTTAAGAAATGCTTGTCTGTGAAAGTATCACGAAAACACTTTCCTAGTCATGATGTTATAAAAATCGTCGAACGAAAGTTCACCATCTCCGTTAGAATCTGCTTTGTTGATCATATCCCTCAGTTCTTGATCCGAGATGTTTTCACCTAATTCTTTGGCTACCCTCTTAATATTTTTAAAGGAAATAGATCCAGTTTTATCGTCATCGAATAGATTAAATATCTTTTGAATCCCTTCCTTAGAGTTACGATTTCCCTAAATATGATGTAGCATACCAGTCTGGAAGTGATAAATTGAAGAAAATCGTTAAAATTGATGCTAGAAGATCCAGATTTTTCAATATCAGATATTATTTGAAATACCAAAGGGTTTTTTGTGTCCAATCCGAGACTCTGCATCGCACATTTTATCTCCTTAGGGTCCACAGTACCTAGGTAATATATAAGTCATACCAGAGTTTTCAGTATCGAATAAATTGAATGCTTCATGGATCTCTTCAATTTCTTCCTCGGTAAGCGACGATATGTCGTTGGAATTTGATGTGTTGTATGAACGTCTGGGCATGGCAAGATTTTTTATTACTATTACCGTTGGAAATTGAGTGATTAATTCACAAAACAATTTTATATCGGCTTTATGTAAAACTGGTTGTAATAATATGAATAAATCGACTATTAATAGACATCCAAGCTCCTATACACATTATCGCTCCCCACTGTACACATCCATTTCTAAAAATCATTTACAAAGTTATAATGTATTTACACACATAACCTTAATTAAAAAATCATAAATATTACAAATTATACAAATCCTGACTGGACTTTACACAAATAACTAAATACCTACATACAACTCAATTGGAAATCTTAAGCAATTTTGCGGTTAAAATTCCGTATATATACAATGCTAATTATCATATGTATAGTTAAATACACAATAATAAAGTCAGATCCTACGTACTCATCTATTTCTTAATATATAATAATATACTTTGTTTACAATACGGTTATATGGGGAGTCATTCTTTCTATACATGTGACATAGATTAAAGATTAATTACTTTCAGATACATATGCATATTTCTCAAATGACAAATTCCATACTCTTATCATTCACCTATAGTTACTATCGCAAAATCTTTGAAACAATAAGTAAATTGTATCTAAATCCTAAAGAGCTGTCTAGGCGCATAGATAGGAGGAGGTACGGCATTAGTCACATAGGTTGAAAAGACAACCATCAAGAAAACACAAAAGGGGGTTCAACTACAAGTGGCTAGGAGAGTAAAATTACCATATTTTTTTCATTCGTCTAACATGAATCGGTTTCCTTGCCACCGCAATATGACTAGTCTTCCTACCGCTATAACCAACAACCCACAATCCATCACTCTACATAATAATTTGAATTACCTTCGCAAGGTTTGGCATGCCTTTAACACTGATTCCACAAGGAATATCTAGCTTGCTCGCAGCATAGCATACTTTTGCTATCTAGATAAAACTGCGTTGTGATATACCTGGAATTCGTTCATCGCACCGGTTCCACTATTGTGATACTGCTCAATAATCTCTACAACTTTCTTTTGTACATTATAATGCTTAAATTCTAATATACTAACGGAATGGATGTACTTGATACACAATTCTAGTGGCATCGTATCCCCAATTCGAGATTCTAGTACTTTGTGTATGTGTGCCATTAGCTTGTTATCTAAAAGTCTGACTTTAGCGAATGACTGCACAACATTTATCAACTCTTGCGTTGATAAGTAGTTCAGCAATTCTATATTCAATAAGAGCTGTGATATTACGTTGAACACCCTTTTATCGTTGAATAGGGATCTCCCAAATCCGATGCACAAATTGACGATTGTGGCAGCATAGTCGTCATCATTGGGCAATTCTTGATATTTGTGCCGAAAATACTTTGAAACTTTATGTAAAAGCGAGTCACATTTATAATTGCAATTGTTAAGTGCTACAAGAATCTTACTGCACTCATATAAACCAATCTTTTCCATTTCAATCATCTTCCTGATTTGGGGTATCAAATTATCTATCAACTTCACAATTTTTATATCATTAATTCTAGATCTACCAATAGCAGTAATCAGCCTAACCATACACTCAACATCAATTTGGGAAAATAATTCGTCATTGTTGAGCAATTGATGTGAAAAGTTTATAAATAATTGATGATCCAGGGGAAAATTAAATGAAACAACCGAGTACCATGTTGAAATTATTTCTTGCGTACTAAAACATTTCATATTAGCAAATATATAATTTAAGACCTTTTCAGCATCAATAGACACATTTATAGGCTTAAGCAGTGCCAACGATTGTAAGATATCACAAAAATTATAAGGCTGCAATTTTTCAATTCTAGAATTTACTTTTTCAACTATAGATTCCACTTGCTGAATTGATGATTTAATCAAACCTCTATCTACCAGCTTCGAGTAAACAAACATATAGTTTGACAAATCAACATCGCAAAACATTGTTATATCATCAACACTTTGTAACAAATATCTAGAAACCAATTCAGTAAATATACTGCCAACGCTAATAACATACTCAGTATCAATTAGCACACGCATTAGGACTAATATATTTGAAAAGCTTTCTGAAGGCAATAGATATATTATACGCTTATTAATAGCATGGAAATCCAGATTGATATGAACAGTTGAATATATAATCATGGACAATTCTCGCAAAGTTGTAGCATTTTCCACGGCTTCTATACACAAATCTTGCAAGTTAAGCGGCGAATTATTCGCAATTAATGTTTTTAATAGTTCCTCGGTTTGTATAGAAATTCCATTTCCGGTTGTAAATCTCTTGTTAACAAGGAGAATGTAACATCTATATTTTGTGCAATGATATTCAGGGGTTACATTGCAACAATACAAACTAACTGGAGAAAATATTCTATATTGTATTGTCATTGGGGTTGTTATTTTTGGCGTAAAATTCCCAAGGTAAGAATGTAGTCTGAAAGCGTGATAGGACTTCATAATGAATTAGTTTGTTCTCGTAATTCGACTTAATAATAATCGTCGTCGTATACATCCAATTAATAAAATGATTAGAACCAATATAGAAATCGCTATTAAAATGCTTAAGAAAACCATAATATATTTTTTAAAATTTCCTTTATTATAGTTAGGATTTCTAGGTTTGTTATAATGCCCATCAATATGTTTTCTATCAGCCACCTCATCAATATGTTTCATATCAGCCGCCACCTCATCAATGGCGTTAGCGATTAGATTTTCGAGTGCATTACAATGATTTTGTTGATTGAATGATTCAACAAATAATGAGAAATATGTTACAGATAAAATGAACAAAATAAAATATTTCATTTCTAAATTGACTGAGTATTTTAAGTTATATCATAATGTGAGGCATGGTAAGAAAATTCTACAACATACTTGATATATAATTGTATGCCAATGATTTAATTCCGATATGCCAGAAACCCTTATTGTTATTATCCAATATTACAATACTGGCCACTTGAACAAAAATCAGATTAATGGACTATATGTACTATATTATGCCCCATCATCATACATATATATTCATTGTTAGTACATGTAGGTTGGCTAATATTTACGTTCGTAAACCATAAACTTTGATTTATTTATGTCAATTAACTATGTTTGGACACTTTTCCAAAGATGTTGCTCCTACGCAAGTGATGGACACTCCATTTTGCCGACTTATGTTGCATCACTATGGACTATGGAATTACTTAGATCAATCGCATAAGAACTACACCAATACAATTGACGATAATGCTATTAATGATGGAATACTGGGACATTGCAAACTACAAATTCACTCTAATATGCACAAGAACGACCCTTGTTACAATATCCAACTTAAGGAGTACCAGTGTGTTGCCGATTCACAGGTGAGTTTGCGTTTAACATTAGTCACAGGAAGATTCCGCTAAAAAGTGTGTAAAATGGTACAATGAGTGGATACAGTGCAAGTGGGATCATGAAAAGATGATTCGGGGATACAATTACATAGAGCCCAGACCTGAAAGGAAGCACAAGGCATATATCGCCGCGCCCAATTACCAGTATTCATAGATAACAAATTTTTAATTAAAAATTTATTTAAAACCCTAATTTACTACCTGGTCATAGTTGTATGTTTTCCCTTAATTAGACATCCCCACATGTACATTTTTAATACCTGCCTTGTACTGTAGTACTAAGCGTTAAAATGGTTAAGGAAATAGGGACCGCGCCAGATTGCCTTCTATGGCAGCTAGTGAAACATAACCACTCAAAGCTGATAAAATCCGGCAAATTTACCTTCAGCCGCGAAGTTGGAAACATAACCAACCAACATACGGCAAAGAATACAGGTTACACCAATAAGAAGAGAATTGATGTTTTGTCTGCCTGTGAAGGCTCATCGGTTAAGCTTTTTAATGATACTGGGCACACAATTAGAAGGCCAAAAAGCAGACTTTCTAACAAGAATTTTACAAAATCACTGAAGAATCAGGCAATCATCAGAGATATTGTTAAAAAAACTCGTCCTCAATTGGCTTTTCAAATTTCACAAAAATTTTCTAAATTGGTAACAATTAAAACAATTGATAAGACGGATTAATTGCCGATCTATTGGGCCAATTACCCCTAATTTACTGAAAATAAATACCCACTTACTAACTTGGGTCAATAATAGTGACTAAATAATGATAATTATTTAGATTATACGTAGATATAGTTAAATGTACAAAAATTATCATAACTTAAACCAGATAATTTGCTTCGTATCACGGCCATTTTAGCTAAGATCTTCTCTTCTTAGTGTTGTCTTCTTCCATTAAAAGATCATCACCCCTATAAATCCTGCTAGTTAACGCGTTACACCGCGCCGTAGCTCCATTAGCCAAGCATTCCTGATTGGATTGGCTATCATTAGCTATAACCAGCTGAATCAACCTTGGAATTATCTGCATAATTGTTACGTAGTCGAGACCACACAACTTCTGTCCACTATCCATATATTCAATCAGGGACTTCGCTTTGTACACGCTTAAAAGCTTTAGCTGGGCGCACCACTGAAAACTGGAGATTTTGAAGATACTGTATATTTGCCAGGAACTATCTGAAGCCTTGGCAATTTCCATGTACACAATACACAATTGGTTTTTTATGCAATGATACCACAAACCCACATCGCAATCATACAGCATCTTGAACACACGGCTACAAAACCTTCTACACCACAACACATTTTTATCTCCTTCACACTGGTAAAAATCTAAAAATATGTGTAAAAATATAGCCGCTGCAGCACGACTTGGGGTTATAGTGCTGTTCCAATTTTCATAGAGAAATAGCTCATCCCACTTGGTTATGATGCTATAAACCCAACTGATGGCACATGTTTTCCGTAAATACGAATATAAACAATCCAATCCGAGACCATCATCAACACTACCGCAACAATTATCGGCATTTTCATTAGTTTGAGATGTTTCTTCAATGTCTCGGAGAACGGACAAAAAGAATAGGCCATACTCGAATGGCACGTAAATATTGGTAAAACCTTTGGGCATAGTTTTGATTATCTCCATTTGGCACCGGGCAATTTCTTGTATTGTGAATTTGGACTTGTACGCCGATATGATATTTTCGAGGTAAGAATCCCGTTTTATATCTGTCCAATGTTCCCTCAGCCCTGCTATAAGCATGAGACACGCAACAGCATATTTATTCAGGTAATCTTGCGAGAAACCATTATTTCCCGCATCATTTGAAACACCAGCACCATCATTACCGTGGTATTCACAATCATTTTTGATGTGTATAAATGAATCAAATAACAACAATGTCAGCCCACACGTTGTCTTATCAAAGTTACAACCTTTGCAAATTTGCTTAACAAAGTTGAGCAAAGTGTATCTTTTATCCTTTACCCTAGACCAATCGTCCTTTTTATTTATATTTACACTTATTAGGCAATCCCTTGGAAAACTTTTAAGCTGATCATAGTAAAAGTTACCATCTTGTGCCTCATTTAATGTCTCGTCAAGCAGTAATAACGAATTTATTGATGCGAGTAATTTTACCTGTTCTTCCAAATATATATTTTGGGAATTCGATTCGATTCTACTGGTTGCAACTGAATCTACTGAATTTCTGTTTTGTGGTTGTATATTATTAATTTTATTGAGGTATTCTTCTATGTGGAACGACCTATCCGATTTAGATACGGTAGTTGTCACGTGGTCCGATATCGTTTTGGAAATGTTGAGTATCTTGTCATATAGTATGGTTGATGGCAAAAGTTTGATTTCATTTTTGTAGAGGTCATTCCAGATCTTAAGCTGCGAATGCATTATCTTCATGCTATTCGAAGAGGGGATTAGCTGGTCTATGGAATTTGCTTCTATTTTTTGATTCGTTAAATCTATGCCCAATGACTTAAGCACCTTTAGTGAAAATGTTGAGTGGCCTGATGATAAAAGTTGCAACTTGTCCTTGGATTTTTTGATCTGGGAGAGAGCCCTATGTGCGATACTTTTCTGGTAGACCTCAAAATCATCATTGCCTCTCTTAAAAACATCAAAATCGATATATTTATACTCATCGTCATAACGGAGCAGATTATGTTCACGCAACCGAGTCATGTTATGAGGTGTAAAGGTTGAACGGTACTCCATAGCGCACACTATTGACAAAAATCATTTACATCGACATAATGTAAATGTTAGTAGACACACGTCATAGTTGTGTAAATTGATGTACATTTACCCATGGCAACATCGCCTAGTCTCCCCATCAAAGTCACACCTCAGCATCTGGTATAACCAATAATAAAAAATACATTTAAAAAACTTCGAAATAAACATAGAAAGAACTACAATTAAAATGAAACTGTTCCAAATTATATATTAGATGGATACATGAAGACTCTGACCCTACCACCAATGGAGCAGGGTGGTAGGTTCTTCTTGAAGGACGCTCTCATGGTTCCATTGTTACCATGAGATGATCTGATTTTTCCCCAAATGACCTACGTAATTAGAAAGTTTGAACAATATGAGTTTAAAATCAGGAAAATCACCTACCCTAAACTTGGTACCCATTTTAGTCACTTTGGCCTTATAGATATAAGCCACTCTCTTGCCAAAGTAGAATTCACAGTCCTTCTTGGTCTTGACTCCTTCCACTTTTAGCAGATTTGTCCTCTGGTATTGGTTAACTTTGGATCTACATTAAAGCCGCTACAGTGCAGAGTGAAAACATGGAACAAACGATTACCTCTTGTAACCCATGATTACGCCTCTGGAATATAGTCTGACAGGCTGTTTCCCTTTTTTCTTCATCTTCCCAGTTATCTAAAATGACTCCCTTTGGGATTTTTTGAATAATTCTGTTTATAAAAATCTAATTGTAGTGACCTCTACCCCATCCAATATATATCAATTCACTTACTACTCTTATTGTTAGATGTATTTTTTTAAATAGTTCTCATAATTCTTACGGGGAATTCCTAGCATATATTTATATAGAAACTACACAACGCTAATCTAATAATTGTATATTTGTATGCCTGCCTACTGCACCTATATATAACTCCTATATTTCTACCATCAACAATTTAATCATAATTTTTTTATGTTATGCATAATAAAGGATTAATAAAAATACATAACAATGTAGAATCAACTTGAATTTATTATCAGCAAATGTTTAATGGAAATTTATGCATGTAGTTACAGAGAATCGAATTAAAATTTAGGTACCAAACCAAATGATATAATTTCTAACTTATAAGTGAGTTATGCGTGTATTGTGTGATAGTAGGCTGCTTTGCCATGTTTTATGTATACGATTTATGTGTATGTTACAGATATGGGGCATATCGTCGTCACGCCTTCATTCCATACTGGATTGTAATTACCTACAACCTGTACGGCATAGAACTTACTCACAACGTTCCAATCGCCCAATCCATATATTATTAAACAAAAATAGTTCTTAATGGAAGCCCTCGACTTTGACAAATTAATCAACTCCTGTTGTACTAATTTACTAACTAAAAATTATCTTGGAGACAATGCCTTGACTTTTGAGCATAAAAGTTCAACAGATGTGGCTGACATGACAAATGTTGTAAATATACTTAAAAATGGCACACTAAAATCTAGTACTAAATTTAAGAAAAACATCAATCCCTTCTCTTTTGAGTTGAAGTCCACCAAGTCTGGAGATAAGTCATTGGATTTTATAGCATCAATTCCAAGAGTTAAAGGAATGTCAATTGGCACATATATAGAAAATAAGCTAAAATCTGGAACCAACTTTAACGTTTCATACCAGTATTCCAACAAAATTTATAATGGCCGAATTGATTTTGAGCCAATTTCTAGAAAGATGACATGCTTCGGAGTTAACAACCTCAAACTAGACTTTGGGACATTCACTTTTGGATCACAATTTGTTGTTGATTTTAAGACTAAAAATATCAACTACGCTTTAGCGACTGCCTACGAAACGAATCTTAATGATTCATTCATCAAAACGTCACTAAAATTTAAGCATGCAAACTATAAGCTATTTCATCCATCAGTGGGTTCGGATATCATATTATCTACCACAAAAGGAATGTATAAAAAATTTGTTGGAGCGGAAGCTGAATATTTTATATTTGACAACAAACTTACATTCACCGTTGGCGCCCAGTGGTATCTCACGCCTCATAACATTCCAAAGCCTACTTTTGTCAAGGCCAAATGTACTCAGGATTACAAGGCTGAAGTTGCTTTTACCCATGCTTTGACTGATAACATCTCCTGTACCTTATCTTCCCAGGGTATTTTGAGCAAGGAATTCAACCCTCAGGACCTAAAATTTGGCTTCAAGCTATCTGTCTCCTAAACTATAATTATGGACTATATTTTATTAGTTATACAAGTCTGTAACTCTTTTACTAGGTCTTGCTTACTAATATCCTTACCAGTGATGAAAATGAACTTGTTATCCGGCCCATCCATTGTTAGTTTTCTGTGGATGATTGAGTTTACGGGCAATATTTCATACATATTGCCTACTCCTTGCAGTGTATAAATCCATTCCATTGATAAATGCTGTTCATCAATAGATTCCGCATCGTTAATTGCAACAAATATTCCCTTACACCTAAGAATTTGACACCCTAATACATCATCATCGGGTTGAGCCCACAGTAGAGACGCTATTACATCATTAAGTTTAGCTAATGATAGAATTTCATTTGGTAGAGTATTTAAGTGGATAAATTTGGTCATACTTTTATCCAAATGTTCTTTTAAGCCGTATATTGATGCCATTATTGGATGATCAGCAAAATCTTTCCAATGAATAATTTCTTTAACGTCCAATTTATTTGAGTAATATATAGTACAATTTAGGTTTATTTCTCTAACAATTTTCTCAATATCACTAGATGGATTCTCTAATTTTGTGATTATGATATTTGACACACTGCTAATTTGCATCGTTGCAATTTTAGCCATTGTACCATCATAATTAATTGTTTTAATGAAATTCAATCCATCAACAAGAGCTACAACGGAAGATAAGTGAAATTTACAGTTAGCGTTATGATCTACCCAAAGGGAATTAGTTAATTCTATCACATTTGCAATGCCAGAAGCTTCGATTAGAACATAGCCCAAATCATTTCGCACGCGGATAAGCGAATCAATCGCAAAGGCCAATTCAGATTTTGCAGAACAACATAAACAACCACTTGGAAGCTCGTAAATTGTAGCATCATTATCAATAAATAATGGTTTTTCAATGCCCATTTGTTGGGAGAATTCATTTTGAATCAAGCCGAATTTGTACTCTGGATTCTCATCAATTATCCGTTTAATAAGTGTAGTCTAAGTGAAGAATGGTATACTTTTCCCGATCCCAAAAAACCTGAGACAACAATTATAGGCACTGAATCCATTAGGCCAGAATTTATATTATGTCATTTACACTAAATTTTGTATAAAAATTGTGATTAATCATCAGAAATAGCATCCATTTGTAACAACCTAGCATCTAGAAATTATTTGTTATATACCTTTATGATTTTGGGCGCCTTTAGATATCACTGTGCTATCACACCTTCTGCACTCGTATGTTGGTCTGCACTCTTGTGTTGGAAGCCTACATGACATCACTTCCTACCTGGTGTAAATGCTCTGTCTTTTAAGATTTTCTAATTGAGTCTGCATTTTTGTGAAAACGTTTGAGGAGGTTTTAATCACATTGTTGTATTTCATTATTAACAACTGATACTTTTTCACCAGGTCTAAGTACTCTTTGTTACTGTGTATACTATGCTCATCCAATATTACCTCTATCAATGAGTTTTTAACACTATTTTTGTCCATACCTAGGCAAAATTTATTATGGATCTATCTAATTTGACTCTAAGCTATAAAATATTTTTAGATCAGAGTTCACTGACTCTGTGATTGCTTTACTCAAATGTGCTTAATAGCTAATAATTGAATGTTAATATTGATATGATTTAGTAATTATATGTTACAAAAATTAATGATAAAAGTATAAAGCGATCTAGCTATACATACAATAGACACTTAGTATCACCAGTGGTAGTGACAAACCATGATTTGTAAGGGTGTAGAGTAAAATCCTTCAACTTCATTTTGCACTTCAAATTTAATTGCTTACATGGAACAACAGAAATACTCTCATTATCGTCCACCTTTATATAAAATACGTTGATTTTACCACCATCTTGAGTTATGTATAACAATGGTAAAACTTTATGAACCATTACATGGCTTATGTTAGGAAAGTTAAAACTTTTGAACGGAGTGTTTGGGTCTTCTAAATCATACAATGAAACGGTTCCGTTATCGCCACTGGCAATTAGAATTCTATTGTTAACGTCTAAACTCAAAACTTCGGACAAGCCACTCAGCTTCTTAACAGTCTTTCCCTCACTGATTCTAAGATTCACCAGTCTTAATCCTTGTGTTGTACCTAGGATCAGTTGTGAATTGGCGGGATGGAATATCAGCTGATTTACTTTAATGTTTGAAACATTAACGTTAAGAAACACTGAAGATTTTTTTGGAACAGAGTGAATAATGACTTGATCACCCATCTTAGTGCCATTTTGAAGTATTGCAGCGAGATAGGATCCTGCGTCAATTTGTTTGTTACCTTTTGAGTGAAAGTTTAATTTAAGTACAGGGACGTGGTGGTGAATAGTGAACCCCATTGCTTTGTGTTTGTCAAATTTAGCACTGGTACCTCTCTTCCATTTAATGACAACATCACCCAATGTACAGCGCTTAGTTTTTTCTACTATTGCATATGATGATGCCATGTTGAAGTCATTTTCCATGCTTAGCATGTAATCTGAACTATCGTAGTCAGTACTACATCTTGTATTTAGATTTATAGCCAATACAACAATCTCAGTACCATGTGCCATGGCTAACAGTGGTAAATGCGGATGCCATGTTACATCGTTGATGCTAGTGTTATTTCCACTTAGGTCAATTGTAAAACAAGATCTACCACTTATCAAACTGAAAACTTGCAAATTATAATTTCCAGATACTATGGCAACAAATCTACCAGTGTGATCAATTCTAGCAATATTAACGGGTAGACCTGTATAATAGTCAACAGAAATATCTTGACTCAATTGATCATAGTCCATTTTGGGCACGCTGGCCAATAGAGCTTTAATGTCAATATTCATCTTTACTCTTGAAGCCCTAGGAGATAGGTACAAATCCATACACCTTTCAAATCTACATAAAAAGCCACAAACCTTTCTATTAGATAGTATTTATAACCAGGGACAAATCTCAAAGCATCATATTTCCTTGGTACATATCGTGGTTCACCATCTCCAGCATTAATGCTAATATCCTATATATTAATTGTTTGCTTACACTTTCTGATGGTATAAGATGAGGTGGCGGGTTGTATGATTCGTCACTCTTGGGTAAAGGAAGTTTCGGCGCGGGAAGATCGTGAATAATTCTTCTTTTTTCCCGATCATTGGCCACATATACACTATCATTCCATATATCATTTTCTGCTTTGTTATTTGGCATATCATTTTGCCTATCTATTGACATACTATAATCCCTCTCACGTATGCTTTTGATAATTTTTTTGATGATTTTGTATTCATTTTTACTGGGGGAATATGAATCCTTCCTATAGATAGGATTTCTAACTGGGAATACACTATCTGATTTGTCAAATTCCACAAATACAGCTTCAGGATCATAATTTTTATTTGGATATTGTCGTTTACATATCCTTTCAATTAACTGAATAAAAATAACGATTACCTCTATGTCTTTGTCAGTTAGCTTCGCTAGTACGTTACCAAATTGATCTTTAATGATCCTGTTATCGCTATCAGTACCAGATATGAACTTATTAAGCTCAGAAATATCTGAAGGTTTAAGGATCCTTTCCCCCTCCCTGTCATAACCTGAATTATTGATTAATTACCGCAGTGATCTTCATATTTATACCACTCAACAGGGACTAAACAGATATTGTTAATTGAACTTTCATCATCATCGCTTTCCAAACAATCATTTTCACCATCCCGCACAATATCACTATCATTAGCATTGGATTCTTTCGAGTTAGCACGCTTAAACTTTGTGCTATTATAATTAGCGTCCTTGGTAATATTTTTTTTACCAACCATGGCAAATTTTTCACAGAATAACTAAAATTAACATATTAAACCATACTAGTAATTAGTGATTATGGGATTGTTATACAGTGGTGCCGCTAGCACCTATGCCTGTTTTCCTCGCATATTAGACATTTGTTCTATGGTAATCAGTTCTCATTAGGTTGTTAATGAATTAATTAACCAAATTAATTTATTTCAAGCACCTATAAATGTTTTACTGGATATAAGTTTCGGATTCCATGACAATGCAAACATTGGCACTTATGCGCACCGTTACGAAACATCATTAGTTTCATTTATATAGTATTTGTAACACTCAATAACAGATTCCATATAATGGAAAATAGCAATACATATAAACTTATAATCCAATCCCCTTCTACATGGAAAATAACTCGGGATGGAAAGTCAGAATCAATAAAAAAGGTATATGGTCTGGTATTTGAAAGGGTTACCAAACTTGTGGTTACAGGTTCATTTCCATTAGAAATACCAAGAATTGTTTTGGATTCTGACGAATTGGATCATCACATTTTGGCTGTATGGTTCTTTGATGATTACATCTCAGTATCTTCGCTCAAAACTGCAATAATAAATGAAGTTAAGAATAATAATTCAGTACTAGATTCTCCATTGGTTATTGATATACTAAAAAAATCAATTGGTACAATTTACATCCCGGCAACATCACTTAGTCAGTCAATCAAATTGGTAAAAAAATCTACAGCAACTAATATACCGGAAAACTTAACCAATATATTTCCAAAACACAGTATTTTGAAGTTTCGGATTGCAATAGAACAAAATTATTTTCCATTATCCTCGATTGATAACTTAGAGAATTATTTTAAAGATTCTGTTCAAAAGAAGCGAATTGGTGTTAATCGTGCCGGATTTCACTTTTTTGACGTTGACGATGATGTAGATAATGTATCGAACGTTCCACTAATCTATAGCCATTGCCCGTCTGAGAAAAATTATGGATCTAAACACCTGTTTCTCGAAGAAGAGGATGATGATTCTCTTTATTCCAGAATTGAATCTTGCCTCTCAAAATCTTCATTAAGGAAGTCGAAATCTAGCGGCAGTCGTAATTTCTCAAAAAGCTACGTACCTGGAATGTACAACAATTTAAACTCCAATGATTCGTATTACCCTGCATCAAATGGCACAGACTTGTATGATAAATCAAATCCATTTGATTTATCATACAAGGATAGCCCCATTATGAATATTGAAAAATATAAAAGATCAGACACTTCACCAAAGTCCAATTTATCAAAATCCGCTTATGACATCGATTCTGCTATAAGGGATTTTAAGAAGCAGAACAAATTAGCTCAGGAGGTGGCTGCTGCCAAGAGTTTGAATAGAAGTTGTGACAGGATGTTAGTCTTGGACCACACAAAGGATTATGGTAAGAAACTCAAGGAACCTCCTTTAGAATATTATAATCGTGACAAGTCTAATCCTTTAACTTACAGTGATAATCACACTGGTAAGCTAGATTTCCCCCAGTCAAACCTATCATCCTACAAAAGTCATCATAGGTATGAATCAGAATATAGCCTTACATCACCGTTTGAAATGACAAAAAAAAAAGTCACAATTGATGAATTCTCCGAGTTGAATAACAAATTCAAGTCACTATTGGGAAGGTTTTTCAATATGGCCTTCAAATTTTCAAAGTGCAAGGCCGCATCGCTTGAGATTGAGGAAAAGAATCGACGTTATATTATTGCCAAGTTTAAGTATCTGGTTCAATATTTAAATTTAAAACGCAAATTGGAGACTTCTAGGATTGCATGTAGGAAATTAGCCAAATCTATACTATTTGAAAAGGCGAAGAATGTCAAATCTATTAACAAACACTCGGCAGATCTACTAAATAAACTAAATAATAGGATCAAGGATCTAGAGGAGGAAAATAAGGCATTGATGAAGCAAAACAAAGACTTACAGGAAACTATTACCAGTGCTGAAGAAGAGCATAATATACAGTTGAGTGAAATAACTATGCAAATTGAAAAAACAACAGAGGATTTTTATCTGCAAAAGACAATTATTCAAGAATTACAGAAGAGGTTAGACAATGACACAAAGGGAGAAGAATTAAAGGCATTGAAGGCCAATGAAGCTGAACTTAAGAGCCAAATCAAGGCCCTTACTAGTAAGAATGTGGAGCTCACAGATGAAAATACATTACTTGCATGCAAACTTAAACATGCGGAATCACTAAAAACTTCTGAACTTGACAGGAAACTCACAAAAATAGGCGATTTTTTGTCAAAACATATGCAATCAAATAGTTACCACTTCGTCAAAGACAGAATTACTGACTCTTACAAGCGCTATTCCCTATACTCCAATTCACTAATAAATAAGCCAATAATGATGGGACACGAGGGGAAACCAGAGCCCATTAATAATACCAAATTGTTAACAAGTGAAGCGATTGGGAATGAGCTAATTGATGACCTAATGATGAATTCGCCAAGCTCAATCTCCCCCCAAAGCATATCGGCTAACATCAGTGGCCCTCTATGCCATATACCAACCAAAACAAGACTCACCCAACCCTATTCGCCAACAAAAACTGTATCACTCATTAAATCAATGTCCTCCTCGTTAGGGCATCAATCACAGAAAAATTACAATGCAGTAAATATAAATCGCTTCGGCACGCGCGCATACAAATGATAAAGTTTAGTTATGGACAATATAATATCAATTATGACCATCAGTATGTCTAACAGATTAAACAGAACAAACTCTAAGCTTTATCCATATTTTTGGATTCGATATACGGAATTACATCAAATATCACCATCGCCTATATAACTAATTTGATAAAGTGGAGAAAAATTGGTTAAATGTATAATAAATGTAATGTTGCATCGCAGGTATAAATCCGTTCAATTTAAGGTATACAACTTTGCCCGTGCCATCAATAATGTTTTAAGGGCAAACACTAATAATTATTTGGTTATCAACGGATTGTAATTTGTAAACAGTTATAATAAAATTATCTAACTAGTTATCCAAATAGATCCATAGCTTAGATGTTAGCCCTCTTCTTTATTATTTGTATCATTCCGCGCGGAATTTCCATGAATTTGGGATAGAATTGTTCTGCATGGTCGATGTATTCACAAGCTTTCATCCAAACTGCGGTGGCATCAACTTCCACATCATTAAGTTTATCTTCCGTTTTATAAGCTTCAATTGTCGTATTATCACTAGTTTCCTTGATTTTTTTTAATTCAGTCGTTGAATTATTCAGTAGGTCTTTGCGATTTTTTTGGTCTAATTGATTAGCCTCAGCGACACGCGCATCTAGGTCCAAATTGCAAATAGACTTGTCAATGGCACTGATGAAATCCATTTACAACTACTAATTGTGAATTCTGCTAAAATTAATAATGTGATGCTATCCACACATCTTACTAAGATTCACTAATTATCCCTATTATCACTAGTGTATCTCATGTGATGCAATAAAAATTACTTGCTGACTTCAGCAAATACTGTCGTATATCTGGCATACAAATTGTGTGAATTGGTCTTGCAGTAATCGGGAACATATTTGAATAATCCCTGCCTATCACAGTCCCACAAATAGGCCAAAAAAATTGCTACTAGAATTAAATAATTTGTGAGATACAGCATTAGTTCATCCATATACATATGGTTCAGTTTCTTCCAGAATATGATTGATATATTGATTATGTCGTCGAGTAATAAGCCGATTCCATGTAAAGAAAATATGAATCCGGATAGAGTCTGGACTCCGCCCAGATAGAAATATAACATTATTTTCATTGCGTAGGTTTTCACGCTATCAATGACAATTAACACTTCTTCACTATCAAAGTTTAGATTGAAACCTTGTGATTTTTGGTTATTCTGAGAATACTGATTTTGCAGGTTCACAAATATATCCGTAGTAAATGTACCAAAGTCGGTACCATCAGGGCCCACTTGATAGCTGTAACGGTAACCATTTGGAGTAGGTAAATCCGTTCGTCCATAAAAAGACATGCTGTGAAAAAAATTAATCTAAAATAAAATTAATTAAAGTTATAATGTCTGTCATAATCACTGATCCGATCACGTTACCTAATACATGGGGGTATGTGCCAAGTAATAATATTGTGTGGTACATTTCATCTCTAATATATACGTTTACTAGCCATTATTTTTTAAAAATAGAAAAAATTACTATTAATTAATACTATACACACTATAACATGCAATAATTGCTAAAATGAACTTTGGGTTGCCTGCGATATTTTCCGACACTAATAATCGAAATGTCGAACCGTTCCCTTATGATTCCCAAATCCTCTTATTCCCTAACGATATTCCAGCAAAACTACACGAATATGAACTTACGACATTATCTATAACCAATGGCCGTGCTGACAAATATCTGATTAACTATAAAGATAAGATATTGCTTAAGTTATTGACTATTAGATACAAAGACAAACCTACCAGTGTATTTGTCGATAATTATGTAATACAAATTAAATACCTAATTGTGGCCTGTAAGTTTGATTTTATAAATATCATTCTCAAAATTATCTTTACTGTTGGAGGTGATCCATTCTCATTTGTATCATCTAAGATAAAATCATATTACATGGAACAGAAAGACCCACAAAGCTCAAAGATTGAACCTAAGGTTATGAGACTTTGGGAATCAAATTTTTCCAAAGTTCAATCGCGCATAAAATTCTATACCAGTGAATATATTTTGAACGATCGCATCCTGTTGAAACCTAATAACACAGCTTTTTACAATTGTTTGGAAGCACTAAAAAATCGCATAACACATCACTTGAAACATAATAAATTTCATTTCTCAAATTACTCAACCATAAAGGATTCAATGCATTTATCTTCTAATAATTCTACATTATTAGATCCTCACAGCACCATCACTAGTGCTGAGAATAAAAAATTGGTAAATCAATGCACCAGGGCCATTGAGGTCATACATAACAAAATTGTATCAATAGACATTTACAAGCTTGAACTATTCAGCTGGACTATAGCCATTTCACTGCTGAATAGATTGAATTTAGATAAAGCACTTCCTGAAGATCTGCTAAGGAAGATACAAGATTTTACCACGGAAAAATGCAGGCCTCATCCTCCCTCATCTAACAATACCAATAATAGCACAAAAAGGCAAACTATTAACATCAAGAATGGTAGCTGCAAGAAAGTCAAAAATGTAATCAAAGACCAAACTAGTATTACAAATTATTTTAAAGTACTAAACTAATTTTTTTATTCAAGTTTTGTGGTTTAAAAACGCTTCAACAAATGCAATAAACAAGTCCAAACAGATAAAGCTCCCAAATGGTGTGCCACGCCCATGTATACTGGCACTCCCCGCAATAAAGTGTCGATCCCAATTATAACCTGTACTAGCACTGAAAGTAGAACATATATAACACTTTTCTACATGAACTATTTTGTATACCTTGATCTTAGGTGGCAAATTTTTTGACTTGAATGTAGCAAATGCTAGAGCTAGCGATGAAAAACTTGTTAGATATGCCATGGATCTGTGGTTGAATTGTATGATCACTGGGTCAGACATGAAACCATTAAGACCAGTTTTTAAAGGTGTGAACTCATCTGGGACAAACTTTTCATTAATTTTAGGCCAAGTATTACATATGAATCCTGCGTCGTTACCAGCGACAATTGAGCCGCTAAATAATGTAACCAAAGTTACTCCACTTAACAAATATGTCAATTTTTTAATCAACTTTAAATTGTCTAAATCTTTTAATTTATTAGCTGTGTCAACGGCGCTATTTGGTTTTAGTAAACTTAACGCATTCAAGAAACATAGTGAATAAATGCCAAGCGCATTTAAAAAGTGGAACGATAATATTAATGGAGAAACCCTTAGTTAATTATTTTTATACCTTACAATTTGTTCATCTTTCGGTTCTTTAAGGCCACTGTTGACCATGACCATACCAATTAACGCTTGAGATGCACCTAATAATGCAATAGCTAAATTATTGGTTTTTTACCCAGTAGTGACTTTTTTAGTGGAGGTTTTATTGCCTTAACGTATGTAAAATATGCAAATCCTCCAAGGTAAATCAAGCCAGTCAATCGAGCCACAAGACGATGCATCCATTCAATGAAGTAAATGCCCTTAAAGTCATCTATAGAAATATTTGTGTGGACCGTGCGATATTCCGGGGTGGACTAATTGAACCCAATTTGTTACTTTGTACTTGTCAAATTCATTCAGCCATTCTTCGTCTGTTTTTGGTAACCCAGAGCCAAGCGGACTCCATTCCGTCATTGAAAGGCCGCTTTCAGTTAATCTGGTGTATGATCCTAACAACATTATTGCTAATGTCAGAGATGAACAACCTAAATGTACCATTACCCACCCATAAGCCAAAAAGCAATGGGTTTATCAAATTGACTGGAAACAAATACATTCCGTAAAGGACTTCAATAAGTTAAAATCATACTTTACGCTGGTGTTGGTGTATAATCTACAAGCATTCACGGTCGCTGGCACAGAAATGTTTGTAAGTGAGGAGCTTAAGAGTTGATTGCGGAGATTCCTAAAATGATAAGGCGTAAAGACACATTTTTGGCCAATACAATTGATGAATATACAATTTAAATTTCTTGCATTTTTAAAAAATAGCGAACTGGCCCTTATAGTAGTCATATTATTCCCCACTTGTGATGCCAACAATAACGTCATCATGGGTGAATTACTAGATGCAGTAAATAATACTGAAACAGCTAAAAATGAAGAAATAATTAATAAAGATGAAAATGACATTGTTGGTGAATTAGATGATAAGTTAAATCTGAATAAAAATGACAAAACTTCAGATGTTGTTAAAAAAAAGAATAAAAAAAAAAAGAAGAAGAAGTCTTCAACATCAGAAACAAATGTTAACGCATTTAACCCTGTGGATCAGTATATTCGCTGCATCAAACCATGGACCTATGAAGTGGAAAATTCAGATAAACCAGTTGACCAACAATTTAGCAAGGGAAAGTACCCATTAGGTGAGTTACTCTATAAAATAGGCCAAATAATCCCATATACTGGTACTGGAAAAGCAAGGATGGAATCAAAGGAGAAGATGGTTGCTGAAAAGATCCATGAGGAAGACTATGAATATCTACGTCGTGCCGCTGAATGCCACCGTCAAGTTAGACGCTATATCCAATCATTTATCAGACCAGGTAATGATAAAGTTGACCTAGGGTTAACTATGATTGAAATTGCCCAAGCAGTAGATGCTAAGACTAAACATTTGATCAGTGCCAATGGCTTGGATGCTGGTTGGGGATTTCCCACTGGCTGTTCATTAAACAACTGTGCAGCTCACTATACTCCTAATTATGGTGATACAACGATTTTACAGCAAAATGACGTTTGCAAGCTTGACTTTGGCACACAAGTGAAGGGAAACATTATAGATTGCGCGTTTACGATTGCCTTTGACGAGAAGTATGATCCTTTAATCATGGCAACACAGGAAGGTACAAATACTGGGCTGAAAATGGCTGGTATTGATGCCTACATGGCGGATATAGCCGAGGCTATCCAGGAAGCCATCGAGTCTCATGAAGTTGAGATAGACGGTACGACATATCCTGTTAGAGCAATTAGAAATCTCACTGGGCATAACATCGGCAAATATCTCATACATGCGGGAAAATCTGTGCCTATTGTCAAAAATTCTGGGTGTAATGAGCGGATGGAAGAGGGAGAAATGTATGCAATTGAGACATTTGCCTCAACGGGAAAGGGGTTTGTTTTGGAAAAGGAGGATTGTTCACACTATATGAAGACATTTGATGTAGGGTTTGTACCATTGCGTCTAAGGTCTTCAAAAGACTTGCTAAAGTGCATAGATGAAAATTTTGGCACTCTGGCATTTTGCCGTCGTTGGTTAGATGATTTAGGCCAAAAACGGCATTTAATTTCACTAAAAAATTTGGTGGATAATGGTATTGTAACACCATACCCTCCCCTTTCAGATATTAAAGGGTGTTATACATCGCAAATGGAGCATACGATACTGTTAAGACCTACCTGTAAGGAAGTATTATCTCGGGGTGATGATTACTGAGGCCGTCTTTTGTATAACTATTTAGGGTAATAGTTTAATTTTTTTAAGTTGTTTTTAATTAAAAACGCCTCCTTAGGATGTGCAGAATTGTGGGTAATTATTAATCATAGAGTATAGTTTGTGGAGTTTCAACCAGCACGGATGCCCGAGTGGTTAAGGGGGTGGACTTAAGATCCTCTGGTCGAAGGACCGCGTGGGTTCGAACCCCACTCCGTGCATTCACTACGGTGCGTGTATGGATTCCTGGACGTCTTTTATTTATACCTTATAACGTTTTACTAAGTGTTACAATCACTATTACAGATCTAGATCCTGAAAATTTTAAATAATTGCTAAAAATATCATAAAAATACTTTCTGCAATTGATATTTCAATTTATATGTATGGCAAATTTCAGTAATATGCAAATTTTGTTTCATTCCGATGTACTTATTATAATGTGTTAATATTTTAAATGTTGGATGGGGATGTAGAATCCTCCCCATCCCATACCATATATACATATACTTGACCTATACCTAATTTATTTAACGCAGTAAAAATGGTATCCTACCGTAACATATTTGGCGTAACTAGTCGTTGCTTAACGGCTTTTAAACGCAATATATACTCCATTAGCTACAACCCACTTTCTTATAGATGTCCATATAAGTCTAACTCTCATTTTCAACATCCCAATTCACTTAGAAATTTTTCCACCGAACAACAGAAATTATTACAAATTATCCAGGGTGAAATTCAACATGAAACAACAAATTATGAAGAACCCTCGAATCTCAAATCCTTTCTCAGTTCATCGGGTAGGCACTTAATTTATTCAGGTTGGAAGCTCGAGGAAACTGAAGGAGAGGTCAACATGTCGCTGAAGAAGACAGTAAATGGCATGAATGTATCAGTAGAATTTCAACTCGTTTCCCCCTTTGAACCTGATGGTGAAGGCGAAACGCAAGCTGAGATGACTGAGTTTTCTGTTTCAGTAGAAAAGGAAGGTAGCCCTGGCAATGGACTAATCTTTTTTTGCACAACCATACAGAATGATGAAAAGTTTAGATACATGATTTGCAATGTCAGACAGTTTGCTAATAATGAGGCTAAGAATTCGGTATGCATATATTAATGTTAATTTGGTATATTCAAACAATTAATAGTATCATCATTCGTTTAACTCTATTGTCTAATACTGTGTCTTACTTTGTATGTAATAAATTTATATATAAATAAATGATATCTGGTGTCTAATTGGTTTAATTGAGTCTACCTTTTAGTAAATTTGTGCATTTTTATACATCTTTTAATTTATGAATATATTATTTTAAGTGAGTGCTACTTATTATTTACAATAATAATACAAGTATGTAATTTAGATACACTCTTACAATGGACCAGAGTTTGAAGACTTGGACGACACTCTGCAATCCGCCTTGGATGAATGGCTTGGTAGTTTGGGTATTGATTCGGAATTATGTGATTTTATCGATTCCTGCAGTATAGACAAGGAACAGAGGGAGTATGTGGTTTGGCTCAAGGGCGTAGAAAAATTTTTGTCCTAAATTCACATTTTATCCAATAATAAATTAATTTTTTGAGCAGGATATTTAGTATACAACACATATAATATATATGCTTAGTATATATGTATGCTAAATATAGCCTGATATAGGGTAGTGACCCAATACCTACTATGGAAAACCATGGCGATCATATATTATGGGCATATTTTGTACAGTATCGCACTATTGCACTTTTATAAATGTAGTTAAATTTCACCATGTCACTTCAAAACATACTAAATTCTATTATCAGCGAATTTGATTCTCTATCTTCGCTTCAATCACAGTTTTTTTCATATGACAGAGATTTGTCCAAATTGATTTCGAATTGCAGAATAGATATCACACATAAAAATAATTATCGCGACACTTATCGGACAGAATTAAATGATTTGGTTTGTAAACTCAAAAATATTAACATTTGCCATATTAACAGTGAGTTACTGAGTGACATATTCAAATTTACCAGGTATATATCATTAGATCTCGATGCAATTAGAATTTCAATGAGATATCTCCCTCAATTGACGAGATTCCACATCAAAAATCTAATTTTAGGGGCAATTAAAGCTATGAACTCTGATGACTTTACAAATTCTAAATTGGAAGATTTAGAATTTATGAGCTATTCCATCTTGATAAACTATGCAATAGTATCAATATATCTATATGATGATATATATATTAGCAAATGTTGCAGATATTACTTACATACAATTGGAAATAACCTGATCAACATCATAGCCAATGACATTTGCAATAAGTTAACTGAAAATTGTGCCATTGATGATAAGATTAACTCATTACAAAACGATTTCATCATTATACAAGCAATAACTCCTCATTGGTCAAAACAGTCGCTTTTAGCGGATGTACTTAAGTTACAATCAGATGACATCATTAAAATAATTGAGTATGCACTAGAAATGAATTCGATTGATCTACCAAAGATATATATTGACAAATACTCCACAAGATACGATTATGAGCTAACAAATTTGTTTGTAACAAATGGGCTAATTGGTTTGGCAAAAATTGATAATTGCATCCACCTAATACCTCAAGCAATAAATTCGACTATATCTAATGGGGGATTTGTAGAGACTGATACGGCAAAGTATGTAATAACTTGTATGAGTAGGTTTATTCGTATGGGAAAAAATTGTCTATTATTGTATGGAAATCCTGGTAATGGCACTACAACTTATATCAATCAACTATCACGATTGTTACATATAGATGATGACCCTATAACATTATATCTAGATGATACTGCAGACTATCAATCTCTTATTTGCAATTGGAATACTTCAACTAGTGTAGGATTATTCCAGTTTGATTATGGACTTTTTACTAAGGCTATTACTGAGGGAAAATGGGTTGTGGTTGAGAATGTGGATAAATGTTCAGATGATGTAAGGATGCTCCTTAAAGAAGTTATACAGTCTGGTAAGTTGTATATAAAGGAGTTGGATAAGACTTTGTATGTTCATCCTAATTTTTTTATTTTTGCCACCTGTAAAATTGAAGATATTAACCATTTTGACAGCTATAATAATCAAATGGAACCTTTAAAGTCGCCAGATATCTCTTTTACATCTTTCTGGCCCAAGTTATATATACCTCCAATAACAACAAGTGATTTGGACACAATTATCACTATAAAATACCCTCAAATATTGCCTATTAAAGATGCGCTGATTGCTGCATTTTTTGGCACTATTGAACTCATCAGATCAATTGAAATAGAAAAAGTACCTAGACCATCAGATTTACTGAAAATTTGCAAAAGAATTGCAAATTTAACCGTACATAATGATTTTATTGATAGACCAATTTATCGCCTAGAGGGTTACTTATCAGAATCCACAAGGGAAATGATTTTGTTGGCTGCTGAAGGGGTAAGTCTTTGTATATTTATTTGTTAGAAATGATTTTCCCCTAAAGATAAATTATCATAAATAATCCACAAGTAATATAGGTCCTATTCTGCTTCATCGGGGAGAAACACAAAAGGCTTCAAATTGCCTATAAATGGGCCTCTTATTTCCAATTAAATGAGGCACAGACTGAATACTTTATCACTAAATCTAGGTATAATCTATCTGATGCCTGTATTAGTAATATTTCCGATAAAAATTGCAAGTATAGTCTGACCAATACCCACTCTAGAGTGTTGAGACAGATGATCGAGTGCCTAATAGCAAATGAACCAATTTTGCTCATTGGTGATACTGGCGTTGGAAAAACAACTGCAGTACAAACGCTATCTCATATTGCAAATAAGCCACTTCGGGTTTACGTGTTTAGCGATCAATCGGAGGCCTGTGATCTTGTTGGTTCATTTTGCCCACAAGGTCTTAAATACAAATTTACACAACTGCTACGTAAAATTTGTTACGCCGTATCAGTCACTTGTAACAACGATAATATCGCCACAAATTTCATAGAAAGGCTAAATTGTATGGTCAGAAACTCTTTATATAACGATTTCATAACCACAATGTCACATTTTGTCTCTAATGCCAGCAAATTTGATATTTGGAAGGATATTTCTGTGGAACTCAGAATATTGGCCAGGGAAATCAAATATAACCAGCGTACTAGTATTGTTGTTGGAGATTTGCCCAAATTACTCCAACAATTAAATTTGTCAGCCACCAACAGCATCATTTATGATATTGACGACGCTGAACCTGTGTCATTTAAGTTCCAAGATGGTATACTTACTCAATGTATCAGGAATGGCGAATGGATATTATTGGATGAATTAAATTTGGCACCCAGTCACTTATTGCAGCGTCTAGTTGGAATTATTAAATGCGACAACATGTGCAAATACTTTGACTTATTTGAAAATTCTGAAAGAATACCCATACATCCAGAATTCAAGCTTTTTGCATGTTTAAACCCTTCAAAGGTTATCAGTGGTGACATTTTTGAGTATTCTGGTAAGAAGGATTTGGCGCCCAGTATTAAACGATTATTTACTGAAATATATCTGGATGAACTCACAGATTCAGATGATTTATGCGCTATAATGACCACTTATTTTCCTGATAAGCAAAAATATCACGTAAACATTATAAATTTTTACTTGCAATTATTGGAGATGGCAAAAAAATCACAATTAATTTGTGCAGACATGAGATCATCCCCTGTTTATTCGTTGCGAAATTTGTCAAGGACTTTAACATATACAAAGAATTTTTTGGATAAAAACAAGTCAAGTAATTTCTTAGATGCGCTAAGAAATGGATTTTTATCATGTTTTGGCTCTTCACTATCGCAGAAATCAGAATTTCTAATTTGTCAATTATTTGACAAATTATTCATTCACAATCCAACAAATCTTGTTGAAAATATGCTGAATTTGACTAGCAGTGAAGAATTTATTGTTACTAATACAGTAAAAACAAATCTCATAAAAATATCTCGGGTGCTAGAGGGTTTAACAGTTCCAATATTACTAGAGGGTCCCACATCTGTTGGAAAAACCAATCTCATAAAGTATCTAGCACAACAATTTAATCGAGAGTTTGTGCGAATTAATAATCATGAGAATACTGACTTGCAAGAGTATTTAGGGTCATTTTCATTCAATCAGGTGGATAATCAAATTGTGTTTAATGAAGGAGTACTGGTTCAAGCTGCCAGAAATGGGCATTGGTTATTGTTAGATGAGTTGAATCTAGCACCTAGTGAAGTATTAGAGGCGCTAAATCGTATTTTGGATGACAACAGGGAGATAATAATTACAGAAACAAACACTACAATAACTCCACATCCGAATTTTGTGATTTTTGCAACACAAAACCCAGCAAATTCCATTTACGGTGGGAGAAAACAATTTAGCCGTGCACTAAAAAATAGGTTCATTCACTTTAACATATCAGAACTTCCATTTTGTGAGTGGGAGGAGATCATACACCAACGATTCAAATTACCAAAGTCGCGAGCATCTGCAATTGTAAATATATACAAGGATATGTATTATTACGCACCCCCCGCAATGGTAACCAATCAGATTCATATAGGCATTTTTGGGCTCAACAACACTCGTCACAACTAGAGATATCGTTAAATGGTGCAATAGATCACCCGTGGATGATGTGGATTTGGTAAATATTGGCTGGTTTTTGATGGGTGAGAGACAGCGCACCCGTGACAGCAGAGATGCATTTTCTAATATATTTAATAAGCATTTTCCACTGGTAAAAGTTTCTACGAATTATCTATTATCAGGATTTATTCAAAATGTAACTGCTATATGCCCTGAATATATTATCAACGAGTCATCAGCCAGACTAATAACCCTGATCCACAATGGATTAAGGGCGAAAGAGCCTATATTGCTTATAGGTGAAACTGGTACAGGTAAAACTACTTGTTGTCAAGTTATAGCCAAAGTACTTGGTTTGGATATCACGATTGTCAATTTACATTTGCATACCGATGCGAGTGATTTGATTGGTTCCATAAAACCCACAAAAATATCACTCAAAAGTTACAAAAGCAAATTGCACAGACTAATTTCACTACTTTATGACTATGGAAAGTATTTTATAGATTCAGACCAATTGTCATTGGTAATATCTGAGCAAATAAGGGATTGTGTTGAATATCTTGGGAGCTTTAGTAATGTGCCATCGCTGGATGAGTACAATACATTTAAGCAGGTGATAATGAACATTATTAGTTCTACTGTTGATTACGTAAAGCCTGCAAAAAAACCATGCAAAAACACATGTTCATACATTAAGCAGTTGCTGAACGAATTATGTCCTTTGGATAAATTTGAATGGAAAGATGGGCCAGTAGTGGAGACAATGAGGAAAGGTGGTATTTTGGTACTGGATGAAATTTCTCTTGCAGAGGATGCAGTATTAGAAAAATTAAATCCAGTCCTTGAAGGCGGGGTTGTATCACTTACATTAACGGACAAGAACTCTAGTACAATTGAAACTGTAGTTGCCCATGAAAAATTCTTTATAATTGCCACGATGAACCCTGGAAATGATTTCGGTAAAAGGGAATTGTCTCCAGCATTGTCAAATCGATTTACTCAAATTTGGGTGCCACAGCCAAAAATAGATAGTCCAGAATTTAACCAATTTCTAAACAACCTAATCAAAACAGATGTGAAGAATATTAAAGCTCAACGTCTGTCAGATTTGTTACAGGAAATTTTGATTGGATTGTATAAGTTTGAAATTAAGCCATCAATAAGGGATATCAAATTGTTGATTGATTATTTAACATCAGCAACTAGTAATGGAGTTACAATTTCAAATGCTTTGGTTGACGGATTTAAAATATTATTCATTTATCCTTTATCTGAATCTGTTAGTGTTACAGTGGAAGATTTTATATTTGGCATTTTGTCTGGTTATTTTCCAGAACTTACACTGGAGAATAATCTAAGTTTAACTTCAAGTTTTGATTTAGATAAATCACGAATATTAGTCAACAAAATCCAAATGGCAATATCCTTTTCAAGGTTTATACTTCTTGAGGGCCCTGCTGGCGTTGGCAAAACTAGTGCTGTCTCTACACTTTCTAAAATGCGTTCGAAGAGATTGATCAAAATAAACATTTCCCAGCAAACTGAATTAATGGACCTTGTGGGTACATTTGTGCCCTCAAATAGTGCTAGCATGTCTTCCAATTTTAGGTAAGATGATTATTACGTAGTTGGAAGGATGGTCCTATTGTTGAGGCTATGAAAAATGGAGATTGGGTTTTGCTAGATGAAATTAATTTAGCTTCACAACCAGTTTTGGAGGGTTTAAATTCATTATTGGACCATCGTCGTGAGATTTATTTAGCAGAAATTGATCAGATAGTCAATTGTCATCCACATTTTTTTTTATTTGCCTCACAAAACTCCGCTTACGATGGTGGAGGTAGGAAGTTTTTGCCCAAATCATTTTTGAATCGTTTTACAGTTATAAGATGTAACACCCTAGATCATGCTACTTGTAATTCAATTATAAGGAAGTTATATCCGACTTTAGACCCAAGTGTTATAACTTTGGTTACCGAAATAATTTACGAATTAGATGTCAAATTTGCTGGTTTGGGGTACTATTTTAACCTAAGAGATGCTATAAGATTGTGCAATTGCTTAAATAGTGACAGCCCGAAGAAAATTGATGTATACAGTTGCTTATTGTCGCGTTTTAAGCGTAAAAATGAGTTTTTACAGGCAAGTGAAATTGTGTATAAAAAGATTAGCATATTATCATTCCAAAACCCAGCTAAATCTATTATCGAAACTGCCAACCTGCTTTGCAATCAACATCATTTATTGGAATTGTTGTATAATTACGTCAGCTCACCTATACCTGTGGTGATTACTGGGCCTGACCAGTCTGGAAAATCAACTGTTGTTAGAGAATTGGCAAGGCTGGTAGGGACTAAACTGGTCGAAATTCCAATCTTCCCGGATACCGACGCCTATGATTTACTAGGGTCATTTGAGCAGATTTCAAGCGCTAGATATTTGAGTAAGTTTCACCAACTGGTGTCATTGCAGCGCAATTTGTTACAGAAAGACTATATCAAGTTGCTACTCAGCGATACACAAGAGCTGGCGACCCAAAGTGTAGAAATTGACAATATTTTTGCGCGACATACATTACCGAATGAGCTAGTATCTGCATGGGAGAATGTGAAATCACTAAGTAACGGCGTCAATCCACAATTTAGGTGGATTGACGGAGTACTTGTTGACGCCATTGCCAACGGCCATTGGGTACTACTTAAACGAGTAGATCTGGCCCAACCTGCGATAATTGATAGATTAAATTCGTTATTGGAAGTAGATACGGCTTATGGAGTTTCAGGTACTGATGGTGAAAATTTTATTTTATTTGAGTGCGGATACTTTAGGGAAATACCCATAAAGCGCGCAAATGCCGCCAATGGCGGCAAGGGATTTAAGGTTTTTATGACAAATTCTTATCAGTCAAACCTGTCAAAACCTATACTAAATCGCTGCCTCCAAATAAACATCTTGCCCTTTGACAACATCAGCACAAGTACATTTGTCACTCCATACATGCAGTTTATTAGCAATATTTTAAAAGTTCAATTATCAAATCACTGTGAAATCAACATAATTAATTCGCTAAAGATGTTAGTCAGACAATTTACTTTGGATTGTTTCAAAGAGTTGATAATTATTTCAACAGTATTCGCAGTTTTGAGTGATGTTACAGAATCATTTGATTTACCAAAGCTGCTATTCTGGGCTAGATTATTTCACATGCATTGCTATGATCTAGGTGAATATAATTCCCCAGCAAATTCCCCGAAATCCGCACTAAAAAATTCATTTGATATAGTGTTCACCAGCAAGTGTGAGTTTAATTGGCTGCTGGAAAAACTTCAATTGCTGGAAATTGAAATTGACAACTATGATTTGGTCAGATACGTAAAATATTTACTTGAAGAGGGTATGGACGTGAATCAGCATTCGTATATCAAGTATTTGGTGGTGACAAAGGCCCCGCTTAACCGTCTGTATTCATCACTAAGTGTAATGGCAGATACTCTAGGTATACAATCCATCGACTCACTGGGTATAAGCTCACTAAATACTAGTGAATTGATTGCAAATTCCACAGCTGTGCCACAAGTGGATCTCTTCTTCGCTCTTTATGGTATTTCAATACCAAAATCCCATACGCCAGATTCTATGGCCCGCTTCGCACTACTAGATAAACACTCAGATAATCTGTTGTTGGACGTAAATTATAAAGTGAATGTAACAGCCATTAAAGATTTAAATTGGAGTTTTTTATACCACATGCACCCATCTCACCTAGTTCTAAGGCTATTTACTTGCGGAATGGACACACAGCTGAGTCACTATAGGAATTGCGAAATAACAATGGAAATATATTCAAAAATTTATTCTTGTATAGTCAATAGACTAAACTTGCTAACCTACGATGAAGCTGCCATATCTTCTGTGGTAAAACTGGAAAATTCTGCATTTGAAATGGTGAAAAAGTTACACATTGACAGATCAATTGCTCTTGAATCACAGATTATATCAAGAAATGTGTTACTTTCATGCGCAAGTAAAAGGTTACTAATTGACATTGGTCTCAATTTAACCACCAACAACACTTTTCCATTCATCTTGGAAATGGCTAAAAAATTATCTTCAAATGTTGATATAGATCTTTTGGCATCAGTGGCGCTAGTTAATGTCCTAAAATCAACAGGTTCAAATACTACCAATATAACTGGCAACGTCAATAACAAAGTAGCAAAATTTCCTAAAATTGTAGGTTTGAGGGAATTTTGCGAGGTTTTACAGCAAGAAACCATAGAAAATCAAGTTAACAGCAGTGTGGCTGTGAAAACTGAGTTGTACCTACTGCTTTTAAAAAATGCGCTGAAATTTGACACGGCCAAAGTAAATGTAGATGAATTTATTATTTCAAACGACCAAACATCAACAAAAGATATTTATCAACTGATATATAATACGCCATACGAGTACTTTGAGAGGATTCAACTGCCTGATCAAATTATTAAAGTCTTCAAAGAGTCCCTAGGAATCCACTTCTCTATCCTCGGTGACAATCCATGGATAAATTTTGGTTACAATATACTATCAAATGAATTTATGGAATTAATTGAAACTGAGACTTTGTATGACATGAAGATAAGTGATTTTCTTGCTGAGCTTAAGCTTTGGGAAAACAGATCTAGAGAATTCATTTCTGCCCAATCTGACTTGGCGATATTATCTAACCCATATAATGTAAATGACCACCTATATGATACTTCCATCCTATTGCAATATAAGTTTAAATTGTATAAATTTGCATGTTTGAAAATTTTTCCACGGGAACTGGGTGAATTTTTTCAATTGAGTGAATATAACGCTATGGACAAATCAGGGCTTGATAACCTAATAACAGTTACCAAACAATTCGTGGCAACATTTTTCAATGAAAAAGTCATATGCGATATAATTTCAAAATCACTACTATCTGATGCGGTTAATATAGCAAATCACACAATTGAATTTCTGAGTGACCTTGAGTTGAGAAATCCCTTTGCTATAAAATTTATCAAGCCAATACAAATAGCATTATACAGCATAGCATATGGAATTTTATCTCAGGTGTCACTTGGTACCATTAATAGTTATATTCTAAATCCGTGTACGATTGTTTATCCTTTCAGCTTTAATGTCACAAAATCTTTGTTGGATCTCATTAGTAGCAATTATTGTAATTATACGGGACAAATTTCCCAAAATAAGTTGTTGCTTCTCATATTAAAGTGGAGCATCATTAATAATAATTACGATGAAATTTTACCTATCCTGAAAAAGATTTCTGATTCAATCATGGCAGTAGAACCAGCTGAATATATCTACAAGGCTACCAACTTACAAAAGGCAATTGAATATCAAGTACAAAACGATAGCATCGATAGTAATGCTTCCATTGACGAGTTTTGCAGTTTGTTATTTCCATTACCCATTGAAATACGCTCTTTCCTTGGTATTGACCATAAAATATATAACTGCACTGTAGAACCTTGTGAAACTGACAACTGGCAGATTTGGGAGGCAGTTGGCTCGAGTATGAAAACCAAAATTTGTGAATTAATCAAAGATACTTATAAATTATCCACAGAATATAAGCTAGGCCTATTTAAAGACTTTTCCCAGTGGATATGTCGACTGCTAAACTTAATCCCTAACAAAACTCAACCTGGAATATTACTTTATTATCAAGCATTAAATCTTGTTCTAGATACAGTCAATTCATGTAAACTTGATGCCTATCAATCAGATATTTTTCTAGACAATCTAATATCCCAGGTCAAAAAAATGCTTTCAATAAAGCCAACCTTGCTAACACTCAATACAATGGTATCCCTGCTAGAAACCGTAAAATCGTCTCTTGAACAATGGAACAAAAGTTTGAGTGCACAAATGACAGATCCAAAACAAAGAACGGATAACGTGCTTTATTTTGACATACCAGAATTTGAAAGAATTTCACTGAAGTTGCTTGCAGAGTTTATAACATCCTGGGAATTTTTACCAAATGAAAAGCTAGGCGAAATGTCAATCAATGCCTACAAGGACATACCCATTTTACTACAACTAACAACACAATTTGACGACTGCATAGACATTTCATACATAATTGGAGATATAGATAAGTTTCTAACCTGCCCCCTATATGAGTATGAGATGAGATTGCAAATCCTGCAACTCTTTGCCAAAATCGCTCCAAACCCCCTATCGAAGATATTTTCCAACACTTACATAATTCACTCAAACTCCCGTGTACCAGCTGATTGTAACGATTATTTAAAGTCCGCCAAGATCAAGTTGTTGCAGGTCATTTCCGAGGGAACCAGGAAGATTGATAAGGCACAGATCCACAAATTGAAGCGATCAGCCGCTAAAATAATGCACCAGTACATTAAAGATATAAGCGCAAGTACAAATAACCAGAATTTTGAAAATTTAATCATATGCCCTGCTCTTGTAGACATGGTCAAATTAAATAACTTTTCTTCTGGAAATGTGGAGATGTACGAATACATTGATGAATCCATAAGCACAGGCAATAAAGCTACACTTGAAAGGTGTCTAAAAGATGTAAAACAATTTTCAACCACTCTAAATTTGACAAAAAGTAGAGGCTATAACTACCATGAATCCCTCTGCATTCTTGACACTGACTGGCAAATTTACCACATTCATAGGGACTGCCAGAGGCAGCTTATTCAACTGCAGCGACTGATCCATGGGCTTGATGACTTGCTGCTACTACAATTGATATGTCACTCGCAAAAGAGTGTAATTTCATCTTTTGAGCAGTCGCTCAACGATTATTTCGTGGGTAAATATCCATGGGATAATTTTACCAGTCTATATCACGCATTCACATCGCTATTGAGGGGATTGGAGGTGTTGAACCAAATATATAACAAAATTTGGAAGCTATTTAATACATTTAATGAGTTTTATAACTCTATTAGCAAATCCATCGAGGTTGTGATGGTATCCAATTGCAATTGGTTGGACAAGACCCAATGGGCGGTGAATGACATATACCAGAATTTGACCCAATTAATCGGTTTGGCGCAGATAGAACTTGAAAGAATTTACCTAAATGTTGGCAATAGAAATATCAAGCAAACAGTAAAAGTGCTGTTGCAGATAGCTACATCTGCCATGAGTGACATAAAATCAGACAAAAACACCATAAATGATGTTATTAAATCAGACAAAAACACCATAAATGATGACGTAGGCGAGACAATATCATCGGTGCTGCTAACGGTAAAATACTACGAGATGATTAAAAAGATAATGCAATTAAACGAACAGGCTAGGCTGAGAGAAAGTCAAAGTAAACAGGCAGACGATATGGATGAGTGGATCGCTGGAACTGGCCTAGCCAACGCTGAAACTGGAGATGGCCAAACAAACAATTTAGAACAACAATTCGACGAAAATTCTGTGGATTATGCCAAAGATTCGATTGATATGCAACAAAACGATACGGAATGCAATGGAAATGACAGAGGCGAGTTCAATGACGGGGTTTCCGATGATGAACTGAATTATGACAGCCGTACAAATGTCAGTCCAAATGATTTGGAATTATCATCAGGAGATGAAAAATATCACGAAGGAATTCAAATTGCTGAGAAATTGGATGCGCCTGCTGATTCTAATGATGATTCAGTGCAGGAATTGGACATTGGATCGGCTACTCCATCGGATCAGTTCCCAACTAAAGATGATTTTGAAGATGGAGATACTGATGCTGACGTTGTAAATCCTCAAGAATATATGGAGCACAGTGGATGCAGTGAGGATGAAAAGGATTCTCATAGTGAAATAGATGATGGATGCAGTGAGGATGAAAAGGATTCTCATAGTGAAATAGATGATGGATGCAATGAGTTTGAAAAGGATACTCATAGTGAAATAGACATGGGTGGGAACAGTTCGACAGAGGAATTGGAGGAATTTTGTCACCTAGACGATAAAAATGGCGATCCGTGCGATGAAAACATTTGTGACGACAAAAGTAAAGAGAGGGAACTTTCTGATATGAACATAACTCAATCAGTGCCTGATAAAGGTAAGTATTTTGTAAATTTTGCTTTTATGATGAACCAAGAGGCCGCATATCCGGTGCCTTTAGCCATGATGAAATTGGCCAGAAGGTATTTTCTGAAACAATTAAATTCAAGCCTTGTTTTTTCTAAGCATACTTAAACTAACACAGATGGTTTGGACCTTACTAGCGAAGGCATTATCTCACACCTAGACGTCAATTATGAAAAAGGGAATTCATCTGCGATTGGACAAACTAGCGTTGTATTAGGTTATGGAGAGTCAACGCCAGCCAATGATTACGAAGGCACAAACATCTCTCAATTGAACATTAAAAATATGCAAGTAGACCATTCCATAGATAACCCCGCACAAAAACTAAATGATGCCAGTGGCATTGACATGACAGATATCACAGATGATTGGATTAACGCTGAATACGGGGTAGAATATAAAATAAATTTCCCCCTAAAAAAACACGACAGCCTATCGCAGCCAAACATGCAAATGAATAGGTTTCAGGGATTATGTGTTACCAATGGCTATGAAGTCTGGAAACAATTGCAGCAACAGACAATTTCCACATCTATTGCATTGGGGGAACAGTTAAAACGAATTCTAGAACCAACAATTAAGGGGCGATTCCAGGGCTATTATAAGAGCGGTAAAAGATTGTGCATGCGTAAAGTGATGTTATTTATCGCTTCTGGATACAAAAAGGATAAGATCTGGATGAGACGCACCAAATTGACAAAATTTGGGCACTATATCATGTTAGCACTGGATAATAGCGCTAGTATGCTCCAAGGAGGGGGGGGGCAATTGCTGGTAAACGTGGCATTAGAGTCTTTTGCCCTAATAACTCAAGCACTAAACAGGATTGATATTGACAACATATGCATTTATAGCTTTGGAAGGTATGCAACAACAACTTATATAGCGGTGAGCCAAGGGAGTTACTACCAATGAATCAGAAGATTTCTGGCGATTTAGGAGGGAAACTGGTTGAAAACTTTACTTTTGACGAAAGCAGTGATGATTCGCATCAAAAGGGGTTGGCAAATATGCTGCTAGAGGCGCATCAAGTGTTTTCCAAAATCAATGATAATGCCAAAAAAATCATATTCATAATCACAGATGGAAAGTTTAACAAGAAGATGGTATCTCCTATAGTGGAACGCCTAATCAAATCTGGGCTAATCCCCGTCCTGCTAATCATCGACCGTGGACCCAATGACCCATTGTCGATGGTTAATATGAAACAGGTTATACAAGACGGTAATTAGATACTTACCCAGGCAAAAACATCAAAATAGAGTCGTTTTTCCACAACTTCCCCTTTCCGCTGTATGCAATAATACATAACGTCGACGCCCTGCCCAGTGTACTTTGTGACTTGATAAGGTAATTACATCAGCTGTAACATAGGCATTGGTTCAACAATTAAACAGTTGACTGATTTTCAGGAAACACTCTTAAATTATCTTATGACTAAATGTCGACGACGATATTAACAATGCTGTATCAATCAAGACAAGATGTCTGTAGGAATATGGTAATTTATTGTGATTTTTTTGTAAATTTGGAAAGTGTTAAGAAAAATTTATTCAAAACACAAATCAATCGCAGCTGGATATTGTGCTTCAGGTGATGCATTGGGCAAACCTCACGCGTGCAATTATTATGTAATATTGAGACTGACAATTTAATTAATTGAATTATAATTTATAATTTTAGCCTAGATGTAATGATACTTGGAGAGGGCGTATTGGGTTATGGATATAGCACTTTAATGCAGAAGGATAATAATGTGTCTAATGTATCTTTATTCTAGAATTAAAGAATGATAGTGTTGATAATTCTGAAAATTATCAATCCATATATAGGTAAGCAAGTATATATTTAGTAAATGCGAATATAATTACGGATGGATTGTCCGCTATTGGCTCTGTGGCGAGTGAAGTGGGAAATACAGTGAAGGATGTTTCCAGTGAAGCGCTCTTAGGAGAATTACAACAAATTGCAGACGGTGGCAAAATTATAAGAGGTAGCAATTAACTGTGACTTAGACGGCACTGAAAGCAATTTTGTGAATTCAATAGCTAATACGGTTATGAAAAATGTAGTTGGCACTGCAGTTCTCAAAGCTTCATCTGGTATTACACATAATGGTGATTTCGCCTTTTACAACTTTATGTACCCGGAAAATGATGATTATCCATGGGCATGTATCTGTGATGAATCTGATTATGAAGAGTATATTAAGGGCAAGAAGGACAAGGTTAGGTGCAGGAACTATATTGATTCATCCTTACAAAATGCAGTTTTATATTGTAACCCAGCAAATCATAACTCTTCCATAAATGACAATGCCAATAACAATCCCCCAAAGCAGATTGATAACCATGTGTCCATACCACAAACAGCGCCAGCAAATCATACCACAGTTTTATCTACGGAAGTCGACACTAATCACAATGAACAAAAACAACCAAATTCGCCTTCAGTTCCAAGTGAATCTCAAAATTCAGTGTCCGCTCCGAAAGATGAATCTGTTAGTAGCACCGTAGAAGGAGCCAAATCAAGTTCATAAAATCCCACTAAATCCAATTTACATAATTCAGAATACAAGGTAACTGCGAATATGCAAATATTTCCGTTATCTCATCGGCCAAATATTTTTTGAAATAACAATTTTTCTTGTGGAATCTCACCATTGCCACCTGTTTTGTAAATTACAAGTTCTCACGTTATTTATTAATCTTAAATGGGTTTGTCAATTGATCAAATATTTTAAACCAATTAGTCTATATTTCATATTAAACATTACATTAACAACCAAATACACACATATATTAGTTGTCACATCATAAGTCAGTCACATTAACTAATATCACTGGTAATTTCAGAGAATCTCATTACTAATGAACTTGATACTTTTTAATTTTCAAGTATACACAATGATTCAGTTCCAGCAGTTATTTAAGTCTTATTGCTTATATAAAAATGATATATATTTCAATAATGATACAATCCTTAGTTATTCTACGTTTGTTTTATATATTTTAATATGATGAGATTTACACCTAATAGTCTATAAACTGACTTATTATGTACTATAGCCAACAATGTACCTTAGTTATAGTCATACAGTAGCATTTTGGTATTCACATTTAACAAATAAATAATATATATAATATATAGTTAGTATATATGCCGTTTATACATACATTAAACAATTTAAATATCGAATAGCTAAGATACACAAAAAATCGTCATATAGCATTAAATGCTACTTGTAATGCCATAAATGTTGATTATGTATTTAATATATACGTAATAAATCAGATTGAAAGGGATTAAATATGTGATTAGCATTTTAATATATTA
This sequence comes from Babesia microti strain RI, assembly GCF_000691945.2. Classification (NCBI taxonomy): domain Eukaryota; phylum Apicomplexa; class Aconoidasida; order Piroplasmida; family Babesiidae; genus Babesia; species Babesia microti. The sequence goes on from NC_034969.1 coordinate 283,207, forward strand.
TTGCGACTAATAATGTAACCAATGATATATATGTTCATTTTATTTTATATAGACATACATATTTGCTCTATGTGGAATAATAACTATTATTGGCTAAATTAAATTCAAACAAATGTTTTAGCCACCTATTAATTATATAAAACACCAATTATTAATGTCTAAAAATAATTAGTAATATTAGTTAATTTAATTAAATTATTGTACAGTAAAATTTTATAATTTTTATTATAATCAGTATAATCACTTGAACTAGACTAGCACAATGCCTTCAAAATTAAATAGATTGAATTAATGCATATTCATTATCATTTAACTTGAATAATACCGGCAGCAATAAGTTTGTTCACTGCGTTGGAAATCTTCGGGTCCTTCATGTACTCCTCCATACACTCTGGACTCTCAGTAATCTTCTTCAAAATCAAATGGAACTGTGGATCGCCAAGAATCGCCTGTATTTCCGGATCAGCCTGTATAAATTATTTGTGTCACCATAGCATGCCTATACTGCTCCTCATCAATCTGACCAGATTGCGACATTTCCTGGATCTTGGCAATACATTTCATCTTTCCATCACTACATTGTTGGTTATTTATGTCAGCTGCCAATCCTTTATCGTAGGCCTGTAATGCCTTCTGATATTCCTTCATCAACATATGAAGGTTTCCCTTCCTGGCCCATGCTTTTGAAAAGTTTGGATCGATTTCTAATGCCTTTTCACAATCCTAAATCATTTAGTGTAATTACTTTGAGTGCAAATGGGTATTCCAAAAGTTTCATATAAGCGGCAGCTCTGTTGTTGTAAATCTTTGGATCCTTAGGATTTCTCCGTACACCTTCATCATACTCTTTAATGGCAGCTGGATATTCACCCTTATTAAATAATTCATTTCCCTTTTCTCGGTGCTAAATAAATTACCGAAATTACTTGATCAGCTAGACCAACATCAATATAAGCTTCAGATTCAGCCTTCTCCTTCATCCTTTCTACCTCTTTCAGAGCACTGCGTGTGAATCTGTTGTTATCTTCCAATAAAGATTTTTTATAACTAGATATTGCTTCGTCATATTTGCCCATAGCTTTGTAGCAGGATGCCATTCTATTATATACCTTGGCAATATCATTAAAACTGGCTTTGACCTCGTACCTCATGTCTATGGCATCATTACACTCCTTAAGACATTTGTCAAATTCCTTCATTTCTAAATACACAGCTAAGTGATTCAGTTGATTACCTGCTTTGTTGTTACGATATATAAGGTTATTGGGGTTGAGTTCGATTGCTTTATCGTAGCATTGCAGAGCTTCGTTAAACCTCTTACTCTTGTAATGCTCGTTCCCCTGCTTCTTAAACTCTTCAGATTGCTTCTCATGTGGAGCTAGTTCCTTTTCTGGTTCTTTTGGCTCAGAAGTTTTTTTATACTCTGGGGATTCCTTGGGCTCTTGGGGAGTTTCAGGATTCCTTATACCCATAATGGCAAACAAAGCTTCTTGCAGCCTTGGATCGGGATTCTGAAACAAATATTGTATGTCTTGTGGATTTTTCTTAAGTGAAATCAAGATCTTAGCGACTTTAAGAATAAATTCAGGGTCTTCCTTAGCGTAACCAGCAAGTTTAGGATCATTATTCACAACATTAGACACATCCATCAGCGCTTGCATGGTCTCATTCCCCTCATTTTCAATCTCCCTCAAAGCATTTTGCAATGAAGTGTTGCTTGGATCTATTTCTAATCCTTTCTTATATGAAGCAATTGCCTCGTCACGTTGCCCCAAATTATACTGGGCATAGCCTAGACGAGAGTAACCCTAAGTGAATTTTTATTTCATGAATGAATGAATAGAACAAATTATTACCTTTGGCCACTTTGGATTTAACTCAATACACTTCTTAGCATCATCAAGTGCTTCTTTGTACTTCCCTAGCGACGCATAAGCACCAGAACGATTAGAATATAGTGTATGTTCAGTTGGATTGCTGATTATCCCTTTAGTAAACAGTTCTACCGCTTTTTCAAAATCACCAGTCTTAAAAGCGTCATTTCCAAGTGCTTTATAGTCCATGGGCACTATTATAATGATGTATCTACAGATATATATTATGTATCTATACTTAGTGTGGGGTCTACAGTATTATAATTACAGTTTTATTTGAAGTTGGATATAAATTCCTCGAATTTATGACCCTCAATACTTTCCCTGAGCGACTGGAAAAAGTGTGCATACATATAATTGTTATGTATTTGCAGTAGTACGGTTGCTAGTGTTTCGTTACATTTCAACAAATGGTGTATGTATCCACGGGTCTCTTCCCTGGGAGAGTATTGCGTTATTTTATTTGAATAATCATTTGCATATGTTTCTCCCCTCAAATTTATCACATATTCGTCCACAATTTCTGTGAATGAATTTTCTCTTTCGTTATCACCAGATTCCATCACAATATCTGCATTACACTTACTTCCACTTGCATAATAGTTGTATGGCAATAATGCTAAACCCATTTCCGACAATTTACTTGGATAATCAGATATTATAACATCGAATCCGCATGAAGTAATGTACAACACATTCTTATACCGTCCATCATCCAAGTGAATAAGTTTTAACTTGTTATTGGGTAAAACATTTATTAGCATGTGAATATATTCTTTTGGCGCGTTTTGCGCGATTTTGTACTCAAAACCTTCGATATTGTCCATATTTTCCCTAGAAACAGTAAATAAATCTCGCTTTTTCTTCACATATCTTAGGTAACTCTTGCAGGCAATTGGAAGATGTTTAAAATCTTTCAGATCATATTTATCCCTTTTTAAAAGCCACCTAAACCCGTGTTTATTACTAGTTTTTGCATGATCTCCATTGATTTCATCATGTTGTTCATTAATACCCAGTTTAATAACACGTTTTGATATGGAATCCGGGGCACAATCAACAATATTTATTCCATTATCTACAGTTCCATTAGTAATTAATTGCAAAAATTCATCATTACACTTTATAATAATATAAATATCATCAAAATCATCCTTTAGTATCACTTTCTTAATGTTGTTGGTAATTCTACTATCAGTAATTTCAATTACATCAGTTATCTGGTTATAATTTATCGTCAAATTGCTAGTTAGCAACAAAGGGGCCATTTGCTGCCCAAATTCCGTATACATTAGACCATTTGGTAAGTGTAAGTTTACCAATGGAGACCAACACGGAGTATCCACGCACCCGAATAATTTTCCACTTCTTACACCAGTGGTTGAATTACTAACAAATACCTTCATTTTTAAATTAAGAAATAAAATTATTTTTTTGGCCTAACTTTACCCCTGTAGCCATTAAGGGATCCCCTAAGTTGGGTGAGGTAGGAATGTAGTGACCGTGCAACGTCCTGTGCTCTTTTTTCCTAAATAAACAAGTGTCGTACATTATACAATTGGTATCCAGATGTGTAACCAGTGGATGCACATTCATCAATCCCTAAAGCTGCATTAATTTTCAAATTCTTCTCAATCTCCATCCTTTCCCTATAAAAGTGTTTTTCGGTCAATTCAAAAGACTTGCGTTTGGTGAAGCCTTGGTTAATGAATTCCATTTGTTTTTTGACAAATCTCATAACATGATGATCTTCATTATATCTATCATTTCCTAATTGACTGTCTTAGTACCCTTGGTGAATTCGTTTCCCTGACTATAGCAATTGTGGAAGCGCAAGTGAGGGTATTTAGCTAATAATCGAGATATCAACGGTAAATATGCATTAAAAGTGTTTCTATCGGTATTCATTAAATTGCGATTTTCTAGAGGTGGCGTAATTTCAGCCTGAATATGCTATCACAAACCCATTCTAACCATCGTGGTCTATCGTAAACATTGTTATCAACTAATCGTCGCATTTTATCTACAATATTGAGAGTTAGGCGACGGTAGACCGAAAAGTTGGTACCAGTACGCTAAATAACTCATCCTCTTACATGTACAGCCCCTTTTCCCATCCACACAATTTTCTACAGTTCACACATACTCGCACATTTACATACCAGGTATGTGTACCGGCTATGGGTAATTATAGGGCAATGGCTATTCCACTATGGACTTATGTAGTGTTATTGATCAATTATTTTATGAATCTGAATCGAATAATTGTGACATATCAATTGATTTTAGCAGTTTGTACTGCTTTTTCATTGAATCAGTTGAGTCTAATTACTTGAGTGTAAAATTGTGGGCGCACATCCTACACACCTATATAATAAAAATTTTACAAACAATTAATTCATTGAACGATAATGATACTGAAGATTTGTACGATATTTTAAATATTGAAAAGGATAGAATGATCAATGATTTCGCTTATTACATAATTAAAAGTGAGCACTAGTATCATTTAGGTTTAATCAATTCTTCAATTCCTGGTGCCCTAACTATTTTATCCAAAGCAAACGTATTACAGCTTTACCAACAATCTATTGACAATTTCATGACCAATAATGTTTCAAATGGCATTTATAACCTAAAGAATCCGATTGCTTTAAGTCTATACCTAGATTCAATATGGAAGCTCTTGCCTTATTTACAAGATCGGGATTATTACCTTGATGATATATGCCATAGATTCCACTGCAGCAATTTATGGATTTCAATATGGAATTCTGTAGTCGATTTAGACTATAAAAATCCAAATCCTGAAATAGATATGTTGAATGTTAGAGTAATGTTTATCAAATTTTTGCGCTTGTCAAGTGGTTTAATATACGGACTGAGAGGAAATAATTTTATCGCACATTACAACGAAGATAAAAACCACATTACCTGGAATTATATATTTAAAATTCTATATAATTCAACAATTTCTCACATTATTGCATCAAAAATTTATAAATATATAGCAGATTTGCTCCTTATCAGTTATGCAGATAAGTCACTTAAGATATTTCTTAAATTCCAATCTAGTAGACTTAAAAATGTCCTTGAAGTCAATATATCAAAATTTTCACAACAAGGTAACAATGTATTTTATTTAGAATCAAATGATCCTTATCAATCTAAATGTTGCGTTCAAATACGGGCTATTTATTCGTTATTTAAAAATGCAAGTTGAATACTCATTTTAGGGGGTAGTAGATAAGACACTAAAGCTATTACATAAAATTTCAAGTTTGAATGATGTAATTCTTGCACCATCAAATGAGGGTGGCACTATCGATTATTTTGCCGATAAAATGATACCAAGAATATTGCCTTGTTTCAACACAGGGTGCAATAATATATTCCATATGGATAACCCTGAAGTACACTTATCATCTAGTGTTTTTGACTTTAAATATTGTGACATGTAGGCAAATATTGATTTAGTTGTGGAGTAACCAGTTATTGTAGTGAAAAATGTAGATCGTTGCACTGGGATTCATCGCACCAATATGTAAGCATTTGTATTATGTAGGTTTGTGATACTTTTAAAAATTTACCGACAAGTTTGAAATTTAAATCCACACGGGGACAGTTTATTTCATTTTTTGATTGAGTTTATTAACAATAAATCATATAAATTATCAACTATTGTATCAATATTGATTGTAATGTCTTAGTAATACTTGAATGATATAGCTAAAATTGACCTAGTACCACTTACACTTGGGTATCTTTATATCACCCTTAATTATTTTATCGTTAAGCATCTTATTTTCAGTTTCTGGGCTCATCTAATTTATCTATTGACATACTATCTGGTTATGGTACATTTTAATACATTTTTCTAGAATCCTATATTGTTCAATGCATTTGAAGTTTGGAAACATTGTAGCGCTGGAACATATTACATATTCATCCAACTCTGACCTATGTTAATCATTCGTATACCTGCAACGATCGCGGATGTCTTTGTAAAGTTGTTTTTTGACCAACTTCTTTTTCCTAATTACATTTGCTAAGTTATTATTTTAATTACTCTCATAGTTCTTAAATTGTGTTAAAGTAATCCTGGGTTTTTGGCTATTGGTAGTGTCACCACTCATAGCCAGACCACCATGCCATAATATACTACAACTAAATATACGTAACTAACATATGTGATATGAATAGGTATATATAGTGGATAACCGTATATTTATAGACTTATTTCAAAAATTATTAAAATATCTCTCTTTTTAAAATTTAAATTAAATGCTAAGCGATGCACATTGTTATGTTACAAAAATCATGATTTATCCTTGCTCCCTTGATGCTTTAAATCACTATACAATTTGGTTGCGTAGTTTGTCAGTGAAAACAACCTATCAGATGCAAGTATTTCTGATAGATTACAACTAGACATTGACTTACGGCATGATGATAATTTGCGGTTTTTAGCGTTAAAAGAATTTGACAATAAGTTGCTAGAATTGGAGAGTATTCCACACCTATTCCATCCACGAGTTAATCCTGTTGAATCTGGGGATTGACTCAGGTAATTAGTCTCCAGGAGATAGATCTTCTTTTCCAAATTTGTACACTCAGCTTCGAATTGGTGTATCATTGCGATTATTTGACTTTGCACACTACTGGAGTTTGATACACAATTCAAGCTATTTGTACGCGATAAACTGGATTTGTTGTGTGCTTGGGATACGTTCATACGGTTAAAATAATTCTCCATATTTCTAGTACTAACATTACTTTCACTAACGGGTGAGATCGCTTCAATGTTTTGCAATGAAATTGTTTCCTTAGTTTCTTCATCTGTATCAGATCTTTTGAAAAATGATAAAATAGACTGATAAGAGCGTTTGGCTTTTATTTTGGACGTTGAATTGGTTATTAGTGGCTCTAAGTTAGGATGTTAATTATTACCAGTATGCACTTCGGGGTCATTGCATATATTATGTATGTTATCTATATTTAAATTTGTGTAACCATAATTATCATTATTTTTGGCATCGCTGTTGATTATTTCCGTATCTAGATAAGTGCCATTGGATAAAAACGCATCTTTAACTATGTTGGTGAATGTTCTTTTATCCACCATACCTCCTGGGCAATTAAAGTATTTTTTTTCATTTTTACACTCAGAAATGTGTTTAATATTGGGATTATCGACGTATTCATTCTTTTCTTCTAGGCTAAATTATAATTATGGTTTACCTCTGTGACAAATAATTTTTTGATGGATTAATAGGTGATATTTTAAATTCCATTTGATCCTGATCGTTTTCATCAGGATTATTATTTATGTAAGAATTTAATCTTTTGTTCTGTGATTTGGGTTTACTTTCGGTTTTTGAATGGTTCCCTTTGGTTGGCGATTTTACAGTTCCCTTGGCCATAATTGAGAATGATAATACCAAAAATATTATAGCCATTCAAATATATTAAGTATATATGTTATTTTGCCTATTTTTGCGATTAAAGCCTCCGAGATGCATGTGCATAGCCATAATACGCTAGACCATTATAGGGTAACACATCCACACAGATATATATACAGTATATACCTCTGTGACTATGCCCCCAAAGGAAGAATCAAAAACACCTAATATAATACTTGGAAGGTGGATTACATTCAATATTTATTGCATTAACAACACTATAAGTGTCATTAATGTCACTTATATCACATAGTGTCATGTAGGCCAAAAAACAATCTACGTATCGGATTAGTCGGGTTACCAAATGTCGGAAAAAGTACTACTTTCAACATTTTGGGAAATGCCAGTGTTCCTGCAGAAAATTATCCTTTCTGTACGATAGGCAAGTTTACCAACTTAACATAGATCCTCATGAAGCGCGAGCTAACGGTAATCTGATAATTGTTACATAGTAAGAGACGCTAGATTTGACTGGTTATGCGATCACTTTAAACCGATGAGATCGATACCAGCAGTATTGACGATATTTGATATTGCTGGGTTGGTTCCTGGGGCTTCAAAAGGCGAAGGCCTTGGGAATGCTTTCCTATCTCACATAGAAGCGGTTGATGGATTATTTCATGTGGTAAACATAGAAATTATGTAGATTCGGGCCTTTGATGACGATGAAGTTATCCATGTTTTGGGAGAAGTAAATCCAATCAAGGACGCAGAGGCAATTCATAAGGAATTAATTCTCAAAGACTTGAGCAAGGCTAAAAACATGCTTGCTGAGATCAAAAAAGTGGCTATTAGGAACCAGAGAGATTTGCAAAAGAAGATGGAGTTGGAAGTATTGGAGAAATCGATAGAAATGTTGGAAGATGATAAATGGATTATAAATGGTAACACGCACTATTCTTATTCAGGCAATTGGAAAATTAATGAAGTAGATGTGTTAAATAGTTATAATTTTTTAACAGCAAAGCCAATGGTTTACTTGATAAACCTCAGTGAAAAGGACTTTTTGAGAAAAAAGAATAAATGGCTCGCCCCTATCCATAAATGGATAAATGAAACGAATCCCGGGCCTATTGTACCCTTCAGTGCAGCATATGAATCCAAGTTAATTGAAGAAGTATCCAACATGACAGAAACTGTTGCTATAGAAGAAAAGTCGAAGACTAGCCAATTGAACAAAATAATTCATACCGGTTACACTGCGTTAAATCTAATGCACTTTTTCACCTGTGGGCCGGATGAAGTTAGGTGTTGGACCATTAGGAAGGGAACAAAAGCGCCGCAAGCGGCTGGTGTCATACATTCAGATTTCCAAAGGGGATTTATCTGTGCTGAAGTTTATAAATATGAGGATATCGTAGAATATGGCAATGAAGCCAATGTCAAGGCTAATGGGAGATATCTCAAGAAAGGAAAGGATTATATAGTGGAGGATGGCGACATTATTTTTTTCAAGTTTAACGTTACAAACCCCAAGAAGTGATTAAAAGTTATTTATTTAAAATTATATCAAAATTAACTAATCATGTTTATAATTTATTGGCATTCCATTTATAGAAAGCTGAAATGAATATATATCTATATTACTTTTAAAATGCTTTTAAAAGCTTAGTTACTATGCCAATTTATATACTTTATTTATTTTTATTAATTAATTGGAAATAGCTGATTTGGGCGACTAATTGAACTAAAAACGGAATTTTAATTGCCCAAATCGACTCATTTTAATGAATAATAAATATATTTAAACTAAATAATCATCTGATCAAACTTTTACAGAATTAAATGTAATAATTAACACTAAATATACAAACTATTCAAGCATGTTCTAGAATCTCCAGTAATTAACAATAACAAATAAAAAGCTGTAAAATGAATAACAAATTATTCATTTAAGAATGTAATACAAGAAAATCTAAACGATATACTTTTCCAAAAACTTCTTATGGAATTCACTCCTAACAGTGTCATTAATGTAACTAGATAAGTATAAACCATACTCTTTGTTTCTAACAGATTTTTCCTCCTTTTCATGATTTTTAAAAACTACATCTTGATCCCATGACTTTAAAACTCCACTTAAAATGGGATTGGCAGACAATATTTTTTGTCTTTTGGCATCAGCATTACTAAGCTCCTCTCGCTTCCTCTGGCTTTCCTCCTTTTCCTGTTTAATCTTCGACAATTCCTTTAACAGTTCCTGTTCCTCATCTGAATCCTCCTTATCATCATCACTAGATTTAAAATTTAGTTACCTGTAATTTGTAAATTCAGGACAATCGTCTGAATCTTCAGGGTAGGCATTTAAGTCCTCTAAATATTCAGGCTCACTTACGATTAAGGAGTTCCTGTAAGTTTTCTATAGGTATAAAATTGTTATCAATAGGCACTTCATTATTGAGTTGTGCTAATTGCTCTTCTTCCTTCTCCTTTAGTTCCAATTTGTGTTGAAACTCCAACTTATTATATTCAATAGATGCGATAGTTTCATCGTCACGATGTATACCCTTGTCAACACTTAAATTCACTCCATCACGGGTCTTCAAATTCTTATATCCTGGTAAATCCCTACTAGATATCTTCCTACTAACCACAGTACCTATGTGACAATCGTCCTACCAATTTTGGTCTTCCCTATGGCGTTGAACCAGGTAGGTCTATGGGCTGTGGTCATTGTAACAAAATTTGACAATTTTTTGCAATATAAAAACAATAATTACACTACAATAACGAAAATATATACCAAGTGTTATACTTTGGGTAACTAGGCACTGCTTGGTGTAGGGTGATAATTGAATCCATAGGTTAGGCATCGGTTGTACTATGAGTAATATGTGGTTTATTAGTATTGCAGTTGACAAATAAATTAAGTTTAATGGCTGCAAACTTGAATGTTAATCCAAATTTGATAAAATTGCACTCTTTGTTCAACAAAAATAGAAAGCCCGGCCTAAAGGAGAGACGTGAGGCACGCTTAAGAAATTCAATCGCATCTAATTCACAAAAACTAGCTAAATCTACTGCTATTTTAACAACTACAGACTCTGGGTAAATTTCTTATAAATTTAGATCTTTTGATACTGGCGGTAATACCATATACCACGATAAACTATCCGGCTCATTAACTAAGGGCATAATTGATAGGGTATTCATTACATATTATACAGTTATTTCACCTTAAGCTTGGTTATGGGCCTTACCGGGTCAAGTACTCCCTCAATGGCCGTCACTTGCTACTCTCGGGTAGAAAGGGAACCATATCGTTGTTGGACACTCACACTTTACATCTATTTTGCGATGTTAATTTGCAACAGATTATATATGATATTACATTTTTCCATAACCATACACTTTTTGCAGCATCTCAATCTAAATATATCCACATTTACGATAACTGTTGTACAGAAATTCATTGCATCCGAGACACCATGGTAATCAATGTTTGACTCAGTTATCCTATAGATTGGAGTTTTTACCGTTCCACATGCTGCTTACATCGATAGGTGAATTTGGAGAACTAACGTATCAAGATATTTCAACGGGGAAAGTGGTATGCAGACACAGAACAAAAAAAGGAACTTGCGATGTTATGTGTTCTAATGATAAAAATGCCGTAATAAATCTTGGGCATAGGAATGGAGTAGTTAGCTTATGGACTCCAAACGTTGGAAAGGTAGTTATTTAGTTTATGTAGCCAGTAATTGAATATGTTGGCCACAGGGGTCCGGTTACGGCAATAGACACTTATGACGAACATTATATAATTTCCAGTGGTATGGATGGGCTATGGAAAATTTGGGATTTGAGAAAAAATGATCAAGTATTCGCCCGACCTGTAATAAGTTCAGTAGCACCAAAATCTCTCTGTATTAGTCAAAAAGGGGTAATTGCATTGTCTGTCGGCCCCCGAATTGAATTCTACAAAAATGTCTTTGACAAATTTTCACCGGTACATCCATTCCTAAAAATTGTGGAAGATGGTGACAGTATTGAAAACATAGCATTTCAGCCCTTTGAAGACATTTTATGCTATGGATCAAAATACGTCGTTAGAACAATAGTCGTCCCTGGTTCTGGCGAGGCTGATATTGATACGTTTGATGCGAATCCATACCAAACTAAGAAACAACAAAGGGAACACGAGGTGCATCAGTTACTTGAAAAATTGCCAGCAGATACAATATCATTGAATACCAACATCATAGGTACCGTTGTAGATCATTTACCTAATGTTTCCCTTAATAATGCGGTACAAACTGATTTAATAGACCCCAAACCCGATGCTATTGGTAAAAAAATGAAATCAAATAACCGCAAACGCACCGCAAGTAAGCTAAAGGTACGAATATAACTAATATAGTCAAAAGCATACAACAAGACATTCGCCAGACGTAAAGAGGCCATGGAGAAAAAGCTTCATGAGATAATGACTAAGAAACCAGTTGAACTAAAGGAGTTACAAAACGAAGTTATGGCGAAGCATATTTTTGGCGACACCTACGATAATATAACGAAGGGTAGCGTTAAAGGAGCTGCACTTTCTAGATACTATAAGAAGAAGTGATTTCAAACGAATGTAGCAGGTTAAAATTCTAATTTTAATTTGTTATCATATGAAAATTATAACAAATTAATTTGTAGCAACACAACTTAGCATAATATTGCAAATAGTTACAGTATTTAATTATTAGTGGAACCATTATGATATTGGTGAGGTAATGACAATTAAATATATAAAATGGACGCATTTTTTTCAAATTATATCTAAACCTTCCTTCATCTAACCACACATTGCTGTTTGTACAACATCACCGGTTTCACCACTAGATATTGGTGTGTAATTATTTAAATAAAAATGACAGATCCACCTGTTGAGATAATGCTTTCAAACATATCATCAGAATTGGTAACTTGTAGAATTAATGCAGTTACGTGTGTTGTCTGGGAATGATGATGATGAATTGTTTAGGACACTGAGGGAGAAGGCTGATGCTATTGGCCAGAATAAGAAGAAGCTACTTGAGTTGGAAGATTGGCTCATGAATATGATATCACAAGCTTCAGCCAAGGGGTCGTCATTTGGCAAGATTTTGTACCCCGAGATATCGCAGTACGCTCGGAACATCAAGTCAAATGTTGACATGGGGAATTGGAATCATTACAACATATATAAAGGTGCACAATGTCAAAGCGGCATGCCTATTGTCGGTATAAAAACGAATAATATAAATGAATGCATAGTAGGTAAGTGAAATATCACACAGATGATAGTTTAAATAATGTAGTTGATTATAAAACTAGTGGTTCATCGCCTGAAAACATAGCAATGCAGATAAATAATAAAATTGCTAGGTTCCAAAACCTTTTCATTAAGTTTGCCAGGAAGGCTAACAAAGACTTCCAAATCACACCTGTGCACGAATCAGCTTCGGTAATTCAATTAATTAAACAGAATGACTTATGTGTATACGGGCGTATTTGGTGTGAAAGTGAAATTCAAATTAACGAACATAACATACTAATAGAAGGTTCCTCATTTATAACTTAGGAGACTATAGTAATAGCAAAGGCAAAATTGCTCAGGTTAGAAATATCGAAAATATGCCCTGCATTTGCCTATTTCCAGGGCAGATGGTAAAATTGAAAATCAATTTAGGTTGCAATCAAGGGGAATGCCATACAAGATGACTTCAGTTTTAGGTATATGGCTAGTAATATTTACACTGGAATTCCTGCTGAAAGACCGTTATTACATAGACCAAAAGAGACATCTTTGATGTATGGAGGGGAAAATGTGCATATAATGGTTGTACGTTCCCTTTTAATAACTGAGAATGGAGATAAGGTGGATTTCAATGGTGTATTTAAGAAGATAAAAGACGAAGCGCCGCACTTGGTTATATTCATGGGTCCATTTGTCTCCGCAAGAATAATATCAGTAAACGAGTTTCTAACATAGTTTCAGTCACAGAATTTTAAAGAACTTGGAGATTTAATTTCTATATATTATAAATTCATCGAGGAGATCAATACGTTATCACTACACTCAAATACCAAAAACACAAAATTTGTACTAATTTCTCATAGTTATGATTTGTGTTCAACGCATCCATTACCCCAACCTCCACTTAATTCTAAAAGTACAGCTTTGGCGAATTTGATCACATCAGACAATGTAAGTATTTGTGGCTTAAATAGTTAATATATTTACCAAACCCGGGTTACCTGAGGGTTAATGAAGTTATCATAGGCATAACGTCTTGCGACCCAATCACTAGTATATCAAGAAATATGGTTTGCAGGCCTGAAGATAAAGCCCTCAATTTAATATGCCAGCAATTACTCCAACAGCGATCATTCTTTCCTAATTACCCTTCTTCAAAGTTGCCTTCTGAATACGCTATCGAAGTGAACAAGTTAAGACATTTGGAATTCCCCTCGCAATATCTCCCACATCTATACTTATTCTCATCCAACTACAAAAAGGATCCATTTGTTGAAATTGTTTCTGAACGTTGCTTCGTTTCAGTTTTTTCTCAGTCACAAGGTAGTTAAATGTTTATAAAGATTCATGGAGTGATTCGAAAACATGTTCCGTGGCTTCGATATTTATATTGCCGCCTAAAATTGTGGATGACAACAACGAAGAAACTAGTCTGCTGTTGAGTGACAGGTTGATTGTGGAGGCGGGGTTATTCGTAAAGTAATTACTATCTTTATTTATCACGATAAAAAAACTATCAATTACGTGAAATAGATACGGATATTATATCATTTTTGTTAAATAAAGCATTCTTTCCACCTATTAATTTGATAAATGATATATAAGCGATTAGACATAAGTCTTAAACGTTCATATTAGCATATCTATAATTATGCGATTAATTTATTCAACGAGAATAAGAATGATTTAATGAATTATGGTCATCAATCAGCAATAATAATTCATAATAATCTATATGATGTGTAATCTTTGATATACTCAGATGTATGTAAAAGCTGGTCATTGAATAAGTGTTAAATTTGAAGAATTAAAACAAACCACCTATTTAAATTTATTTAATTGAAATTCAAAGTAAAAATAATTATAGTATCAATAATAAATAGAAATATAAGAAGAGAAGAAAATTACTTTGAAGGATTTTACAATGTTCCTAAATATTTACAACATTATATTGCGTAAAATATTGTATAAGTTTATATAAATATTCCATTGGGCGGGCACAGTGTATAAATTATGGGTTATAAGCATCTGTAGGAGTAAAAGCTTCTATATATAATTGTTGGGCATGTTTACTATGGTACCGGAATCGGAGGGTGTTGAACATGAGGAGTCTGGGAACGAGTACCAAATTCAGAACGGAAATTCATACAATCTAAACTATGAGAACTTCAATTTAAATTGTACGAATTTGGATGGGGAACATAGTGTTAATGACCTGCCCAGCACGCTTCTTCGAGTCAAACTTTACGAAGTTGACATACAATCAGTACGTCTAATTAACAATCAGAGCAAATGGATTGATAAGGGTACTGGTAGATGTCGTGTGGAGGAATCTTTCATTGGGGAATCGCCGAAGTTGATTGTTAAGTCGGAAGATGACCCGAATGTTTTTATCGCTAACACTTATATAAAGGACAACACAGACTATGCCTGTCAAAATGGTACGTACTCATTTGGTTTATTTAGATTCAATAATTACTTGGCAAGATGGAGCAAATCCGGAACTTGTCAGGGCTCTAAGTTTCCAAAATCCAATAGGACATCATGCTATATGGTAAACATGTGAATATATTTATTATATGTACATATAATGAATGTAGTTATTCGCCTATCTATTATTTAATATATCCAAATATAATCTTCATTCTCATAAAATTATCTATAACCCTAAAAAGTCCAAATACCCTAATAATTAAATATCAAACCATAAGCACAAAGAATGAGAGCATAAAAGCGAAGAGAACTCCATAAATCACTGGATTATTTCCCCTAGACTTCCTTTGTCTCTATCCCAGTTTGATTTTTCATAAAATATGATGGCAACCTAATTTTATGGTGTAATATGTTTAATGAATTTGTTCAAAAGGATTCGAAGATAAGGATTTTAGATCAACTCAGGTAGTTTTTTGAGAGCAATTGTTGGATTTTCCGAGTATTTGCCCCAACAAAAAAGAGCTATCAAAACTCTGTTGTACAAGGAAATATATAGATATAATATTATTTTTCTCTGTGTCGCGCTTGTTTCCTAAAGAAAATAATAACAAATATGAATTGTGGGATATTATATTCAAATCAACATTACAACAACAATTTGATTGTTAATGATATATTGTTGGTTATCACGTGAGACGAGAATTTATATTACAAAGGCATGATAGTTAGTTCCACAAAAAGTGAACATGATTTTTATCCATATGTTTTTGGAATCTGGCTATAGTATATTTTATGAGGTTATTATCATGATATAATATATCATATCTAAATACATCAGATAAATATACACACCTTTTATACTATATATGATACTAATTCAGGAATTATATAAATATGGTAATAACTGGTAAGAGAACGTATTCTAACCAAAAACAATCCACTACGGATTCCGATACGACTTACAAGGGAGATGATGATAATATTGAGCTTGACGCATTCCGTGTACTTCCAATTATCAATGCCTATAGTATTGACCGATTAGAACACGAAATAGATGCTGCACTTGCGGATAATGAGAACTCTGAGGAGATTTACATTGATATAATTGATAAGGCATGGTTGAAGATGTTGTTCAACTTCATGAACAATTGTATCTACAATAAAAAATACCAAATAGTATCTAAAATCGCATATATTTTGAGACGTATATTATTAAATTGGTGTGGCAATCTTGAGTTGATGCAAATTATTGTTTCAGACGAGATGTTTTTCGACTTCCTCAGGGCTTTTGAATGTAAGGGGATACATATTATTTAGATGATCGGGAGTTAATTGGACAAGGAATTGTGTTAAACCATGTCAAGTTTTTTAAATGTGCAAGGTTTATCGACATAGTAAATGTTCCTAATCCTAATTTCATAAAATGTATCAGTAACGCTTACAGGTTGTCATATATAAAAGATGTCATTCTACCGCGCCATTTGGACGAGTTTTCAATACAGCGAATGAATAATGTCATTTTTAACAATATGTCAGACATTTTGACTTTAATAGTTAATCAAGGAAGGCATTTTTTTCAGGAACTCAAAAATAAGCTGCTGAAAAATTACCATGTAGGATTGTTTTTAAAGGAGCTGCTAATATGTGCCAGAAATAATCAGCAGCTAAGTCAACCAGAACGTAATTCACTGATTCTGATGGTTAGACATTATCACATACTAAATGACCTAATATCTTATATGGATGGCAGTTGCGAAGCATGCAAGTTCTATGAGGAGAACGTTAAACCTATAAATTCCAATTCTATGCTGGAGTACAAAAATATTAAGGATTCCATGGCAAAACTGGTAGGAAACTCCCAGATTTGTGAAAGGTACAAACATGAATCGGGAGAGGAGGATGGATATAGACCCAATCTGCTAAACACCTCGTGCCATTTGACCCCTGATCCAGTGACCCTTGCCACGGAAATAATATATATATGCACAGATAGCTTCCCGGCAGTAGTTAGAGCTGCGATCTTTGCAAATGCTGAGAAAAGTGAAACTCACGAGCCACTTTTGATGCTTCAATTGTGTAAGGTGATTGTAGAGTCATATAATGATGCTATCCAGTCCCAGTGTAAAGATATTATAGTAAGGCTGATAGACTCTAGGCATATGGACTTGCCTGAAAAAGATGAAATTTGTACACTGTTTTATGACAAAGGGGTACTGGATTATCTTTTAAATATAATTTATACTCCATTGGAATGTTTAGACGCTTATGACTATAAGAGACTCCATAATGCTAAATTGGAAGCGGTTGACATATTGTCAACTTGCGTTAAAGAACATAAGCATAGATTTAAACTGAGGATTCAGAGCCAAAAGATTCCTTTAAAGGTAGTGGTAGCTATGAGTAAGCCATACGACAAGTTTTTAGCCTTAGGTGTCATCAAGTTTATAAAGTCATGCCTACAGCTCAAAGTATGTAATTTAATGATATAGGATGGGTTTGTTGAGAAGCATATATGCCAACACAACATTTTACGCATAGTTATCTGGATCCTTAGGAATTTAAAGGGTAATATTAAGGGTAGTGACTATTCTGACACGTTTAAAAGAGGGAATCTAGTAGAATCTGCGTGCTTGGACCTACTGAATTTCATTGAAAATAACTCTATTGAGTGCCTAATAATATGGCTTTTTGAAGATCGCAAGTGTAAACTATGGCTTCAGGGTATCAAGGATTATTATCCTATTGTGAAAATTTTGGAGAAGAAATATGAATTCACAGTTAACAATTCAAAACGTCCATTAGTGTTATCTAAGGACGTAGATGATAGTTGGTTTGAGGAGGAAGAAGATTTGGACGACACTTATGATGTTATGGAGTGCGATGCACTACCTGATTACACCATATCAAATCATTCAACTGAATTTAGTGCTTACAATTCTTCAAGTCTGGTTGAAGGTTATGATGACGAAGACGATATATTTCCAACTAAGCAAACAGCAAGCATGGAGGATGAATTTATTAAATCGCCGATTAAATTATCCCAAGACAAGGTGCCGGTCAAACGTATTAATATTGTTTTGGACACTAGCCATTAGTTTTTGCTAACGTCAAGAATACTAGAAATGGCAAATTGTATTTTAATCTGTAATGATGTATAACATTGTCTAAACACTAATTATGTGACCAAAGTATTAATAATTTCAATTTAAACGCTTTTAATGCGTTTGTTTTGTATATTTATTTGCGTATTTTGCGATAATTATTGCCAACAGAATTTAAAATTTTGAAGGTTATTCTAACATAGTTTATTTTAGATTATTTGTATATTAATTATTTTAGAGAATCGATGTCAAAATGCGTCCTACTAACTTTAAAGAATATTGATTGTATTTATTTTCGAGTATATGATATTAACGTTTATACAATAATTATATGTATATTAATGTGTATTTACCAATTTAAATATTGTAAAAATTACTAACAGATCGTTTTGATTATTTTACCAAATTGTTATTGATATATGTGTAATTTTATATGATAGTTTTTATATTGTATATAATATGTGAGTTATCAATTAAGCAAACATTTTGAATGACTGATTATTTGTAATAAATTTTCAGATCTATTTAATTAAATCGGATAATATTTAATCATTATAAAAATATCATTCTATGAGTAATAGATAAAGTGCATAGATAATGATTAAAATATAAATGAATAAATCAGAGTTGAGACTAATAAGCTAATTATTACCAACAATTAATCGGCCTATTAGACGAATCAAGCATTGGGCATATGACAACAGAATAACCGATTGGAATTATTTCATGCGTAATTATTAATGTATAATTTAACAACTTGCCGTCAAACCACTAGACATTTAACGTTGGTAACATTTTAAATCATCCCATTTTGTGTCAAGTGATAAATGCAATTGTAATATTGTAAATAATAGATAGCTCTTATACAAAGTATCGCCAGCAAATAGCATAATCACTGTATTATAAGTGCCATGGATGCAAGATTCTCATGCCTGTTGGATTGTACGAATGAGGACAAAATAATGACCCATTTTAGCTTTACCAATTGCAATGACTTGAGAAATGTTGAGAATCATACGCACAAAGATGTTTTGGAATTGAGCAATTCAGTCCCTAATAATTTTAATGCTGCTGCATACTTAAATTCTGTGCTAAATATCACAGTTAAACAGGCAGAAGAGTTACTGAACGGTGATGTATCTTCCATCACATATGCCCCGGCGTACGAGATAGATATTACATACACAGCAAGGTACAATAATGGGTAAAAAGCGGCTTATTTAGCACAATTTTATCTGGAATATCTCAAAATTGCCCATTGCTAACATCAATTAATGAATTGATTAATTCAGGCAGTTTAACTATTGGCGATATTTCTAGGGTACTAAAGGTTAAGTTCAACCCTGAATTTACCAATTCCATAACTCACATATCTGCTAGGTACAAAAGAAAGCTTAGGTTTAAGGAAAATAATACACTAATTTGTACCATATCATTAATTCATAAAGGTACTAATACTGACATCGCATACGATTATTACCTACCAAGATCTTTTAATGGTACACATCAATTAATTTAGGCACTGTACTTGAGTATAATAAAAATTTGGAAATTGATACAACGAACTTGTACTTGAGGGTAAAAACTGTCTGATATAGCCATTAGACAAGGGCTGGATTATACTGGGATTAGATACCAGCAAAGAATCTGGCATCTACAGCAAGTAACTATGGGTCGAATAATGAAAATATTGCAATAATTTTATTCCCAAAATAATTAAAAATTAATATACAATCTCTAGTATCAATACAGCAAGTCTGGTAGTAATTTACACGTGCTAGTAAACACATTTCCATCAAAGTCGCGCGTAACGACATTACCCTTCAAACCTAGGTAAATGAATTACTTTACCTTCGTTTGCATCTTTAAGAGTCCTTTGCAGTTCAGTCTTGTTAATTATAGCATGGCGCACCGTGCGAGTTGACAACAAGTAGTGCATTAGAAATAAAGCGTGAATTCCAAATATTGGTATATATATTGAATAGCTAGCATTACCCACACTCAGAAGTAAAAGTATACGCATGTAAATTGACATAAAAACTCTTCTTGTGTGCACCCATGAGAGCATGATGTTAAGCCTTTATTAAAAATGTTTCATTTTCAATGTATTTGATATTATGCCTACCTATAGGTTGACACCACGTAATTGCCAGAGAAATATTTGTACATAGATTTTGGCAATAGAAGGTTTTGAGCAGTAACAAGCAAAATGAGTGTATTAGTAGGTATCACACCAACTTGATCCCTGGTATCACCAAAATTGTCCGTTGAGAGGATTATGTAGCTGTTAAACTGTTTTCCTAGGATCGCCGAAATGAAAGGGTACATATTGGAAAGTAGATTAATACACTAAATTAATTGCATAACTTACTGGCCAGATAGCGAATACACAAAGAATATGATTACCCAATGATTTCATAATCATAAGGTTTAAATTCGTCACTATCATGTTTAGCAGTTTGGACTGGGAGAAAAGAGATAACATTGCGATAAAAGATAAAAACCTAATGGCAGCGAATAGCCCGCTGAATATTGCTTCAAAAAGAGTTGTAATTGTTACGAAGCATGCGAAATTTAACAAAAAAATAGCTGCAATTACTGCAATAACCAAATGTCCATAGGTCTTATCAATCTGTGCTGTTGCATCCGTGCTATCTGCTGTAAAATAAGCAGTGATGAAATCAGTGTTATAACTATTGTGATTGGTGGCAAAGTTAAAAAGAAGTACAAACAAGATCTTGAGAAATACAAAAGAAATATATGGAAATATAATCCTAAGTTTGTAATTAAACTGGACGCAAGTTGGGTTTAGGAAGTGATGTAAGTCTGTTTTGGATGAGAATTCAAGGCTAGAAGTAATCTTATACAAATATTCGAACAAATTGGGACTTAAACAAATACCAGATTTACTGAAATAATTCTTATTGCTAATTGAATGCAGTGCTTACCTTTCCTTGGATGACCATAAATAGTTCTGATTATCTACCTTGTCAAACTGTTTAGATTTGATTGAAAATTGAGTTTTGACAGATCCAATTTTTTTAAGATCAAATTTGTTTTCGGATAGATGACCTGACATTGATTCATTTGACTTGAGTAACTTGGGGATTATGGATATGGAGCTGAATAGCCCGAAATACAAAACTATAGAGTAGATATTTTTGATCAGAAAAATAGAAAACCCTAAATGTTCCAGATATTACCAGAGTTTTTAGTAATATAAATGGCTACAATGCGACAAGATCCAATTAATACATCAACGAACCAAGTGCCGACAATTATAGCATTCTTCCTACAATACCTAACGTCTCCACTGGAATTAATATCTTCATTGGCTCCAATTGAAATACTATGTGTCGAATCTGGCAAATTAAGATACTTTTCAACTCCCATACGGGGAAAAGAATATCCATGGAAGTAGAGTGATATTACATATCCGAAAAGAACAAAATGACCCAAAAATTGCACATTTCTCTCGAAAATGAAGTTATGTGTTGCATCTATAATGTCCATTAAATCAATAAATACCCGCAGCGCCAATTCAATGTGTAACATGTGCTCAATTGAGATTTTCCGTATACCATTGTAGATCATTGTCCCTATTTGAAAAATCCATAACACATAAATCAACACTGTCAATGAGTTAACTAATGAAATCTCATTCCCCATAGATACCAATCCCCTCAACAGAAGTGCCTTATCAGATATACCCGTAGGTAAAATGAACAGATAAATGAATATAATTTTAAAGATCAGCAAACGGGTGTGTGCAGCCCAGCATCTGGCACCTTGGATAACTAATAAACGGGGAGTGCTATTGTACAGGATGTAAATGATAAAAAATATGTCAATCACCAGTACTGACCATAATGCCACACTGTATGTTGTTAGGTAGCAGGTAAAAATCACCTGCTGCATCAGTGACAGCGCTGTATTCAAAATGTAGGAGAACGTACTCCATTTGATTATAACTTTAGACATATTAACAATTATTGAAAATAGCTATTAAGCTATTCCCACAATTCTAATGTTAACTAGGCCACATGGTACCTAATAGTGAGTGAATTGTGGTGTAAACACGCGATATATGACACTAGTGGTTACATGGCAGGAATCACATAATATTGACTGATAAACGGCGTGTAGGGTCTGTTATATATTGTATTTTAAGCCAGTGTTGATGGATGGGGAAAAAATTCATTCCGGAAGCGTGAGAGAAAAAAGACCCCAGAAGTACAGCCGTGACCCATAATCACATAACAAGTACAACAATCAATTATTATTTGTTGTACCTGCAATACTAATTTTTACAATCTCTACTCTATATTTAAATAAATACTAAATTGTGACAATGGTTAGGCTAAGCGGAAAGTGCAAATGGTTCAATTCTATAAAGGGCTACGGCTTCATAACCCTGGAAACAGGAGAGGATGTTTTCGTGCATCAAAGTGAAATTCACGCTGTGGGTTTCAGAAGTTTAGCTGAAAATGAACCAGTAGAACTGGAAGTTATCAATGAAGATAATAGGAAGAAAGCAGTTAAGGTTACGGGCCCAAAGGGTGACTATGTCAAGGGTGCTGATGATACTCGTTATAACGATGGCTTTAACCCCCGAAGCTCTGGTTACAGAAGTGGCAATGGCAGCGGTGGTAGCTACAGAAATAATGATTACAATGACAGATACTAAGCAAAACAAATTCGTGTATTTAACGATTAGAACACATTAGCAAAGAAGTGTGAAAAAGAAATACTATTGCAAATGACATGAGTGGACACTCAAAATTGAGTGTCATGATAATGAAATAAAATGTAGTAATTCAATGAAAAGATGGAACAGATAAAACAGAAATGTGATTAATTATCGTTTGAATGCAAACCATGATTATTTAGTTGTTTAGATATGACAAAAGTACTTATAATATATATAGGCTTACTTTAGTTTACAAATTTACATTGAATGATGCAATTGATATTGAGTAGTTTGCAAACATATATTCTACTAATTTTCCCCCCTGTTATAAATATAAAGAATCGTTTGAAAAATAGCGTGATGATACATATACACTATTTATATGCCTATAATATAGATTAAATTCATATGTAAAAAATATAGTGCAAATTTACTGGTGTGTCACCATGGCCTCTTCCACAACTAGGATGCTGCGGTTATTCCAACCA
Source organism: Babesia microti strain RI (assembly GCF_000691945.2). Taxonomy (NCBI): domain Eukaryota; phylum Apicomplexa; class Aconoidasida; order Piroplasmida; family Babesiidae; genus Babesia; species Babesia microti. The sequence continues at coordinate 306,482 of NC_034969.1, forward strand.
TCCAGGCGCAAGTTTACCACTAAAGTTTCCCCATCTGAGATTTCCAAACTTTTGGAAAGTAAAATTTCTGGCTGGAATAATCAGGTATTTTCTTATTGAATGCAGAAGAACATGGGTGAAGTGGGTCATGTCATTAATGTGGGAGATGGGATTGCCCGCGTTTACGGATTGACGCAAGCTAAAGTAGGCGAATTGGTTAGATTTTCCTCCAACGTCGCTGGAATGGTCTTAAACCTAGAGTCTGACAACGTCGGTGTTGTCATATTCGGCGAAGACAGGTAATAAGAAGTTTATTACTAGATCTATACTGGAGGGAGATCAAGTTGAACGAACAGGATCTATTGTTGATGTTCCTGTGGGACCTTCTTTATTAGGAAGGGTTGTTGATCCGCTGGGGAATCCCATTGATGATGGTCCTCCAATCACTTCAAAACTTAGAAGTAGAGTAGAAGTACCAGCTCCTGGCATTATTTCAAGGAAAAGTGTACATGAACCTATGTCTACGGGCCTAAAATGTGTGGATTCGTTGGTGCCAATTGGTAGGGGACAGAGGGAGTTGATCATTGGAGATAGACAAACGGGCAAGACTGCGCTGGCTGGTTAGTATACCAAACATTATTGCACTATTTATTAGATTTTAGTACATATTGATATATATTACATATGTAATATGCAAAACATCTTATTATTGATTATTAGATACCTAACTAATAATTGAAATAATATACACGATTTAAATTATTATTATGTTATTTTTACATTATTTCAGTGCATTATATTAAATTTATACTTAAATACAAATTCATATATTATTTTCATTACCTTTTTTGCCACAGATTCACTATAATTATATCAAATTTAAGTTTTTCCATATATTTGACAACCACAAATTAAAATGTTCACGCATGCACACTTTAATATTTAATGTTATATTATAAAACAATTTAAAATTATTTAAAATAAGAAATATATTAAAATGTTATTCATAATTATTAACTCATCTATGATTGTTAATTTTAATATTTTTTGGCATTTTTTCGATTTTTTCATTGAAAATGTTACATTGATAACTTTAATCTCTATTAATTAATGATACTTTTAAATATTTTAAAACTTTCCATATTATCTTCCTAAAATAACGTAGTTGATACAATATTAAATCAAAAGGAAATTAACCAGAACAAAGATGAGAAGGATAAGCTCTATTGCATATATGTGGCCATAGGTCAGAAACGATCCACCGTCGCTAGGATTAAGAAGGTTCTAGAAGACCACGGCGCAATGAAATACACTACAATTGTGGCGGCTACGGCGTCTGACCCTGCACCTCTACAATTCCTTGCGCCGTTTTCCGGATGTTCCATGGGCGAAGTAATAATACTAGTGATTTAGTGGTTCAGGGACAATGGTAGACATGCGGTGATCATCTATGATGATTTGTCAAAACAAGCCACAGCATATAGACAAATGTCATTGCTTTTAAGGAGACCTCCTGGACGTGAAGCATATCCTGGAGACATTTTCTACCTCCATTCACGCCTTTTAGAACGCGCTGCTAAGTTGAATGCATCCCATGGATCAGGATCACTAACTGCTCTACCCGTAATTGAAACTCAGGCCGGTGATGTCTCAGCTTACATACCTACCAATGTCATTTCCATTACTGATGGTCAGATATTTTTGGAAAGTGAACTATTCTATAAGGGTATAAGACCTGCTATCAATGTGGGTTTATCTGTGAGTCGTGTTGGATCTGCCGCACAAACAAAGGCGATGAAATCCGTTTGCGGTACTATGAAACTCGATCTTGCACAATTTCGTGAGGTGGCAGCATTTTCCCAGTTTGGATCTGACCTGGATGCTTCAACTCAACAGTTGATTACTAGGGGCCGCGTGCTTACCGAGTTGCTTAAGCAGGATCAGTACAAACCTATTAAAACGCCGTTGCAAGTTTGTATCATCTTTTGTGGCGTGCAGGGTTACTTGGATAAAATACCTATAGATCAGATCACGAAGTTTGAATCCGAGTTTACCAGCTATATAACCACACAGCACCAGGACATTTTGTCTTCCATCGAAACGTAAGCCTAAAATGACTATAAATAGCAAAAATTGGAATCTATTGCTTCAAACAATTAATATTTAAATCAACCATGTAAATAAACCGTGACATACATCTTTCAAATATACATATATACCCCTATGCCCTGTACAATACGAATAATAATGTGATTAATATCCTATATCTATAACCCTAAAAAGTCCAAATACCCTAATAATTAAATATCAAACCATAAGCACAAAGAATGAGAGCATAAAAGCGAAGAGAACTCCATAAATCACTGGATTATTTCCCCTAGACTTCCTTTGTCTCTATCCCAGTTTGATTTTTCATAAAATATGATGGCAACCTAATTTTATGGTGTAATATGTTTAATGAATTTGTTCAAAAGGATTCGAAGATAAGGATTTTAGATCAACTCAGGTAGTTTTTTGAGAGCAATTGTTGGATTTTCCGAGTATTTGCCCCAACAAAAAAGAGCTATCAAAACTCTGTTGTACAAGGAAATATATAGATATAATATTATTTTTCTCTGTGTCGCGCTTGTTTCCTAAAGAAAATAATAACAAATATGAATTGTGGGATATTATATTCAAATCAACATTACAACAACAATTTGATTGTTAATGATATATTGTTGGTTATCACGTGAGACGAGAATTTATATTACAAAGGCATGATAGTTAGTTCCACAAAAAGTGAACATGATTTTTATCCATATGTTTTTGGAATCTGGCTATAGTATATTTTATGAGTTATTTCACGGCTTTCCTAGTTTATTGATCACAAACAATATATATAATGGGGTTTAATTATAATATACTGACATTTTGTTACATATACTAATATAGAATTTACATATATATATATATATATGACAAATTTGAATTATTAATGAATAAATAATTTAAACATAACCAACAGTGCTAACACAGGAATCATGTGTTGTCCCAGCAGGTGGAGGAAAATCTCAGAACCGCTATTGTAAATTTCCGTTCCAACTTTCTAAAGGAGGATTAGTAACGGATTTTATAAACTAACAAATAATTGATACAATTACATGGCATAATATGCTACTAGTGGCTACGTTCTAGTTTTATGATCTTGTCTAATTTATCCCTGGCCTCCTTGATCCTCCTTCTTTCCGATTCCACCCATGAGTAATCCTCTGGCGCCATGATTTTCCACGTCATAAAACTTGCTAAAATACACCAGCTTAGAATGAATAGTCCTAAATAGTTACTTGCTTACCTTGTAGATTTACCTTTAAGTGGGTTGAGAAGATAGGCCTTTTACCCTTCATAAACTGATGAAAGTCCTGCCTCCTTAGCTTACACCTATCAGCGCCAGTAAGAATACGCTTATGTACGTCTAATTCACTGACTTTGGGCCTTTCCTTGTCGGTTAACTCCCATGAGTCAGAAATTAGCCTCCTCTGAACAACATAGGCACTGGGAAAACTGGAACTAATTATAATGTTAGTTAGAGAAGAATTTAATATACAAAATAAACTATTTGCCATTATAATTCGGCCATTTCCTCGAAGAATGAATGACAGTTCAGAAAAGTGGTTCCCCCCAACAAAATATCCACTCCGGTCTTCTCGCTCAGACCCTCACATTCTCTGCTCTCCTGATAGGTAGCACCTCCTACTACAAATGCAATTACCTAAATAAGTCATGTTCATACCGATTTTGGCATTTCATTGAGGGCATATTGGTACCCAAAGGCACAGGGAGTTGTTACATAGTCAAATCCATTAAGTTTTCCTATGTTAATAAGTTTCTAACCATTGAGTAGCATATCTATTGTTTCTGATAGCCTAGAGCGATATCTCATATAAGCCACAGTATCTTTGATAGTTTGTTCAATTGCTGTTTTAGCCAGGGAAAAGAAGCTTCTGTCAACATTCTTACACATAGCGCTTTTTGAGTACTTGAGCAAGTTATCCAACACCACAAAATCCTCAGTATCACAATTCATTTTTTTCATTTCAGACTTTAGGTAATTTACCAGAGATTTGTCGTCAGAGTAGCATACTGCAAACAGGCAGCAAAGTCTAAGCCTATTGAATGGCGATATGTCTGGAGATTGTATGCGATTGTAGAGCTCTGAAAAGCTTTCTGCCTTGTTGCTATTGCAGCAAATATCCTGTTCCAAAATTGACTGATTTAATATATCGCCTTTTGCCAAACAATTGGACAATGCGTGCTGTATAGATAAGTGGCGTTTGACATCGGCGGACATTTTTGCTTGTTCTGGTATTAATTGTAGCGTTTCAAAAACATCATTTTTCGTGATTAGATTTTGCTAAATAGCACAAATTTTACCTTTTTTTTATATTCATTTACCAAGTCATTAATTGCCATCTCAATGTCTGCAAAATCGAGATACTTATTCTGAATAACTTCAAATATACCTGATCAAAAAATGAATCTGTTATTGAAGAAACGACAAATTCTTCTGTCTCATTGTTTTTTGTATGTATTGTTATCTTGTTATTGTGTATGCCAATATATTCATGTATCATGGCCTTCATGACGGAATTTGTACCTGATAAGTCCATTGAGTTAACATCGGAGTAATACAATCATCACGGCGATCGTACAATAACAGAACTGTACCAAACCGGCCATTTTTGGATCTTTCAGTATCATTTGTTACGGAAATATTTTTGTTGTGATCATTGATTTTGGCTTGCAATTGAGATGCAATTGCTTGGCAGAGAGGTGAACACTTGCGGTAAATAATAGTAGGCTTTTTGCCAGTAGCACAACATAATGCAAATAAACCCTGAACTATGCGTTTTACGCATTCATTTTCGTAATAAGATAAAAATATCTGGTTTAATTCTACAGAATTAAGAGTTATATACTCTTTGCCTACATTATCAATTTTACATACTGACCAACAACTTGTATAGGCTATAGACATTTTTCTGCTCTAAGGAAAATGTATTGTGGCCAATTATATAAAAGTCGGTGTAATACTCAAATACTGTTTTCACTAGGTGGTAGGAATCGTATTTAGCAAGCTTATTAATTTTGTCTTCTGATAGTGTGTTTGTAAAAACAAAATGATAAGACCCAAAAATGCTCTGGGATAACTCAGTGCACAATATCTCAATATTGTTGTTTGTGGGCCTTATGATAAATAGAGCAGGTATATGCTTTAGATTTCGGTGTTTGTTATGGCGTACTTCGCGGACATCCTCTATTTTGCTATCGTAAGGGTCAATATCAACAATTGACTTGGTGCTTATTTGCTGAAAAACGCTAGGATCATCCAATCTAAGTGTTAGAAACACTTCATTCTCCAGTAAATACGTCTGAGTACAGACCAATGATAAGATAGCTGATGTTTCTGAATCAAGAACTAGCGCCTTAAAACCCTTTACTTTGTTAAAAATGGATTTAAAAGAGCTTGTAACTCTATCATACAGTGAATTCATTTATACTACTGTACTACAAATGACTCCAGTGTGTGGCAAGAATCTATCCTTATATACTTTGTTATAAGGACACAGCTACATTTCATTGATTGAAGGGAATTACAAACATAAACGAACAGCTGATGAATATAGACTGGTTCGTCATACCGATGTTAATTATATGCGTTACATTAAGAGCTTAAAAAACTGCGCCAAAAACGATTTTAATATAGCTCCACAATTCGAAAAATCAATGAAAATGTGTAAAAATGCGGTGCGTAAAGCACAGCCGACTGGATCGGTACGACCTATGAAGCAAAAAAGAACAAAATAAGAATCAAAACTGTCGCATCACATAGCCATGAAATATTCATAAATGATGCTAAATTGGGTAATGCGTTACACAACCCATCACACCAAACAATTTATAATAAATCAGCCCTAGCACTATCCACGAAACAAATTTTAACAACCATGTGCGGAAAATATTAAAGCACAAATACGCCATAGTCGGGGGACCACCCTATAACCACACAAATAACCCTAGAAACGCAAGGGCAATGTCTCACACACCGATACATGCAATGCTATGCTGAGTGTAATTCATTTTGTGGGTCGGTGCCTTATGTGGCCTTGGGAGTATATATAATGTGGGTTAGCTAATGAAAAGAACAACGAATTTCGTCACTATAAAAAGTGATCCAGATTGTGATATTTGAGTTGTTTACATTTAGACCGTAAGCACAATTCTTTAGGATTAGTTCGTATGTGTGAATTTCATTAATAAGAGAAACACCACAAGCGAACAATTATAGCAAACTTATTGGGTGCACCCTACATGAAATGTGTGTAAATGGCCTTTGTTTTATATATCATTGCCTTTTTTGAACCACACAATTAGCTCATGTGTGTATCATTGCCTTTCATACCCCACAACATCGCAGCATAGCTGGCATAGTCAAATCCTTAGGTCAAACTTGCATAATTTACAACTAGACTACATTAATTCATTAATTTTCAATGTTTCCCATCACATCCCTTTCAGAATCTTTCAAAATTATGAAAATCGATCTCGTTTGTGGCACTCTAATTAATAGCATATTATGGGGCCACTAGACCTAGATTTTTTAATCACTTGCAGTAGTTTCCTATCGCACCCTAAATAGAGTAGCATATTGGTCCAAAATGGGTAAGTAATACTGCGTACATATCTATTGTATTTTCAACAGTTTCACGTAGCTGTTAAAGTGCACGGATCTCTTGCTCGTGCTGGAAAGGTCAAAAATCACACTCCTAAAGTTGCCAAGCAGGAAAAGAAGAAACCCCTCACTGGCCGTGCGAAAAAGAGACAACTTTACAATAGAAGGTTTTCCAGTGTTGCTCTTAATTCTCGCGGAGGACCCAACTCCCAGTCATAAACCGCACAATTATGGTTTATCTTAATTATGTCAAAACTTTACTTTGATGTAATAATTGGATATAATGAAAATTATTAACTTTTTCTTACAAACAATTTTTCTTTCCAAAATCACACCCACTGTACGGTATATGATGGTGGTCACAATTATTACGCACAGTTGCTTATATTGTATGCTATGGCTAATTGGGGTGTACGTTTTGACTGTTGAACTTAGATTTTTCGTCAATTATTTGGAGTGGAATGAGTTTATCATATGATTTTAGATCGCAAGGAGCGCTTTATTTCCGCTTCCAAACGATTTTTCTCCTCCAGAGACGTCATGTCATCGCAGCCAATTTTTTCCTCGTAGTAGCGATTGAAACAGTATAATGCTCCAGTGGTTAAAGCTAGTATTATGAATCCTGGAGATCTTATACTCCAACTTCTCTCCGGTACCAATGTATCCCACAGTCTCTGTGATTGCCTAGCCTTTGTTATCAATTCCTCATTCATAGTCACTAAAAATTGGGTAATTAAATACGTTTCATGAAAAGGAAGAATTCGCAAATGCCTAAATAACCAAATAAATTACCAGAAGAGATTAGCACAAATATTAATGAGATGATAATCCAAAATTTCCTATCCCGCTTGATACCCTTTTGCGGGACGCCCTTGAATTGTGTAAACAATTTGTTTTTGACATCCATAACATGTTTCATGGCAACCATTGTGGAGTTTTATTATATCATTAATTCTAAATCTACTTATAAAGACTACAGCGTTTATTATACAATTAGTGTTCCACACACTGAGAGGATAGACCCCCTTTTTCCTGTTTACCCCCTAATCCACATCACCACCAAATAGACTTGTATCTATATCCTCTTCATATTACACATCACCACGTCATAATTCTTCATCACTAACCACAAAATTTTCATAATCATTATCATCCATTTGTGACCTAATTTTATCATGTGTACCCTTGCTGCCATTTATCTCCATAGTCTGTAAATTGTATTTGCGTGTAAATGCCGCCTTTGTCTTGCTAGGCAGTTTTTCGTACAAATTCTCTTGCTCATTGAACAAAAACCCACTATATCCATCAACCAAAAAATCCCTGGTAACTCCAAGTTCTAGCATTAGTTCAATCGCCTTATCCATATTTCCCTCAATTAGTACCTTCATAACCTAAATAAATAATCGACCAACCTTTTGATAAATCAAATAGTGTAATCCATCTGTTATACATGTACCATATATTCCTATTTTACCACTTGCTGATATACAAAATTCTTGTAACATACGTTTATTCTTATTATTGGCAGATACTCTGCCCAACCATTTGGGAAAGTCAAGTTTCTCAGTCAATCTACCGGAATATAAAGATTTAAGTATAACTACAGGTAACACTGCTGTAATATACCCCAGTTCTGGTAGCATAACGAATTGTTGTGTATTGTATATATGCTTGTGAATTACATCCCCAATGACAAATGCTTCAGCAGCAGTACAAAGTGCTGACCATTTCTTCCCTGATATCAGTGAATCTTTGATAAATTTGATGTAATTCTCGTGTATCATAAGGGGTACCATGTCATAGTCAATGAAAAAGTAGTCCAGAATGTATGTAAAGGTTAAGTCATTAGGGTTTTGGGGGGAAAATAGCCTTTGGGTTATATCAAAGGGGGAGGTGATCAAATTGTTATCCTTCTCACCTAATTTTAATTCCTCAACCAAAGCCGAAGTGCTTTTTGCCATAAATGGCGTTTTTGAGTTTGAAGAAAATTGTAATGCATTAATACATTGTCTAATATCGCCTTGTCTAGAATCGCATAAAGAATTGAGTGTATTATCATTCACAGTGATGTTTTCACATTGACATATTTTCTTAAGCCTCTGCACAAGCAACATTTTTGAAGGAGGAGAAAACTTTAAATCTAAACATTTATTGGCAAGGCTACGAATCTGAATGAGCAAAATATTACCTTTTGCAAATTTCGATCGTTACATATGCATATAATTGGACAAATTGAATTTTCAATGAGACGATGTATTGCTTGGGATCCACCCCTATCTCCGCTAGATATACCATCCACTTCATCCATTACTATGCATGTATTTGCACAAAGCTTGTTAGTGTAATCGAAATTTAATGTAATACCGCCAGTTGCCATTATGGCAATTTGTTCTATTGCTTGCTTATTGCGTTGGTCTGAGGCGTTAAATTCCAATATAGAATAACCGCATGAGGCTACTATCAAACGCGCTGAAGTTGTTTTACCTACGCCTGGAGGACCGCTAAGCAAAGCACACTTAAAACTGGACCTATCCCTCTTTTTATTATCAGAGTTACCACTGTGTAGATTTTTCCATGTTTTAAGCCATTCCATTAGCTTTTTTAATTGTAGTTGATTGGAAACAAATTCTTCAATAGATCTAGGGGCATACTTGTCAACCCATAATGATGAGTTTTTTTGCGACATTGTTAAGCAATTATTGCCAAAATTTGCTGTATTTTCAATTTTTTCACCAGAAACATTTGTACATATATCTTCTTTTAAAGTTGTATCGAAACTTAATGTGAGATTGCCAATTTTAGGAGAAGTGTCAGTATCAGCATTATGGGGAACTGATAGACCATCAATCATTTTTGAGAAAGTTATCTCATCAATAAGTTCAATAGGTTGTTTAGCATTATTGTCAAACTTAAGACGCTGCTTTCTAATTTTGTTAATATAACAAAGCTTCTTATACTTGGTGCCCATTTTATATGGACGTCCATCTTCAAGCACTTCACCGAATACAAGATAATCAATTTGTTCAGACACTGCACTAACAACAGAACCACCTAATCTCTTAACTGCATTAATGGCATCATCTCGGTCTATTGTGCTTAGAACGCCTGTAAATACGAACTTTCTGTCTTTAATACTGGTAGTAAATTTTTTTTCAGTATCATAATTGTCTTGTTTATTTGTTGATTGGTTAATATCTGGTAAAGGAATATCAACATCAATATCAGTTTTTACTGGCGTTGGAATTGCTGTTGATGACAGTATTAAATTAGGGTCCACGTCCATGCTGTCCAGGTATGAGTAAAAATCGATATTCTTAATATCTCTAGTAGTTGCGGTGCTTTTATTATCTTGCGAGCTATTTTTGGTTGTGAGTTGTATATTATTCTTGGAGCTGTCAAAATATTCTGTCAAATTTACTTGTCTGGAATAAGTTGACTTATCTTCTAGGTTGCATAATTGTCGTACGCTTATTTTTTTATCTATAGAATCAGGAACATTATCAGTGTCATCATCATCGTCATCAAATAGACACTTATAATCGGTTGTTAGTTTGGATTTTTTCTTTAGTCGCGTGGTTTTTGGACTGGTTTCGGAATCTGAGTCTAGGAAATTTTTATTAACACTGTTATCAGTAGAGATAGATTGAACTGCGATACCCGTTACATTGGAATTACTCCTAACGACATTGATATTATTGTCATTTTGTGTAGAAATTTGTTGTTTTGGAGCAGCATTACTGTTCAAAGGTTTGAAAAATGATCTTATATCCATATATCTTTACTAATATTATATGGGTATATAAATGGTGTACCCTCTCCACATATGCTAACAAATTCCATACGAGTCAAAATTCCCAAACATAAAATTTGTTCCATATATAAAATGATTACCACATTTATACACTTAAAATGTCTAATATATAATTTAATTATAATATATACCGAAAATCTATTCACATACCATGTATAACTGCACAAATATATCATCTGTCCAATTAGATTTGCGCATTTATTAATTGCATATATATTCATCATTTTCATAATCATCTTATATTGTTTTTGTTATTAATTTTTATGTGTATTATTCATAAAATTACTTGATTATCCTATATTCTAGTTATTGTTGATTCGTATTTCATATCTTACGTACGTATTTGCACTAATTAAACCCATACATTTATATAATTTTTTTTTCTCTCTATCAACTTATTAATTATTTATAGATTTCACACCAGATACCCAATCATTTGTATAAACTAAGCTATCTCTGAATTTACTCATACATGAATGACCTATAACCTTACACCTTATACCTTAATATAATATTTTATAGATATTATGGTTGCCTAAATATCTGTTTGTATGTTAGACATACTATATTTAGGCATGAGCATGATGCAAATCTTTTACGTATTGCAAAAAGTGATATACTCTAGACTATGCAAATACATAAGGGACTATGGCGCCGAATGTGCAAAAAGAGAGTACTTCAGACAGGAAACATGAAGTAGAAGATGTCTTTACAACTCCCACATCATCATCCTTTTCGTCTTCAGGCAACGCAAATACTACATTTCCTATGGATAAAAGCAGTGCTGCTCCCGAGCAAATCCTTAGAAATTTGTTTGAAGGCGCCAATGCGCTTGTTGTAACTAATAATATCCCATTCGCTAAAACGTTTGTTTGGATTAGATTCTCTAGGTATATACGATAAATGCGCGATTCGTTAATCTTAAGTCTGCTTTGCATAATCTCCCGTGATGGTGAATTAGCATAATCAGGAATTATCCGGTTTTCCCCTAATTCAAAGTTATACCTACAATATTTTTTGTTATAGGTAGATATTGCTGCCCATAGATGGGATCCAAATATATACCCCCAGCTCACATTCAACAGCGGCCGTAACAGCAGTGGATTCGTTATAACAGTTTCCGGCTTAAATGAAACTAGGAAAAAGGCACCACCTGAATTATGAATGAAGAATTAATAAACAAATAAAACAAAACCATACCTGCAAACATGGTAAAACCCTTGGAACAACAGAGTGAATTCTGGTTCATGTTGCGAATGCTCTTTAAACTATTTGATTTACAATAAATGGATTATTTATAGCTTAAATACTGACCAAAAGTGTCTGTTATGCAATATATGGTTCTGTGGGGAGTGATTCTATAATATGATCATACGCGCATTAGCTCTTGTTTTCATAATTTTAAAAATCATTAATACTGTAATATGATATGATACTCATGACGATTATTCCTTGAACTAATTATGTGCAACATTTATTTTAAAGATGTTTATTAATTATATAAACAATTTCCTAACACTGTATTACTTAAATTAAATTTAATTATTAGATATTTTTTTACTTTATTCGCCTATAAATATCCATTATTGTATCATTTGCCTAAATTTGTCAAATGATAATAAATCTGCGATAACAATGACTTCACATCCAAAGGCAAATATATACTCATCATCGATTGAGGCTGATGAGGCAAATATCGGCCCCTATATAACATCAACTACTTACTGCGCCTAACTTTTTTTTGTATATCTTCTTTGGCTCAGGGCATGTGTTACTATTAGGATCTAGGGAATAAATGTTCACCGTCCCTGAGAGACTAGAAGATACTAGTACATTTGATTTCAATGCTAAACTAGTACAAGCTTTTTTGTTGTTATCAACTGACCATACATTTTCATTTCCCATAACTCTCAAGTCATAACATTTAATACTACCATTTTCAAATCCAACCTAAATCATGAATATCTTACTAGTAATGAATCTGTACTATTATACCATATTGCACATTCAACATCACTACTAAGTGTCATTTCGCCTACTTTAACATTATTTCTTATATCATTAACCACTAATTTATTATCAAATGCTGCAGAAATAAGTATATTTGGGTCATTGTTGTGCCATTTGACAATTTGTACTTTGTCGTTGTGATGCCTAATTGTATTAAATATTTCTTGCTTTTGCAGATCCCACATGTATACATTATGATCTTCCGAACCAGCGCATAAATAGTTCCTCTCGTAATCCAATGAAATGATTCCACAATTCCTATCTTTCCTTTCTTTATGTTTGCCATTATAAGTAGATAAAACTGCCAATGGTTCCAGTAAATCTACATCATATATATCCCTAAATAAATACTATAATACCATATGGTAATATCAGGAGTATAAGTCCCAATACAAGCTAAAACTCCTAAATTCTGTCTAGGTAACAATTCCATAGCCAATGGATAGCCATTTAGCGGTATTTCATGATGAGTTTCAAGGCCACAACTATCTACATTGTATAATACAATTTCTAGTGAAGAATAATCTTCGTAATTACTTCCTACTACTAGAACCCTATCTGATTCTTCTATAGATGGGCACTGAATTAGATTTTTATTACAGAATCTGAGAGATCTCCATCATTCAAATAATTCCATTCCTCATTAATACCTTTTTCCTTTGCAAGGTTATTCTCGAGCAATTTGCCATTTGTAATTTCATTATCCAAAGGCATATACATATATTTATCAGAGTTGACTCCATTTTCAACCATGCTAGATTGATCTAAACTACTAAATGAACGAATTTGTTACTTATTATCATCTATGCGATCATAATAACTGTAAAACATGCTGCTTTTGCAGAAATTCTTAGGTATCCATCGAATACAGCTAACATTAATAGGATCCATAAAAGAGCAGCACTATATTGATGAATTCTTTACTAGGGAATTTTATTAGTTGTATGATTTAACAGCTTACAATGAAGATATCTAGGAAAAAACGTTGTAAAAAATCAATTTCAATTTACAAACACTTGTTTAACATCAAGCCTCCTTACAAGGTTTTAGGTAATCTCTTAATTTACGAAGTTGACCGATCATTGACTTCTGATGCCCTGGATAATAAAATATATCTTAAGGAACAAATACCAATTTTGTTAAATGACAAATCCTATTTATGTAAGTTATCAATATATCACACAGATTCTACTCGGTGCGTTCTGAATGGTTTGCAACAGAAAAATCAACAAAATCTTGTATCATCCGCCATTCGTAGATATAGAATGTGAGTAATAGCTTATTTTTATTGATTTTTATCCAAAACAATCTCATTTAGGCATAAATGTAACCATGATGATACCCATATCACTCCCAATGATTGCATACTAAGCACTATTGGCAATGGAAATTCCGAAGGGTTTATTGTTGCCACTAATGACCAAAGACTAATTATAAAATTGAGGCAACTATATTACTCACATAGGCAAAGGGGCGTACCTGTTATTAGGCTTGTGAAAAATGTATTGGTTTTAGACAAGCCTTCAAGATATATACTATCGCAAAAGACGCATGTTGACAGGCTCAAATTGCTTAATGAAGTAAAACAACAATCTATGGAAATTAAGGTTAAGAAAAGGAAGAAAAAAGAACCAAATCCACTTAGTTGTTTGAAAAAAAAGAAGAAAACTGTTTCGAAAATTAAAAAAGTTAGTAGCGATGGGGGGGGTAAACGAAGAAGATTCAAAAAAATAAAATTAAACACTGAAGATAGCTTTAAATCAACTATGTAATTTAAATAGTAAATGTTTAATCACATTTTTCATTACAGGTTGTCCCTTTTTAGTCTTTTGAGTTAGCAGTTTCGTGGTTTGTATACGGGTTTTCCGCAGCTTCCTTTTTAATGTCTTAATCGCCTTAATCTCTGAAATCCGGTCTGCCTCAGCTCTTTGATATTCAATCCTAGTTTTATTCCATTTTGATATACTTTTTTTAGGTTTAACACCATTTAGTTGCAATGGTTCATGTTTTGAATTGCTATCATTACCACTGAGATCAGATTGTTCATTTTTAATTGATTCTGAATCATGATCAAATTTGGAAACAATTTGTATATCTGGTTTAACAATTGTATGTCTCCTACTACTTATAGCAACTCCACTGTTAACATCTGATTGGTCTTCACTACAATCTTGCTGGCTAGATACATATTTCTTATATTTGCTAAGAGATTTTTGATCTATAATATAATACATGTTTTTTTTTTGCAGATATTTATTTTTCTTAGCTCCATTGGAGTAAAAGCCATGCTTATTCTTAACCATACTATTAACTAGATTTACCAATACATAATTGACATACCCTATATTAGTCATATATTTTTACCTATATACATAACATATATAAAAACTTACATTATGACTAATAATCTAGAATTACGACGGCCTATAAATGTAATACTAACAAATGCTCATATATATCAATTATCTCACAATAACACTGATAATACTAATAGGAATGGCAAACGTTATTTCAAAATATACAAAAATGGTGTTAATAACAATAAATACAATATTGAAGACGAAGAAGATACTTTTAGCACTGAATTTAGGCCAGATATATTATTTTTTAGCTTACTAGCCTTGCAAGATTCAATTGTAAATATGAAGAAACTTCTAAATGTGTTTATCATCACGAATGATAAATTAGTCATTAGGGTATCAAATATATTCAGAATTCCTAGAACATATAATTTATTTTTAAAGGTCATAAATATGTTATTTAACTCAGAAAATCGTATTCTTAAGGCGTCTGAATCTGATGATATTTTGTTAGAAATTTTGCCTAAACCACTCAGTGATTATGTCACAAATGGGACCAATATTAATATTACAGATGAAGGATTTCTTGTCGATTTAAGAAAGTTATTAATTTCTAAATCAGACGTTATAAACAATATCTCCTTTACATTTTACATCAATGCTGGACCAGATATGCCATATAATATAATTGCTGATGAATGTAAAATAGACGATTATCGCAATAAAAAATCGCTGTCAATAGAAGAACAAAAACTAATTAAGTTAATTAACGGCAGTGAATCAATTGTCAATGATAATGAAAATAGTGTAAACATATCATTGTCAAAAATCAATCTCACAGCTTCTGCCAAATGCTTTAAATTGGTATGTGATTTGGAACATGTATTTAATTTGTAATATTAATTTAATTTATTTACCTATATATTCTTATTATAACAATATATAAAATTAGAATAAGCATAGCGATTATTCCCCATACACAAATTAAAAGTTGGCCACGAAAGGTTAATATAACCAGCTAAACTATTAATCGATAACAGTAGTGTTAACAAAGTGTTTTCTTGTATTCATCAAATTTTATATACCCATTTGGTAAAATAAAATTGCTATCCTCAATATTCTCATTAACACTCAAATTATTCAATGTGTAAATGAATGAATTAATCAATTCTTTCGAATCATTAATGTTATAATTTAGCGTCGTCTTGCAATTATCTGCTGAAAAATTAGATGATTTTTCTGTGTCAAGTGTATGTGAATTATTGTTGATTGATGAAATTGCTGCGGATAAAATCATAGGTGTGGTCATTCCGCTTTTCCTATTTGCAATACTTCCTCCAATGCCAAATGTATATACTTTGTTTGACTTAAACGGACTGGGGTCAATCGATATTTTATCATTCATTTGAGACTCAACAGTTTTCCTACGGTCAGAGAGTAATGATTGCAATTCTTTCTTTCTCTTAGTGGTTGCATCAAATTTATTTCGTAAATGATCCTGTTCTCTTTTCGGTAACGTGCCTATTTTTCTTAGTGAAACTGATAAAATATCTAATTCATTGGAACAAGCTTGTATTTCCCTAATTAATTCCCGTTTGTTATAACCTTCAGATGGTGATGTTTCACTAGTCTTATTTTTTAATATAGTTTGTACATCATCGTCAGTGAATGTAAATTCTTTCAACCGTTTAATTATATGTTTAACTTTGTTATACCATGTTTCAACGCTGGAAGTTTTGATGACAAAATCCTTAAGTTTACCAATTTCAATATCATTAAAAGGAGTGTCACAAATGTCATTTAGCGTCACCATTATTGGCGTTGATGATGCTGATAATTTATTTGTATAGGGATCATCCATAATAACACAATGTATAACATATTTTGATGAACCAATAAAGTTGTCAATTCCTGTAACATTAGCGTCATGCTGGCAACCAATAATTTCACATACCTTATATTGGTCACAAGCATTCAATGTCACAATTTGGCACATTACATGTTTATTCACTGATTCTGGTGATGCTGATGCGATTGGTTCGGCACTGAAAGTGTTATTAGTAGTTATTATTTGTCTACTGGCGGAGACAAATACCTTTAGTATAGCCCCTAATAAGTAATCCATCCTCCTTGGGTGTTCAAGCATATGTAATAGTCTCTTCCTACTAAGTCTTGCTGCTTGAAATATTTTACCCGTTAATAAAGTATCAGCCTGAGATTTTCTAATGTTAAGCTCATTTTCATCAATCGATGGAAGCTGATGTAAGATATCATCACCAAATAACTCATGGGACTTCTTCTCCTGTTGAATCACAGATTTTTTTACACTGAATGACATACATTATTACCTTTCAGAATGAGCTTTAATTTTATCATTTTTTGATTTAGATTGGAAAAGTTGTTTCAATCGCTTCAAACGAATGTTTTTAGCATGCCTTTCAGCCAAAATTTTTTCCCTTTCAAATTCGTTCAATTCTTCCAATTCCGATTCGTAACTGTCTAATTCAGATACATCAGATAGGTCCATCGACCCATCTGATTTTGTTAAGGAAACATCAGAAACATCTGATTCCATAATTGAAAATTTATTGTAGTGAATTAAAATGCAGTGTACTGGATGCAGTCGGTATGATATTACATACCATATGGTATAATATAACCCCCTATGATACACTATTCATATTACATAGGTTATGGTCATATGCAGAATAAGAATAGATTATAAATACATGTTTAATTCTACATTAGTTAAACTAATAATTTAGTTTTAATACCATCCATATTATTTGCATCTAATATATTAGACAGAATTTTGATGTCATTATTGCTAATAATAACATCATTTTTATCGCAATAATTTGAAACAAGCTGTACTACTTGTTCTTTAGATTCCTTATCAACTATGTCGAGCAATTTCATCAAATTAATAGCTATTTTGGCATTCAATTTATCGCTATTATCCTCCAAATCATTAACGATAATACATAACAATCCATCCGACACTCTATTGTGTTTGAGAAATGATTTCAATACTAAGTTAATTTGTTTATTGTTCAACCCATTACTAGCCTTCTTAATGACTTGCTTATAAATTATCTCGGATAATTTTATATCCAATGTATCACATGTAGATATACATTTAAGGGCTATCATGCAATTAACCATGCTTAACACATTATAATTAGTAATATTTCCAGATTTAGATTTAATTATTGCATTCAAAATGCTGTAAACAACAGTATCATTACCAGCATAATTTGGAATTTTATCTAATGCAAGAAACACCATATTTATATCACAGGCACTTAGTGTTGCATTTGGTAGCTGATTATACAATACATTTACTCCGTGAAGTAAGATCTTGCGTTTTTTTTGGGGTAAAAATTTAGAAACATTAACTATATTATTGCATGTATCCTGAAGATTTTGTGAGTTATTAATTTGTTTAGTAAATGTGTTCTCTATATTTATTGACAATATCTTATTTGATGATGACAAGTTTAGCTTACACAATGACTTAATCAAATTGGTATATTGGCTTGGAGATATGCTAATTAATGATTGCTTATTAATTTTAGGCAGTATTAATTTACGAATAACTTTATTGTATCCAAAAAGGGTTGTCACAGCTGATAATGGATTAATCAAGTTATTAATGGTATCATATTTCATATATAGTTCAAATCTAAATTATTGCAATTAATAAGATTAAATATATAGTATATCATACCTTCTCCTGAGAATTTGAGGTAATAATTTGACTCTGGAATCAATAAATTCAATTTGACGGTATTTCTGGGTTATCCTATGCATATAAAGTATTTGCAATAAAAGATCCTCTTCAGATTTATCCATAACAAACAATCTGTAGTTTAGAGCTATACATATTTCACCGTAGAGTTGTTTATAATCCTTATTGATGTCTAATAAAGAATATAATATTGAAATAAGAGTGTTTGTTGATAGAGGAGTTAATCCATCAGAAACAAACAAGTTAACTACAGAAGTATAATCAAAATCGAATCCAAATTTTACCAATAAGTGGATTGATGATAATAGATTAGTGCAAATGTCATCAATATCATATATTACGGATTGATGTATTATGTGTAACACATTTAATGTACTGATAATTTGCTTTAATTTAAAATATATTTGTTCCAACAATTTATCTTCAACTGGTAAAATAACACCTTTTCCAAATTTATTAGTATTGATACAATGTTTGATAGCATTATTAACTGCGCAGAATAATTTGTTGTTCTGAAATGAAGATGTAGGTGATAGAATTGTATAATGGGATAATAGATTGTTAAAAAGATTCAAAAAAGTAGAATCATGAATTGGAATTTTGAAAGAACAAATTAAATTAATTAGCTGGCACGTTGAATCAAAATCATTTCCTCTAGCAACAAAATCAATTGTGTGGTTGATATACTTATCTTTGACAATAATATCATTAATAAAATCATTATCACATTTTATTAAATTCGTAAATATACCTTTTATCACTGATAAATGATCAGAAATCTCATAACTAGTAAATTCATTGTAATACAATCTGTTGGCATTTAATACTTGATTTATAGTGATTGAATGTACAGGATTAGATGTAAAGTTTCTGTGATCAAATGCAAATTTACAAAATTGAAATAGGCGTTTAAAGTCGATCATATGCAAAATTTAACCAATGATAATCCAATTGATCACAAAGCGCTTGTACACAAGATTCTTTTAACATAGACATCCTGAAATCTTCATCCTCCAAAATGTTAAGAATAGCAATAGAAGTAGGAAAACGGAGATGTTTAATATAAGGTTCTTTTAGTAAATAACGAAGGTATTTTAGGTAGTTTAAAAATTCATTTTGAAGGAAATACCCTTCTTTGGATAAGTAATGTAGGTATCTAGGATCGGTTAGACTTTGCAAAAATTCAATCTCCGATTCAAGGCGCAATTTAGATTCAAATTCACTTTCTTCAAACTCAATATTTGGTTCATCATTTGACATATCTGATATATTAACTAATCATAAATATAATGGGATGGGGATATGTTACTTGATGTAATAATAATGCCTGAGGTAAATATGATTATTGACTTAGACTATAGAAGTTATATTGAATGATAGGTTGGGAAGGAAAATTAGCGTAAAATGTAATACTGATGATACGATACTTGATTTGAAGAAGTTGGTGGCAGCGCAAACTGGTATGTTTTCACGTTTTGCTATCTCTTTAATATTTAAACATCTATATATGTAATTAATGTAATATATATATATATATATCATATACTAATAATATAGGAACTAGGGCTGATAAAATTCGCATACAAAAGTGGTATAACGTATATAAAGATCATATCACTCTAGCAGATTATGAAATAAAGAATGGCATGGGCTTAGAGTTATTCTACAATTAGATTTAATGCGTTCTAGTATAATTTCTTTATACATTTGTTTATTAATTTTAGAAAAATATAGTCATTAGTGATATGGTATAAATTGTCAGGCATGGATCAATCATGTACGTACACGGATGATTATATTTAATTGAGGTTAACATACATAAATATAATTTAAAAAATTAAAAAACTAAATACGACTAGTGGTTAATAAAATAGTTTGATAAATTTATCACTAGTGGATAGTGATATATGTATGTGCTGGGGATAGGAGTTATATTATATACATTGTATAATAGACTTATTACCAGTAATATAAATTTTTCTCACGCCCAAATAGTTATTATCATTTTTTAGAATGATAATAACTATTTATATCACAACTGTGAATTTTTATGTAAAATAGCCACTAATGTAAAATTTGTATAACATATCAAAGATATTATTGATGGGTGAAAGTAAAAAATCCTCATCATTTCATCTTAAAGCAATCAATCACAAGTTAACTCTTGGATCATTGGACAATTTTAACGATTGTCAATTCAAATATGATACCAAAATTCTGAATGCTGGCCTTTTTTTCGACAAAATCATAGCAACTTTTGGCTGTTTAATTTTAATTGGCGGTCCACAAGTCGCCATAATCGTATTTTACTATATTGGTATATCACTCAATTATTTAGGTTATACGAATATTCTTGGAGATGTCATATGCATACTTAATATATCCATTTTTAGTTTAACTATAATTTGTTTCCTCAAGGCCACCTTCAAATCGCCCGGTTTTATACCCAGATTACCAGATTCATGCACTGCATACGATGCAATTTCTGGTCTCTATCGTAAATCCCAGCCTCTGAAATACATCGAAATGCCTATAAATGGGCAACTTTTAAAGATCAAATACTGCAATACATGTAACATTTATCGCCCACCACGCACAGTCCATTGTTCTTCTTGCGGTGGATGTGTTGAAAGATTCGATCACCATTGTCCATGGATAGCCAATTGCGTGGGCGCTAGAAATTATACCTATTTCTTCATTATGTTATCCCTTTGTAGCCTTTCGATATTGTTGATTATGGTACTAACATGTCTAATGTTGTCCTTATCACTTAGTCATACTGATAATAATGATTTGGTACAGTGGAAAACTTGGTTTTTATTCGCGTTCGGCTTGCTTTACGCGATAATTGAGGGATGGCTTATAATTGGTCTACTAGTTTTTCACTGGTACATCTTGACGAAAAATTACACCACATACGATAAGATTAAAAATCAATATAACGATTATAATCCCTTCGCTCGTAGCATGTGGTTGAATTGTATTACAGTGCTTGTTAATGGATGCAGTATGGCAGCGCCTTTTAGACGCAAGAGACCCCCGCGTAATCAGCAATATGATGGAGGAATCTTTTCACCAGTGGCTGGGTACAGATTAGAATTGAATTCTAGCGATAGCGATGACGAATTAAACCTATCTCTCGCTAGTGACAAATATATTCGTAACAGCCATGTTTCGGATGAATTAAATCCTGATATTGACAGGAAAAAGAAGAAACAAGGTAAAACTAGGGACGTATTTGGATTGACTAATTAATTTTTAAATTTTTGTTGTAAATTACATCAAATAGTTCCACTAATTATTCAAGGTCATTGCAACAACGGCAATTCGGATTGTAAAACAATTTTCTGTTTTTCAATCGTTTGTGTTGAATCGCCAATATCAGGAAGATAAGAATATTCATTATCAAAAGATTGACCTTTGTTGTCTCTAAAGCATTCAATGGGCAGGATAGGAAAGTGTTTGTGGCAGAATTTCCTCCTGCTCATAACCAACTTTTGGTATAAAGGTTCATCATTAGCACTATATCCACCAGCGACATAAACTCCTATCGATCCACTATCGTTAGAAGCGCAGTTATCAACAATTTCCTCCTGAGAATTGCCGGTATTGATATTGGTGTCTATATATTGGGCAATATTGATTGGAACGCTGTATTTATTATCATTTTTTGGAATAATTTTAGGACTTTTTGACATAACATTTGCAATAGAATCACCCGCAGCTAGTAGACATTCATAGTAGAGGAAAGACGGATTAGCAAGTAGAGCTGGTTGCGATTTAGTATGATAGTGGCCCGATGAAATTGAAGTGGGCATTGGTTTAATACTTAGAAATTTTGCATGGATAAAAATTTCGTTATAAAAATGTGGATAAGTATTTTGCAAAGCTGTCTTAGTGTCAATATAGTTACAGCACTCCGATGATCTAATTCGCGCCAATGTTTGGGCTCGTCTACCAAGATCTTGAATAAGTTTAATAGTATATGAGCTTAGTAGTTCAATGGCAGAGATATCAATTTGTTTAAAGCCAATGTTCATAGCAATCCATGAAACAGTTTTAATCATCCATTCATCGTAGTATGTGTGACGAATTACGTTATAATTGTTTACGTGAGTTCCTCGATTAATTTTCGAGGATAAAATGTGGTTATCAATGAAATCAACCCGTTCTTTATCATTATATGCAGTAAAATCAGATGTATCAGGATCACAATTAACATTTGTATGTTCATTATAAAACGATTCTGTTACATTTTCCACATGTGCAGCACCTACATCATTAGATAAATATTGAATATTTACATCTAAATTACTATTACATGAAAGGTTACTGTCAATGTCCATTTGATAATATTGAATGGTGGAAGTGAGATTATAAATATTTCATATAGTTAATGTTACCCCATATTTTTATCTTTGACATATGTATGGCTCACTGATTTATTTATAAATTAGTTTCCGATGCATAATTTTGATTTAAACAGTCATGATTGCAGCTATGATTTTTATGACATTCTCAATGTTACAAAATCAGTACCAAAATCCATTAATTTAGGCTTCACATGATGAAATTCGGTTTAATTATCTAGAATTATCAAAATTATGGCATCCAGATAAGAGAAAATCGCCATTATCTATTGATTCTAGTGATTCAATGTATGTGGATGAATCGCCTTTCCTTAAAATAAAGACAGCTTATACAATTCTTAGTGACCCTGTGCTTAGGAAGTTATATGGTATTAAGATCTAATTTAGATAAATATGGCCACAAAGCAACTGAAATAGCCCAATCTGTTTATACAGAAAATGCTTCAACTAGACGGCAGCATGCAGATCAAGGAGATACCATCTGTGATAAAGCTTTTTGGGATGAATCTCTAGATCATGATTCTTACTCAGTTGTGGATCACAACAAAACTTCTAAATCGGATGATATGAAAGACAATGTTAACAATAGGGTTAGGGATTTGTTGCGCAATCAGTTTCATCAATCGCTACTAAATTCGCCTATTTCATTCTTTACTGATTCAACCCTTGGCCTAAAATACAACTCCCTTTATATTGATGATCAGGATAGGTTTTTAAGGCGGCCATATCTCACATTTAACAAATCTATTCTGACTGGAAACCTAAATATCGCATTAACTGATAAATCATCCACTCAAATAGGCTATGAATTGAGGAATGATGATAACCACTGTACTAATGTAATTACTGCTTTTTTCAATCGAAAAATTTGGGGTTTCCTATGTAGGGTTGGCTTTCAAACATATGACCCATCTACATTTGGCAAAAAGTGTCTATATATTTCCAGAAATGTTTCACCTCTCTATTACTTCTCACAATTTATATCTATTGAAGGGGATCTTTATAATAGTAGAACATATTTCAGTAAACAACTGACAAAGAATCAAAAAGTGGAACTTGCATATGGTGTGAATGAAGATTCGGGTATTTCGTATAAATATAAGCAATTTGGTTCTTACAATATAGAATATATGTTCAACGTCACGCTTACCACTACAGATTTAACATCCTATTTACGGGCTAAATACCGCAATGATTCCAGTTCTAAGCTTACTTTGGGATATAAGGGTACTTATTCTTATCTAAAGGGTTTAATTTTTGAATATTACATCAGATTTTATACATTCGTTGAAACAATGCACAAGTTTAAGATTGAATATCGTTTGTCATGGAAACCGGGTTATGTTGGTATTTTGTGTAAGATTGGCCTCGCTAACTCCAGGATACAAGTACCTATCGAATTATTTTCAATGCCAGATAATGTAAATTATTCAATCCATTTGGCTTCTATAATAGCTTTATCATCCATGATATCTCCTGTACTATATCATTATGCCAAAAATTTTATTGCGGAAAAATTTGGGTATAACAAGAATGATAAGAATTACTATTTTTTTGACGGGTTAGATGAGTTGCTAAATTTTGATTATTTAACAGAATTTGATACAACTGGCATGTTTGATTCCGCATATGAACATGAAGGTATAAATTTAAACGTTATAAGGGCTAGAAATGAGTGTTTTGAATTATTTCCAGTTGCTAAAAAGGTTGCTTTTTCTGAAAATGCTATTAATGGATTGGTTATAAAATATGCTTTCTATGGTCATCCAACCTACGTAAAAAAGCTATCATCATTGGCAGATAAGACTTGCATTTGTGCCGATTGGTCAACGAATCATATTTTTGGTGTAATAATGGGCCCATTGTTATTCGATACTGAATCTCCAATGAAACTTAAATTGATTAGTGATGATTCATCTCTGAGTAATATATACAAATCTGATGTATTTTGTGAATCAGTTGATATTTCCAATGTTGCTACTAATGATTACAATGAATCATCACCAAAAAACAAATTATTTTTTGACTTAACAAATGAAGATATGATATTATGTAAACAGCTAGTAATTGACGTTACTAGTGCTTTACAGACCAGGGTAGGGATTATATTTATTTAGGTTAAATCTTCATTAATTGCTATATCATCATTTTCTAAGTCTCATTTGATTGGTTTTGCTAACCCTTGCAACGACGATACAAAATGTATACTTATAGTAAGGTACTACCACCAATTTATTTAGGTATACTAAGAATAGGAAGGATATCACTGTGCAAATTAACGATGATGAGTATTTGCTCATCTGACACATAAGTTGCTTATTAGTTGTAACCCTTTTAGCACATTTACATCGCAACTATCTGATTTTTTATGTTTCTGTATAATAATTTTTATTACAATAGGCAATACGTAATTGAAGTCAATCCACCGTACATCAAAATTTTCCAAGTTGTTCTGATCGAATACAATGAGTAATGATGTAGCACAAAATGTTACGTGCTGGTTTGATATCCATTTTGATAATAGTTTAATCTTATTACTAATTCGCCATAAATTTCCAATCTCAATGTATCTGAATGAATTGCTTGGTACCGTGATATGTGATTAATACATTCGTTATCTGTAAAATTTTTACTTATGTTTGGCGTTAAATCTGTCACTTCACTATCACAATTCTTATAATTCATTGAACATATTCTTAAACCCAAGCTAGCCTGTGTTGTATCATGCGAAGCCTGTATATAGAGATTATCATACTTGAATTTGTCTCCATTTCTTTAGCAAATTGTATATGTCATCAGTGCTGTAATGATGATATTGAGACGGCAATCCTATCATTTGAGCAGTAATTTGCCTAATCAATGAATTAGCTTTTATAGGGTCATTAAAATATTCATTTCTTAATTGTGATTTAATAGAACGCCATTTGTCAATATATTTTGGGATATCATCACTCGATACATCAGATTCATATGTATAATTCATGGGATGTGACATACCCAATTTAATATCAGCAACTGCGGGAATTTCATATCCGTAAATTATATTTTCTAACTATAATTAATAGATAATATTACCCCTATTGCAATGGAACAATCGTAGTCAAGTTCAGATACTATGCCCCAAACTTCATCTAAATGAATAGACATATTACTATCATTGATAAGTAAGTGTTTTATATAAAAAAAACCGTAGATTTTTGGAATAAGTTGATGTTTTACTAAAAAATTAATGTCATCAAAATCATAATTTTGAATTGTGCCTTCTATATCAATTAATTATTACCTGTGTGAATGTCTAAATACACATTTGAAGTATCCAATGTGTTTTGGTATGCCAATTGGTAGAATCTAGCCTCTGTGTAATTTGAAATTGGCATTATCTTGTAAAGTACGTCACCTTCTTGATTTATAAGCATAATAGAAGTTCCACATTTCTTAAAACTTTGATCACTAATCCGATACAATCTCTCAATAAATAAATCTGAAACATCTGCCATATATAATACAAATGTGAAGTGTTGAATGTGTGGCTGATTTGCTTTACCTTATGTTCACTCAAATATGGTAGATGTTAATAGTGAAATGAAAAAGTTGGCGGTATAAACTTAATTACATAGGCAATAAAAGCTGTTGATGATTACATTGCCTCAGGAATGGTTGTAGGTCTTGGTACAGGTAGTACGGCATCACATGCAATTAAATATTTAGCTGAAAAGATTAAATCTGGAAAAATAGCTGGCATTAAGGGTGTTGCTACTAGTGATACAACACACGAACTTGTAAATCAAACTGAACATAGGCCTCAAGCCTTGGAATTACTTTAGTAGACATTGACACTGTAGACTCTATCGACGTGGCAATTGATGGCGCAGATGAAATTGACATGAATTTGAATATGATCAAGGGTGGAGGAGGTGCGTTGCTTAGGGAAAAAATGATAGAGATTAAGGCAAACAAATTTATAGTGGTACGATTAAATATATACATGAATATTTATTTATTTATAATATAGATTGCTGACGAATACAAATTGAATAAGGACAATTTGGGTTGCAAATTTCCAATTCCAGTAGAAATCGTCAAATTTGGACACAAAACAATTTGCAAACAAATAACATCAGTAACTGGTTGCGACTCGTGGCAATTGAGAATTAAAAATAACGAGTTGTATGTTACAAACAATGGAAATTACATTGTAGATATTTTATTCAAGTATCCACCACCTAACGTTCAAATGATTTCAGACAAATTGAGAGATGTAAGTATTTAAATATGTAGATTATTGGTGTAGTGTGTCATGGATTGTTTATTGATATGGCAAATGAGTGTATAATATGTGATAAAAATCTAAACGTGCATAAATTGGATAAAAATAATGCAATTAATTATTTTGGTTGACGAGCAATTTAGTATAATTAACTACCATAATAATATTGTATACCCCATAGGGTATTCTATAAGATGATATTAGAAGTGAATTTTAGGTCATGGCGAAAGCTGGTGATAGTATAGTCTATAGTTGCTCAGATAAAAATATTGAAAATAACAAATACAATAAAAAAATTGCAAACTCACTGCCTAATAATAATCCAATAAGTAATTCAGAAGGTTATAACATTGACATTGACAAATGGGAGATGATAAATGGCTTTGATCTATTTGAAACAGATAGAGATCCAAATGATGAAATTAATTCTAGCTGTTCCCTAGAAAAGTGGCTACTTTGTGGTTCTTGGACAATGCCTTTCCCCAGCCATAGGCTTGATAAGCCCTTAAGCAATAGGCCTAACAATCATGTGAAGAAAAATGATTTTGAAGTGCTAACTAAGGAAGAAATTGTTGGGGAATATAGTTCTAAATTGATTGAAGAGAATATGAGATATATAGAATCTTCATGTAATTCATCATACAGTGACTCATGTGAAAGCAGTGCAAATTCTGAAGTATACAATATGAATTCATACGACACATTAAAGATTACTAGGTTATACTATGATTCCAAAGAAGATATTTCTAATAATGATAAAAATAATATTGATGATTCTACGCATATGAAAGTTAGAAATTACATCCCTTGTGTAATGGATGAAAATGATATCAATTCACTGAAGATATTGGATGAAAAATTGGGAGATGCATTCAAAAAAGTAAATTCTATGCACTTAGAAACTAAAAATTTGATATCAAATTTGTCCAATTCAATGCCATGCCTTGACGAACTAATGTCTACAACGCATAGTCTCAAGTCTAATACAGGAAAGTTTAAATCATCCTGCAACTGGGTTATGAGGACTGCACAGATGGATTATTACAAATGTATATTGTTCATTATTTTCGGCGTAGGGTTTGCTATTTGGACTCTTTAACAATACCAAATAATTTATTTATTTATTCGTATTAATATTAATAGTTTTTCTTAGTATGACAAGCATACGATGTGCATATTATAATTATGGTGTTGTCTAATATTTGTGCTATGTTTATATTGTGTATAAATAGTTAAAGATGGGAAGTTTAACAGAACTTCGCAAGAGATTATCACAATTACAATTGAAATCATCAAAGATCACTTTGTGTCAAAGTGAATGTGTTGATATATTGCTAAAAATATCTTCTCTTAGAAATTTAAATTTATTTTCTACGAATGATGGGATGTTTTTACTCACAAATAAGCAAGTAGAACTAGAAATTATTAAAATACTGGAAAATGAAGTATGCTTATTCTTTTATTTAGGGTGGAAGAGCTGAGTTATTTTACATATCCAATTGCCTTGATCTTAACTTCAATATCATTGAGAAAGCATTGTCTGAATTATTAAAAAAATCGACATACAATTATTATGTTGAACAGGGAGTTCTAATGAACACTATCTATCTTAATAATTTGATAGATTCCATTAATTGCAAACTTAAAGTAAAATATACAATTTATTTAGGGATTGGGGATTATCAAATTGTCTGATTTATCTGCCGAGTATAACTTATCAACTGCTTTTATCTGTAAAATACTTAATAATCACATGTTACACAAATTAGAAGGTATTTAATGGTTAATTTTAGGGACACTTAATAAGACGCATATTGAGAATGATTCATATCGCATTATATTGGAAAGAAGTTTAAAAGCCGCTCTAATTGCTACTTTTGTAAATGTGTCAATATCTCATTTTGCTCACATTTCTTGGTAATCACGCATTTATATTTAGTTGTGATGAGGATACTGCCGAATCAATTCTACAAGATATAATTTCAAAGAATATAAACATTGGTATTATTAGATCAAATAATTTCATCCCCAATTCATACATCCTGAATAAACAAAGGGAGATTATAAACTATTTTTCCTCTAATGGTTATATACATAAGTCAATATATAATGAGTTTTCCTCATCGGATAATACTGATGAGTATAGCAGTATTATCTACAAATCAATCGCTTTATGTAACGTTTTTATCAAAAAAAGTTACCTGCAGCAAGTCAAATTTTTAGTTGATGTAACAATCGCAAATTTATATAGGAAGCAATGACTAATTGTATATGGAGATTATTGGACAGCATTTTACCTAGCACATTATCATTTGATGATATACAGGTATAACAATATTTAAATAGATGCTAATTAAACTGGCGACAAATATAAATGTGGACACCGAATATCATAACAAATCGACAGCTTTACTGTATCAAGACTACATTTTTATCCCCCAAAAGTACCTTACCAATTTAATAACAATTTCATCACACTATATATTATATATGTTGAAATGTGAAGATGAAAATTATATTTGGACTACTAATTTTGTTAATTATGCCAAGGTATGTTCACATTTGATATATACACTTATCGATACTAAATCTGTTTCTTCTATGACAAAAGGTAAAAAGAAGAAGAGGACAATTGATTTATCTCCAGTCCAACCCACTATTATTAATCGTGAAATACAGCAGTTTAACGTGGAAGAGATGTTCAATTCAATAGTATCTGCTCCAAATGATGTATTGTCCGCTATTATCATTGATGAAATTAATATAAAGGAATACTTCAATGATACTGAATATTCATTTTCAAATCTCTGGAATATAATTTATGATCACTCTGAATTTTCTGCTTTCATATTTGAAGAGATAATACATGTAAATAACCATTATAAATTAGGATTTCAATCAATTATACCTGGAGAAATATGCTAAACCACAAAAGACTGATCTTACACTTGATTTATCCGAACAAATCGAATTCCATTATAATACTTTTCACTATTCATATAAGGGATTGAAATTTTTGGGTGTAACCGATTGGAACAACCCTATAAGCATTTACATATGCAGAAATATTCTAATGAAAGCACTAGAACAACTAATCGAAATTTATCAGCTTAAGTCCAACATTAATGTCGGAGACTTGTCGGATAAAAAAATGGCACTTGACAAATTGACAAAGCATGGACTGGACACTAAAAATTTAATTACATTTTACGAATCTATTGTCAGCAGAAATTTGGAAAGTGTTGTGGGTATTTGTTACCAGGCTGCTGAGGATGTATATGAAAATGTATGTCAATAATAACATAGATACGCATTCCGAATAAGAAAAATGAGAAGGAATATTTAGCTAACAAGATTAAGCACGTCAAATCGCAAGCTAAAACTGTTTCCGAAGATGATCATCTATCAATTTGCCATCTATTTGTGACATATGTACTTTTGTTGAATGGGTATTTCGTTGAGTTTCCTGTCCATGATTGGAGTGTTAAATATATGGCAAATATGTTGTCAACTTGTAAAAGGTTAAAGTGCTATATTGCACAAGATCCAGTCAATCACTTTAATCTCTACGCCGAATTGAAAGGTAACATTTTATTATTGATGTAGAACGGCAAGATTCTTTTCCTGAATATAAACTGAAAGAATTAAACCAATCATCAGAATCATTATTATCATTCATCAAAGAATAATCATTATACAAAATTACGTTTTTCATTTGCCTCCGTCCACGCTTTGGCTATGGTTCGCTTCATTTCATCGTCACCTTCCTGATAGAGATTTTTCATCAAATCGATCAGCATTGAATTTGGGTCACTATCCTTATCTGCTTCAGGAATCTTAGGTTTGGTTATATTCGATTGTTTATATTCTACGCTGGGCCAATGGCCTGGTGATTCCTTCTCTAATGACAACACTATATAGTTTGTTTTCAAATGGTAGCTTGATTTTTCAGGGTTAATTTTTGAATGTAATTTAGCAATGCGAAACATATAATTAGCATTATTATCTGGTGATTTAAAATCATTAACTGTTAGTGACACGGAAGATGCATCGCATTGTAGATTAATTTTGGATCGGTCATGTGTGGATATATTATCAAACTTGATTCTTATTTTTATTGAGGATGTCTCTTGTTCCCATGAAAACTCATTAATTGTTTTACATTGCTTGGAAGATTTAACATCACCATTTGTACCATTAATAGTGGAATTAATGGTGCATGGACTGATACATTTGAGATCTGTAATATGTTTATTTATCTTATCCTTCACACTTTTAACATTTGTGAGATCTAGCAATCTTTGCCATTCCTTAATCTCGTCACCGACGGATGTCATGGTAAATTAGGATAAATATGGGGCAAATGGAAGGTATATATAAAGAATGTAATGACAAAATTATTAAATTCTAATGAAATTTACAGAAAATTGAGATGATTTTTACACATAAAGTTTTTTATCATCAATATATTTTATTACGTCATCAGTCAGAAGTTCACTCAATCGCATCTACTTAATTTTATGCTTACTCTATCACCAATAGAAATAAGCCTCCTTGCCTCTGTGGATGATGCGTTAGATGTTTTGTTTTTTTTGTTTGCATCCCTTAACAAATCATCTAACAAGTAATACTTATTGAGTATAGCTAAATCACTATCCTCGATTGGATATCCATTTCGGGTTGCAATGATAAAATCCGCATTTTGGGCAAATTGTAATCCCATTGGCCTATGTGAGTGTTTATTTTACCATTTTGGCATTTGATGCAATACATCACTTCCAATTATAAATACAAATGATTTTCCAGGATATTCGTCCCTTAGCCTTTGTAGCGTTATGTAACTTTCGCTAGGTCCTTCGTATTTTGTCTCAAAATCGGTGACCTAAGGATTAATATTCTTTTATATCGTATTTATACGGTAAATATGTGGTTGTTGACGTACCGATATGTTGTCGGCCCCAGGGAAATTCTGCTTTAATGCGATATTCAATAGATTTATCCTATGGATAGGGTCTACAAGATGTTTTTTCAGATCATTCACATTGCATGGCATGATTAGGTATTCCTTGGCAACGCAAGTGGAGTATACTGCGTTTAGCACTAGCATGTGACCCACGGTTACGGGATTAAATGAACCTCCATAAATACAATAGTCGTATTTAGGAATCATCATTAATAAAATTTGGCATAAATGTTATCTAAA
Source organism: Babesia microti strain RI (assembly GCF_000691945.2). Classification (NCBI taxonomy): domain Eukaryota; phylum Apicomplexa; class Aconoidasida; order Piroplasmida; family Babesiidae; genus Babesia; species Babesia microti. The sequence continues at coordinate 338,885 of NC_034969.1, forward strand.
TTTATAAATGATAAATTTTTTCTGACTTAAAGACAAAGAGTATGTATAATATCCAATGTAGATTGAATCGTATCATAACTGTAATATAAATTTATCAACATTAGTGATAGAATAGCAATTATATTTTACTTATTATACAAGCTCCATTAATTATGCCTTAAAACTTACACAAAAGTACACTACATGCATGCACCATTAAATGTAGCCAGTTATATGAAACACATTCATTAGTAAATAATATATAGGATAATATTATATTGCAGAATTTCGCATTTTTATTTAACTTCTGGAATACAAATTGCATCGCCATAATCAAGCATAGCAATGTAAGGGGCCACGTTAATTACAGGTCGTTTAATGACGTTTCCACTAGTGTACTATATTAAAATCACTTATACAATTTGAAATAAAAATACTATAACATACCATTGTTTTGTAAGGATATGAAAATGATTCCGATGCATTTTCATTTATGTTTATCGTCATATTAAGGCAGTGACTTAGACACTTAACGTCAATATAGATTCTGTCACCTTGACACAATTTATTATTTTGCAAAGGTTTAAATTTACCCGTCAAATGGACGTGATTTTTTAATATTTTGCTATATTATAGCGAAATTACCACTTTTCCATATCCACTAGCGCTGAATTAAAGCTAAAATTGGCTGTGTCATAATATATTACATTATCTATGTGAAGTTGTCATTGAAATATTATGCAAAAACATCTTATTTACCATTAATAAATGGATCATTTGTAGGCTTATTGCGGTACAAAGATGATTCGTTGTGTTGAAATATGAATCCAATGTGTAAATTGCCGTCCCTCGATCGGCATATTTCAAAAACCCATGAACATTCAGATACTACACGATATGAACCTTTGTCTTATAACGTATTTACCTATGGTAAAGGTATAATAAGGTTTTTCAATACTTATATTTGAGGAAGTATACTGATTATCATCTTGGAGATAAATTGGAGGTAGCATAATATTGCTATTGTATGATGAATGGGAAGAGAAGTGGTAAGGAGGTATTTTAACATCATTTTGAATTATTGAGGCATATTGTTTGGGGGCCAACTTAATAAGCACAGTTGGATATTTACCGGTGTGACAAACACATCTAAAATATTTATTTTCCTATATACACACATTGAATTACCTTCCATGCTGTTACTCTCAGTGGAAAGGTGGTATTAGTTGATAATCTAATTATAGCATCGAGCAGAAGCTTATCCAATGATGGCGATCTAATTTTCGATATAATATCATGCGACATAGCACAATATCGAATGCATTTAATGATATCCTAAATCACCAATACATTACCATTTCCATATCAGAAAATTTAGTTACAGATTGGTCATATGGATTGTTTAGGAAATCATGCGATTTCATGTACAACACAGTGAATGCGTAAATTTGCAGCTCGTCCATTTGCAAATTATCGCTGCAAATCAATTTTCTAAAACCTTTAATTCCCAAATTCAAATACAATTTGTCTGTATTATATATAATATAAATATAAAATATTTGTAAGAAACAATTATTACCAAGAAACACTTTATAACCAAAATTTGAAATAAGAGAAATACAATCATCGAGCAGTGGATCATCGTTGTATTGTTCAGCTGCCAAAGCTAATTTAACCAAATGATCACATGATACTGGTGAATTCAGTCGTTTGATAACCTTATATCTAAGATCATCAAGATACAATATCATAGTTAGAATGTATATTTCCACCTGAATAATCGGTTCTATATTGACGGCATTGAATTTTCCACTGGATGAACTCATTTTTTACTTGTATAAATAATTTAATACTGCATATAAAGAATCAAGTGATGGTACATGTATGTTGATAGGAATGGGGGTTTTAGATGTAATGTTGCCTACATTAATGGATTTTCTACCCTTGGTAAAATCTTCATTATTGCTTCTTAGTAATGTTTGTAGCTTTTTTGAAAAATATGGCGATTTTCTGAGAATAAATGAGTAGAAAGGGATACGTTCGATTACATCAGATACGATCTGGGTGAGCAACTATAGTATTATACAAAATAATCATTTTATATGATTAAATAATTATTTGCAGTGAAATAATTATATCTTACAGAACAACAGTTGTCATTTTGGCCCTTTTTCGATTCATTAATGTGTGCAATAATAACTACATCCTGTTCATCAGGAATATTTACCAATAATTCGACTTTCTAAATGAAAAAATAATTGTGAAACGTTTTTAAATATGCTGATTGTTTTACGTACGTTTAAATTATTATTTGTTTGTTCGGGGTTGTCCGTAGTTGAAGGATAAGTTTTTACATAGCTACTTTCTGTACTACTTCGTGACACATTTCTGCTGCTAATTAGTAAATACTCCATGGAGCATATGCCACAATTATTGTGTAATTATCGATCTATCGGTATGTCTTTATGTGAAAAATTAATAAAGTAATAATTTATAGTCATATGCTTAAGGGTGCTATCATAAGTACGGTATGGAATCATTAATATAACTAATAACAACTATTAATTTATATATAAACTATATTATTATTTGAAACAGCTTATAGAATAGTTATCAAGACAATTATTATGACGGGCCGAATGTCGTGGGAGAATTTAGTAGGTGATATACACAAGGGGCACCGTCAGCAGCAGTCTTCGCATTGCGTACCAATCTTTCGCCTTTTACTAAAGATTGCCGTGTGTCGACTGCATCATTGCAGTTTAACCAATTTTTGTGGCATTTGCATGCCAACTGTTGTCACTCTCAAATTTTATTTTATGTCTTGTGGGTTTTCCCCCAGTTGTTGTATGCGGTGATTCTTGTTCCGTAAACAAATGGTAGGGTGTAGTTTAAAATATTGCAGAATGTTCAAAGTTTTAGCATTTGCTGTCTAACATAATGAGTTGAGCAATTTTAGTTATCAAATATTCGCTCAGACTCTAGTGCTCATTTGAATTGCCTAGTTTACGTGTATTTTTATGGTTGTAGAGTTTTACGAATAATCATTATATTTAGCAATTTCAAACGTTTAATTTATTCACTCGCTGCGTTTGTACTTGGAGCGATGTAATATTAGCCAGTTATTGATTTTAATTAATCTCCCCGGGTAGGCCTCCTTAGCTCAGTCGGTAGAGCGCCAGACTCTTAATCTGGTGGTCAGGGGTTCGAGCCCCCTAGGTGGCTGGACACTAGTTATTATATTTCATTATTTCTTTCCTATTGATTGGTCGGTATGAATATTTGCAAATATGTTTGTATTTTTACTAACACGATATAGACGTTTTTTATTATATCTATATAATTAAAAAATATTAAATATCATATAATAGGGGTAAAAACAATCAACGATTGATAGAATACTGTAATCAATATTAAAATTACAATCGAAAAGATTTTATTTACATTACTCTTCTACAATGTTGGATTGAAATGTTCAACTTCTACATTTCATATGTTATGACTGGCTATGTGACAATCGGATTAGCACTTCAACATATTTCACACAACCTTGTCCATACAATCACCAATGACTTTATCAATAATACCTACAATGAAAGACGATCTCAATTTCTTTTAAGGGTTTATTTAAGAATATTTTTTTCTTAAACGCGGCATCCCCACGCTTATTTTTAATGAGATCATCGCAACAGACGCTGGTGTGTCCACCATTTTCTACCCTATATTGTGTCTTTGTTACTAGTTTTAGAATGATAAACTTTAGTGGTTACAGTACTATTTCGTGCAATTTTTATTGAGGATGAATTAATGTTGATATTAAAATTGGATTTTTATTTTCATCTTAGCTGCCCGATATCCGCGTGCTATTCATCCCACAATTTGGTACGGTTTTCCAATTAATTGATTTATATGTTTAAACTTCCATTCGCGCCTTATCCAGTATGTATAACAACATCGATATTTACATTACTTATGTTTTACATAGGGCCAACTTGAATTTATCAAAAATGCTTACGATGTATTTGAAAACTGCGAGGTGGGCTTGTTTGAATCGCCAACTGGCAGTGGTAAAACCATTTGCTTACTTTCTTCTAGTCTTTCTTGGTAACTTTAGTGCCATATAGGCTTAAAAATAATAGATTATTTGACCACACATTGGATTCAGCTTGTAATAGCGACAAAACAAGTAATTATGTTTGTTATAACAGATTTGCCGTCCTGGGTTAAACATAAAATTGCCAAATTAAATGTAGAATGTCATAAACGAAAGTTAGATGATAGATATAATCGCATTAGTAACATTCGCCTTAAGGTTAATAATTATTTTGAATACGATGACAATCACAATTTGCAAATTAAGCTTAAAATGGCAGACAAAAATTTTGATTCTAGTTACACTAAAAAAATGGCAGTTGAATTAACCTCAAATGTTTCACATATAATACCCTCTTTCGATGAATTTGACACTAATGATAAAATTCAAATTATAATTTGCAGTCGGACCCATACACAGTTAAATCAGTTTATCAAAGAGGTTAAGAAGTTAGATCCTCAACTTTACTGTGATGTTCGTTTCGCTATTGCATCTAGTAGACAATATTTATGCGTGAACAAACATATACTTTCCACATCTAAAGGCTCTGTTGAGTTATTGAATGATGAATGTAGAAGATCAAAATGTCAATTTAAATCGAACATCACTCCTATAATTGAGTCAACAATATCATATCCGTTAGATCAATCTGAACTTCGATTAATTGGGTCAGAAAATTGTCTCAGTTCCTGCCCTTATTATGCCTCAAAGCACACGATTAAATATGCAGATGTGATACTTGCCCCTTACAATTTTATTATAAATAAAAGCCTAAGAGAATCCTCTGGTTTAAAAATTGATCATAATATATTAATATTTGACGAAGCACACAATTTGGGTGATGCAATAACGAATTCTACATCTGTAAGTTTCACCACATACGATTCACTTATCCTTTTAGAACAGATTCGGATGTACACCAATAAATATAATTCAATTTTGCCCCAGGATACAAAATTTAATCTTGGTACCATTACGAAATTGTTGGAATCATTTACAAATATAAAAATTTGTGTTGATGAAAAGGTTATTGACATATCACAGTTCCTGGTTGAATGTGGCATAGCAACATTGTCTATTCATTCAATTATTGATTTTTTAACCAATTCCGAAATTTGCCTCAAGATTCGCAGTTATGCTGAGGGGTTATACTCAAAACTAGAATACAATTATAATAAGGAGACTAGCATAATTTATATGTTTAGGGAATTCCTCAACTGTATATTACTATGTACAAAAGATGATAAGATTATAATATCACATCAAAATGAAACACCTTACTATGAAGGATTGGTTTCAAAATTTATAAATGATACTTATTTAAAAATTGAAATATATAGTCTTAGCATTTTTGATTCATTCTCAGAAATTATAACTTCAGCTAGGAGTGTTATGCTGGTAAGTGGAACTTTGACACCCATTCATGAGTATCTAATGATGATTCCTAGTACAAAGGATAAGGTTAGAATTTTTAGGAATCCAGGCATATTTACTATTGATAAAATTTATTGCAATATTATATCAACCACTCCCTCAAATAATAATGTTTTAAACTTTACACATGAGAAACGAACTGATCGTAATACTATGGAGGGACTGTGTCAAATAATTAGCAACTTATCATTGGTGGTTCCTGAAGGTTTACTTGTATTCTTCACTAGTTTCAATTATATGCACTCTTTTTTAACGTTTGGATTAGGTAATAGGTACAAAATGAATCAATTCGATGGTCCTCTATCTTCTTTAAAAAAAAATATATTCATTGAAGGAACTACCCCCAATTTGATGGAACAATATACTAAATCGGCTATTAATGGTGCAGTTTTATTTGCAATATTTGGGGCTAAATTCAGCGAGGGAATCGATTTTTCTGACCACTTAGCCAGGGCTATAATCCTTATTGGACTTCCTTACCCTCCTGAATCCAGTAAATTGAAATTGAAAGAGCAATATTACCGCATTAAATCGCAATCAACTATTGGTAGTAGAACAACACAAATTGACTTGTCGTCGCAGTTGAATATACTGAATATTAACGATATAAAAGCATCACTAATGACTGAAACAGTTAATCTGCGTAAGATAATATGCTTTAAAACTATTAATCAGGCAATAGGTCGTGCCATTCGCCATATAAACGATTATGCTGCCATAATATTGATCGATAACCGCTATTTACAGCAATCAAATATCAGTTTTTTATCTCAAAATGTATACAAATCATTACACTATCGTCGCATGGCACCTTATACAAAAAATATTAACCTTGATAATGTAAAAAAGATTGTCAATTACAAATTACTAACTGAAGAATTCACACAACTATTAGCAGAGTTACAGGAGTTCTATCAGATATTGAAATGTAAAATTAATTCTTGATAAGAGCGGCGGTTAGTTTGGCTCCCAGTGACATTTTGTCACAATTACCAACTGGCGATTTAACAGTTGGGACTTTAACACTGGTAATTGAGGCAGAAGTGCTAGTACCTGTACCATAAAGGGAATTTAGTTCCGTTTCTACATAATTAATCATATCCTCCGCGACATGTGAGGTTTCTTTATTTTCATCCGACTGCGATTTGGTAGTGTCAATTGGTACAATTGAATTAATAGCAATATCCTTTTTATTCATATAAGAATCGTCCAATTTTCCGATCAATCTCCTTCTCTTTTCCTTCAGTGAAAACTGAACTTTATATCCCTTGGAATTTGTTATGGGCTCTGGGTAAGAGGTGGGATTTGATGAAGTAGTTTTTAGGATCTCTAATTGTTCTTTAGTCAAATTAGATTCTTTCCATTTGTTGATCTGCTCAGCCAATCTTGTCTGTCGAATCCTTCTACCTTGCAAATCTCTACAAGAATCAATGTTAAATGAAGTTTTTTTCCTTCCCTTGGCTCCACGTAATGTGGCACCAAAACCTCCTTTGCCACCAAGCAATTTATAAAGGACAGTTACAGTAATAAATTCACACCATTGCAAATAAAAATAAGTTTGATTGTTAATTATTTCACATCCATCAATGATTAACCTAAAATCTGTATCAATTTTTGTCGCAGATTTTACAATTTCAAATAGCACGTTTGTAGGTATACTTTTGTAAGTATTATTAATTGAAGATAAAAGGCTCAAGCATTCTAATTTGACATTTGAATCAGCTATTATATTATAGTTTAGACTTTTGCAAATGGATGGACGATTTGGTAGGTTAATTATAATGTTTAAAGTCATGTATACTAAATCCCCCACCTGTGATGTACATAATATATACTAACCTCATTTTGTATATTTACTAAATTTTTAAACACAATTTAGTTACAAGTTAAAAGGGCACGTTTCAAAAATTGTGTGCCCTGTGATTGGGCTTAATGTGTCAATATTGCACCTCAAAAAAAAACATATATAATATAATGTAAATTTTATGTTTTCCTCTGTCACATTAATATATTACAAATTATTACAAATATTCATAAATAATATTATTTTATTGATTATAAGTTTCTGATAATTGTTTATAACTTAATGAGTAAATCCAGTGAAATGTACGGGTTGTCTAACGACAATACCTATTTTGACAACGACATTACTCAATCTTTTAATTGCAATAAAATAAACAGTTTACGTAATACCATAATGAATGATTTTAACATCAAATTACAGGAAACTAATTCTAATGATAATTTGACAACTGGCCGAAGTGTTGTCAATGATACGATGACCTTTAGGACCTTGAAATCAAAGTATCTACTGAGACATATTAACAAATGTGCTGTCATTTCCTACGAATTCTTCAAGGTTAATGATACATGTTCAATCTACATTCCTTCCGCTTGGGATAAGGTCAACAAAATTAAATTGTCACTACCAGACCTGTACCGAATACTGAAGAGATTGTTATTCTACTTCGAGATCAAGCATGAATCTAAGTAATAACTAATTAATTTAGGAAAAATTTTTCTAAGGATGAATTTATAGACATAGCTAACCAATATTATGACTGCATGTTTACTATTGATAATGGGTATTTTTCAACACTGATACTGCCAAATAATCCACTAATAGAATATTTTCATAGGAATAATGAATTTTCATCACATGATAATATTAAAATGCCTAAAAATAAAGGTATGTAAGTTAGTGATATAGAAAATTCATCGCAACTGTATGAGAAATGCAACATTCCATATGTATCTGAATTTGTCAATAGAGGTAAATTGAATGCCATGCAGACAAAATTCAAGCCTTTATAGTACACAAAATTAAGGATAATTTTACAAAAATAACTGATAACACCGATAACAAACATAAAGAATTTGACATTTTGAATATAAAGAGGAATAATGCTGACAAATATGATGTGGACAAATGGTCATTGAAAAATAATAGGAATAGTAATGTAAATAATTCTTATGTAACAGACAAACAGTCGACGTTAAAGCGAATATTTTCATCCGTTAAACCAAAAGGTTCAGCTAGGTCCAATATCGACTCTGCCAATGATAAATGTTATTAATATATTTTGTAAACTAACAATTTAACTTTACAATAATTGTTGTCATTAAATACTCATATTATGCTAATCACTAGTTATTTATTAGTTTTAGTATACCAATAGTAAGTTTATGGGTATATTGTTATGGTGAAGCTTAATATAGTGCATATTATTAGAGGTGTGCCTTGCATTAGTATCATATTTGCATGAATAAATGGAAAAATAACCGCATTAATGGACCCATACATGCTTTCCACATACAATTACAAGTACAATCAGTATCTTCACAGTGGTATTATCATTTTCATGTAGGTTGTACTGCGGATGTTGCAGCGGCGGAGGCACTAAGATCTGTTAGGTCATTTTATGGGCATAAAGCCAATAATCAAGAATTTTTAAACTATGTAAATAGGGTTTCCAATACTTTATCTGCTAATGGCCAAGTAAACACTACACAGTCAACTGCCGCCGGTATTGGATACCAGTACAATCCACATTATGGCATGGTTCCATCTCATATATCAAATATTTACTATGGATCGCATCCTAATGTTGACACTACTGCCATGTATAACCAACAATTGCTTAGTCAATCCAACTCTGCATGTAGCAGTAATGCGTTATTGAGTGGTATATCTATTAAACCTCCATCAATTCCAAAACCCCAAGCTCCACCTTCAGTTCCAATCCATCCATCACAATATAAACAACAATCCAATGCAGCTCAAAATCATGCTAAATTGCCAAAAGATGTTAATACTGCAAATACATCTAGTGCTATAACGGACTGGGTATACAAAATATTTTCCGTACATGTAACGGAAAAATCCTCCAAAAAGTGGAATATGGCAGTTACAAATTTTTTAAATCACAAAATTGATTATTGGAAGTCACACAATATCACTCCTACTCCAGTAGACTTGATGATTCCCTCAGCAGATGTTATTGAATCATATTCTGGTAATTTATCATATATACCATTTTTATTAATGAATATCTACGTCAATATGCATGTATATTGTTTATTTTATAACTGCATATGTATATATAATTATTTATTAATATAATTATTACAGTTAATATAGCACAACACGGACATAATTCTAAACAGATTGTTCCATTACATAATAACACGAACAGTTCAATTCCATTAGATACTAGTACTACCAGTAATATTTCCAGTTCAGAATCTAAGAATGGGATGAAAAATGATAAAAAAGGGGATAAAAAGTCTAGTGCAACGAATTTTGACAAATATTCTAAAACTAAATTAGATTCTTTTATGGATATAGACACTACGGGGGTTAAAAAATCACTCAAGTATAAGAGTTTGTTACAGAAAAGGGCAGAAAGATTCACAAAAGGCACAAAAGGGGTCATTGCTGAAATCAATCTAACTCAACAAGTTGAGAAATTAATTGGTACATCTACTGACATGGAGAAACAGTATTTGAGATTGACAGGCCCTCCAAATCCATCTCTAGTACGGCCAATACATGTGTTAAAAAAATCATTCATATACGTACTTGAAAAGTACAAGAAGACCCTAAACTATCGCTATATTCAGGAACAATTTAGGTCTATCCGACAGGATATGAAGGTGCAGCATATAAACGATTTATTTGCAACACATGTTTATGAGACAAATGCAAGAATTGCTTTATTAAATTGTGATTTGGATCAGTTTAATCAGTGCCAAACGCAGCTAATAGACCTTCATTCAATTAATCAGGTAGCTCCTGAAAATAAGATCGAATTCAAATGTTATAGGTTATTATATTTGGCACTACAAAATACAAAAATGGATTTGTTACGGTACCTGAAGGAATTAAACAATACGAGTGATAAATCACTGGTGAAATATATTGCTGTGATTGATTACGCTAATAAGTTGAGACGCATTGTTGAGGATGAAAACTTCTATCGCTATTTTAGTCTCATAAAATCTGAGACAAGACGTTTGGAAAATGATTTAGATTATATTTATGATATTGCAACTGAAAAATTAAAGGTTACTTCTCCAAAAGACTGTGAAAAGGAACCGCCATTTTTCTCTAGATATCTCTTTAAAATGTTCAATCAAAAGTTTCGGGTATTGTACCTATTGACCATGGCCAAGTACGTTATCTTACATATCATTGATATATATATATATATATATTAAATTTAACATAGAACAAGCATTATTATCAACCCTAAATCGGTTTACACACAATTCAGATTCGATAGCTGTGATGAATTTAAATCTTTTCTTAAGTATGAGATAAATCACTTAGTGAACTAAATATCGTATGGACCAGTAGTGGAAGCGTTGACTGTAAGCAATCACTTCCTAAACTGCTAGAGAGCAGGGTTTTAAAGAGCAAAAAAATTGAACAATAATGAAGAAGGCATGATAATTTGGTTGTATGTATATATGATGGATATCATTTCAGATTGTTCATTGTGTTATAATTTTTTTCAATTTCTCGTTCAAAGTGACAAATACTGGATGGATGGAATGCATTTTGATTAGGTATATAGTTGCTATACCAAAAAATGTGTGGAATACATCGCTAATATTGCCAGGTTTGTGAGATATCCCACCAGTTTCAGTGTTTTGGGATTCCAATATGAATTCAATCAATTTGGCCCTGTTAAACCATTCCTGTCTTCCTAAATTATATAAATATTATATTATGCAATATTTTAATGATGATTAGTTTTTACCTAATATGTAGAGTGTTGCTGATATCCACCATGAATAACATACATCTGGCAATTTTTGATGTCTCCCATTAAAACCCCCAGTGCTGGTTTGCCTCTCGCATAACCACCACCCCAAACGATCCTGAATAAAGCTATAAATACCCTATCGATCCTATACAATCTGTTAGATAGCGATAGTGCTATATTAATATTTATCTACCTGCAACTGAGCAAAATGCCGAAGCAGCGTGGGATTCCCCGTTAGGGGTCCATCCAAAACCTCCATCGTGGTTCATACAAGAAAGTATGTAACTTGCAGATAATTCCAAATCAACTTTTTGTATCTTTTTGAGCAATGTTAGTATTGCTAAAGCACTATATGAATGCCTTGTATCAGCTTCCATGGAGGAATCTCCATTGAATGAACCATCTACGTTCTGTATGAGATATTTATTACCTGTAAAGATAAGACAAACTCTGTTGTTTTATCTACATCTATCATATCCATTTTTTCAAGCAATATACAAACTAGAACGGCATACTAAATAATTTAAGTGTTACGTGTGTAGGAATTAGATGGGACTCATGGCCCGGAGAATTACCAAAGCCACCATCTTCATTTTTACAATTAGATAACAATTTCAGTGACTTATCATAAATATTGAAACCGTCACTTTCTGGCAAATTTTTGTATATTGCCTCAGGACATATCAGTGCCAACGTAGTGAGGGACCAGTACATTCCACCCACTTTGATATTTTCTACAAAAAACCCTTCAATACTACACCTCTCATTTGCATAATCATACAAATATTTGACATGTTTATCAATGCACAGCTCAGGCAGAAAATCCATGTCTGATAGTATATGTGGTGATATTATGGATGATAACACACAGTATATAAGTGAATTACTTAACAAGGGCAACGAAGTACGTATCCAAAATATACAGATTCTAGTTACAGACATCGCAAATATCCTATCGTGTGATTTGGATGTGGCTAAGAGGTAATTAAACATTGAATTAGCCACCTAGAATCGATCATTAGCACTAAAGAGAAACAAATCGCTACATTTTACGTGATTAACTATGTTGAAAATGGAGTTTTCATGTGCAAAAAGGTCGCATACCAGTCACTTAATGGTATTACACTTTATTATTTAGACTACCCTGGTGCCAATCCTTCACTTTACAGCATAAAGTTAAAAAAGCCTACTGATTTAACTACTAGTAATGATATTTTTGAGAATTTGTTTCAGAAACTCGTGTCAGCCAAATCATCTGATTCAATCTATATTCCTATGTAATCTGACGATTGATTTAGTTCATGTAATATCTCCGTCTGTGATATTTCCATCAGAAAATTATCATTAATAGGATCGGACGTTATACCAAATACCAGTAGTGGCACATCATTTGATTTATTCAAGTAATAAATATTAAACATAGCAGTAAAAATCAAAATAAGATTGATATTAAAAAACCTAGACAAAATGCTCCATTTAATACTAATTCCAATAATTCATTTCTTAAAAATGAAACTAAGATATCAAATAATGCACAGTTTAACTGTGAATTTCTGCCAATTCCCGAAAATGAATGCATTGATAAATCAAATAATGCAGAACATACAAAGACTAAAAATGGATTTTTTGGTTTAAATAACAAGCAAACAGTTAATAAAACTAGTGTAAAACGCGATTTTTCTACTATAGATTTTGAAAATAAGATTAAAATATCCCCAGTAAAGTCAGTTAAATATTCGAAACGTGTTATTGATTCACAACCTGAACAAAATCTGTTTGAACAATCAGATGTTGAATTAAACAGTAATTGTATTAGTAATAAGGATAAAGATGGCACAAATGGAGATGATTCCATTGACTGCAATACTCCTGAATCCAAGAGAATTATCATCAATGAAAAGGTACGATGCATTTAATAAAGGTTCCAAAACAATCTACTTATGTCGAGAATGGTTATTTTGTAATGGAAGACTATGAAGAAATTATAAAAGTGGAGAAGGAGGTAATGATGCCTCAGAAATCCGTGGCTAATATTGTAAATTGCAATGCTGATAACGTAAATAAGAAGAGGTCACAAGCTTCTATAACGTAATAAATACATCATTTAGTTCTTTTTTCAAAGTTTTAAAGAAATAGTCATTTATGCAATTGATTGACTGTCATGCGCATAGATCTATACATATGTATAATAATAGTGTGGATAGATCAACATGGGTTGGACATGATAGTAATTATTTCGCTTGTAGTATTGGTAATATCCAAAGTATATCCATTTAATATCATTAGAAAATGTGTCAGCAGACATGATCTATGTCCAAAGGCCTATTTTTTTAGCAACGTACCTATACATCAGAATAATTGCTTAGTTACATTGATCGGCAGCACCAATGTAGGCAAATCCAGTATCTTTAATCGCATGACCAGAATGGTATAACACTTTATATGTAGTTTCAAATGGGAAGTTTGGTATCTGAGGTTCCAAATACTACTCGTGACCCAAATGTGGGAGTTGTCGAGATTAATGGGAAAGTATTTCGCCTAATTGACACTCCCGGGATTTGCGATGACGACATAACTGATAAAATAATTAAAGTTCAGGTATGTAAGTGGTTTATATAGGTGGAAAAGATGTTATATAAAGCACTTGAGGAATCTACTATGTCTATCCTAGTAGTTGATGGCCAGGTAACAATCAGTCTTTTATAAATATTTTAAGGTTAATTACATAGATTGGGATGACAAATTTGGACAAAAGAATAGCAGATATGATACGTAACCACTGTAAATATCGCTCGTTAAATTGCATAATAGCTGTAAATAAGTGTGAATCGCATCAAATGGGTTTAGCAGCGGCTCAGGTATTAACATCTTTATTTAGCAATTTTGGAATTTAGGATTGGGAGAACCAATTCCATGCAGTGCTTTACATGGATCAGGTGTAGCTGAAGTTCTTGAAAAGTTAATAGCTCCTTATTTAGATGCTTGGAATATATGCCAAATCTCAATAGTACAATTGAAACTACTAAACATACAACGGTGGCGCTGATCGGACGGTAAATCACTATTGATTTAGACCTAATACTGGCAAGTCAAGTATTGCAAATAAGATGCTCAACAAAGATAGATTTATTGTATCACCTATTGCCGGTACAACTGTTGATTCAATAGATTCATTTGTTACAAAGGATAACAAGACATACCGTATAATAGACACTTGTGGCGTGACACAAAATGTTAATACTGAACAATTAAAGTTAAAGACAGAAAGAAGCTTATTGGTAATCTAAATATTCAATAAGACAATCAGACAAGCTGATGTATGTATATTGGTCATCGATTCCACTTTTGGAATATCAAAAAATGAATTGGATCTGGCCAAGGCAATAAAGGAAGAATCTAAACCTGCTATTATTGTCTGTAATAAATGGGATTTGATAGATAAAAACGATGGTACTGTTTACAACAAAGTATCACACTTGTTATGTAGGCATTAAATTATGTGAAAGATACTTTAAATGATATATGTTATGCAAATGTCTTATTCACTTCTGCCAATACCGGTCAGAGAATTAATCAATTGTTTGATCTCATTGATCAATCCGTGGAACAAGTAATATCATACATATTTAGTACAATAAAGAATATCCACAAAAATCGTTGAACGAAATACTCCAAGACGCACTGTTCATAAGGCCACCAAATTTTGTCAAGGGCAAGCGATTCAATATATATTACGCAGCACAGGTATTAAATGGTTAATATATATCCACACAAAACCGCCTGGATTCGTCCTCTTCTGTAATAATAACAAATTGCTGACTCGTGATTACGACAAATATCTCGAAGATACAATAAGGAATTCATTTAAAATCACTGGCACTCCGATCAGGTAATTCAAAATCTATACAAAGAATTTATAAGCGTGAGAAGAGGTTGAGAAATGTAGTCAAGGATGTTAGGCCTGCTAATAATTACATATTCAAGCCTAGAAATATAGAATTTGGTCCTTCATCAATATAATCAAGAAATAGCGTTGTGCTTGTTTATGAATTCATCCAACTGCTGAGAATTAAATTGTAACATAGCCTTTAATGAACAACTGGCACATTCGGTCTTATTGTTGCCTATGTTATTGAGAGCTTACCTTTACGTAGATCTTCAAGCTTAAACACAAAAAGATCTCCACAAGTACAAATGTGAATGATTGTCATATCTTCAGAGATGAATTGACAATTGTCTAAGTATACTATCTCATAAACATATTCATCAGTACTGAGATTATTACTAGTATCATATTGTTGCGATAGAATCATTCCATTGTTTGTTTCATTTCCTACCGTATTATCGGCATCATTAGTATTTGATTTTATTGTATAAGATGTAATGTTATTTGAATTTGTAACAACGGTGGTTACAGTGATAGACATGGTAGGGTGTATGCCCAACTTATTATGAAATTGTTATGGTTGATACAATAGAAACTTTTGTTTTAGGTAAAATTTTCTTTATTATTTTAATTTTAATACATAAATCTCAATGTATAGTAAACAACAATCATGGTACAGCGGTAACATTTGTAATCCCCTCTATAAATAAGTTAAATCCCATAAATTCTAGCACTTATAATCCTAGTATAATTTCTGCTAAAAAACGCAAATCCTTTAATATTTGCAAATTAATTAGTAGTGAATTAACTAAAATTAATAAAGATGAAGTAATATCGCACAAATTTGATGCGAATAATCTCATACATGCATACATAGCTGGCAAGAAATTTCAACTTGACGATTCATTGAAGACAATTTTGTTATCTGGAATTTATGGTCTTAGAATCTTCAAATGTATGCTTTACCTGAGATATATTTTAGAGTGGCTGCCTCAGGTCAATCCCTACCTTCCTCCATTCTGTACAATATTCACTGCAACAAATAATTTTATTGGATTCTTCCAGAAAATCTGCCCACCAATAATGGGCTTTGATTTTAGTGGATTTGCTGTCTGGGTATTTCTGGAAAATATTGAATTCATCCTCTTACATATATTGTCAAACTACTAAAAACATGGAATAAAATTATATGAACCGTATACCAAGATTTTTAATATTCTGATTATATTCAATATTGTTTTTTACACTAGGAGGCAAGATGATTGTGGCCCATTTGTTATGAACAAGGATTGATACCAAATAAGTTATGTGTTCGTCTGGCAATCGATGAAATTTGTATTTATGGCCTAATGGTGAATAAAAAAGGTTATACACTGTTTCTACGTTGTCGTAAAGGCAGAGTAACTTTGCAAATTCTTTTAATTCTTCGCATAATTTATCAATTGGTATAGGATACAATGCGGCTCTGGTGTCTTTTATTTGGCATTTAAAGTAGTTATTCCTTGTGAGTTTCAATTGCTCAATTTGATAGTAATTCGAGTCTTTAAGTTTTTCAGTATTTTTATCCATGGTTCTAAGGTTATCCCTGAATTCCATATGTTTAATGTATAGTGTACTCATAGCATTGGTGTCTTTGACAAGTGTCATGAATATATTCTTCATGGTAAGATCGGATAGTGGTTCAAGCCACAATGCCAATTTTTGTTCAATTAGATATTCAATTATTAACACTAAAAAATAACGGTTGATGTTTCTATTGATTGCAACATTTGTGAAAGGCGCATCCATACATTGGGTATCTGTTATGTGTAAAAATTTTGAAGCAATTAAAGTAGCGTTAGATGCGATAATCCGATGCCAGGACTCCAATTGAGAGTGTAAAATGTTTAGATTAATCTATTTTAGTCCCGAAATACCTGTTCGGTATAAAATGGTGGGAAATTAAGCAAAGTTTGTTCGTCTAGTGAACAGAAACTGTTACAAAGTGTTATATCAAGGTTCATAATAAATATTGTGACGATGTGTAAAAAAATATTGTGTATTTATAAAATATAATAGATTTTATATGATAAAAATTAATAAAATATGGTGTAGATGACACTATGGTAAAAAAAGTGGAACCACATAAACAAAATGATGTTGAGAAGGTGGAGTATGGAGAAACTATCGGATTTCCTATTTGGTTTACAATCTTAATCTCAGTTATTTTCATCGTTTTTACGTCATACATGTTTAAAAACGTGTCTTTCGATCAGTTTGATCAACAGGAACATGAAAATGAAGGTGAGGAAGAGGGAAGAGAGGAGATAGAACATGATCAGATTAGTAAAAAACTGAGGAAGAAGAAGGAGAAGAAGATAGCGGAAATGTTGGAGAAAGAAAGGCTCAAGAAAGAGAAGGAGGAAAAACTTAAGATAAAGCAGAATAAACAAGCTGAATATGATCGGAAATATAATGAAAGGGAAGAAAGGATTAACCAGCAGGTAAATAATATTTAACTTAGGCATTGGAAATTGAAAGGGAAGGGGATAGAATATATAACGAATTAAAGTCTAAAATTGTAATTGAAGATCAAGGTTACGTCGAAAATCTCAAGCAAATTGATATTTCGGACTTTATCGATTACATTAAACTAAAAAAGAGAGTAAATGTAGAAGATCTTTCAGCATTTGTAGGTCTCAAGACTAGCAGTTGTGTGGAAAGAATTAATGAATTGGAAGCTAATGATCGTATATTTGGGATAATAAACACTCAAGGTTTCTATTTGTACATTAATGAGGAGGAAATCGATGAATTTTGTTCGTTTATTCATCATATTGGAAGGATACATAAACAGTATGATCTAGTTTCTGCATGCAATCGCATTTTTAGATTAACATCAAAAGAAGAGGTAATTCAATTTATATATTATTTTTTCCAATAGTTGATTACATCGTTAAATAATTACATGTTGTAAGTTAATAATGTAGGACAAAGAGAAGATTGATTTGATTTACAACAAGTGTATACCACAAAAGGAAGAAGTTGATCCATAAATTGAATGAAAATTATACAAAATATTTATATTCATTCTTCAGATAGTTACAAGCCTCGTCTATTGTACAATTGGGATTTTGTAGTAGATATTTAATGTGACTAATAATGACCTCCTTAAAAACAGTGCCACATGTTATTTTTGGCAGTAACTTTTTGATCTAAGTCATTGTATACTTACATCGTCGCCTTTAAGTTTTGGCTGTATTTCGTGTGCTTTGTCCAAGCCCATATCAATTATTTTGTTGTATAGTTTTATGTGTTTATCAGCATAGTTGTCAATATTATTTAATAATGATTGATAATCATTATTTTTACTATTATCATATATATATGTAATAAAGTTTATAAAAAATGATTCTTTCCAATATTTGCCGCAGGTTCTTATCATATAACCCAATTCGCCACGTTCTACTTTATCCAAACTGTCAATATCATCTATGTAAGTTTTAAATAATAATGAGTTGGCATTTAATTCCTTTGACTGAATGTAGTGTCTTTTGCGAAGTTTAAGTGATTCTTTTATTACATAGTCAGTTAGATCTATGGGTTTTATTTTATTATAGTACTGTATGGTAGATATTGGTTTAACAAACAATGCTATGTAGAAGCTGTCAATTATTTCATTAGAAATTGTGGCAAAAGGTAGTTTATTTCTAGAATTTGTAGACAATTGTTTGCCAATGTACATATATTTTATGCCCTTGGAGATCCACTGATTAGAATGTGTTAAATTTGAAATGTCAATCGTATAGTTTACACCTTTGGGCAGCTCTGCTAACCAAGGTAACAGGTTAAATTTGTTTAGAAGGTGAAATGATTGGGGCTGATCACTTTTAACTAGTATATTATATATTTCATTACTCAATCTACTCCTTGTAACCTATATAAATTGTGTGTGTACCTTTTTCATAAAGGCATTCGTAATCTCTGATTTGCTAGACGCATCAATGATTTGATCAGTCAGTTGGAAGCCAAATCTTGTGGCAAATCTAATTGCTCTAACGATCCTTAGGGGATCATCCAAAAAAGTAACAACTGGATCAAGCGGAGTTCGGATTATTCCATTTCTAAGATCATCCAAACCCATGCCCGTAAAATCCTCCAATTGACCCGTATTTATGTTGTAAAATAGAGAATTTACTGTGAAATCTCTTCTGTAGGCATCCTCCTTTTCTGTACCTATACGAATTTCCGGTATGCGATTATCATCAGACGTGTATGAATCATGTCGCAAATTGACAAAATCGACTTGTAATCCTCCAATCTGTAGTGCAACTGTTTCTAAATGTTTTGAATGTTCTGGCCTCTTTTCAATCACTCCAAAACCTATTGATCTACCAGAATGTTTCATGTTATATTCGCTGAGCAAATTGGCAAATTCCACTCCAGTCATATTACTAAGAGCAATATCTATATCATTGCAATTGTAGCCCAAAATTTTATCCCTAACCCAACCTCCAGCAATCCTTAATACTAAATATCAATATACTTACCAGTTTCAATTTTATAATGTGCTAGACAGCCCTTTAGGAAGTCTATCAGTTGGTTCTCTTTATCTGTGAATTGGATTTTTATTTCAGAAATTGCAAAATATGGTATGTTAAAGGGTTTGTTACAGTTATTTGTTGAATAATTAGTTAATTCATTGCTTATTTGATTATAAGATTTTGTTAGGCGTGGTTTTTTTGTATCTACCATTGTTATGATTTGTAAAATGCTTGATTTTGAATGATTGTACACAAATGAAATTTTATGTAATCTATTGGTTCGAAAATTTACTGGGCATATTTTATTAAACTCCATACAAATGTGACAATATGCTAGTGGAACCGTACAGAACATTATAGAAAGCAATGTTATTAACGGCAAATGTCTGTTGTTATTTGCACTTCTATTAGTTATGTAGTTAATTGTCATATAAATTTTTATTTTATATGCCATATATTAGACCTTTATGGCCTACATAAGGTAAAATTATGAACGAATTCCATACTAACATATGACACGTCTGGTTGCACCATAATTATTGATATATTTTTAATTAATGTTTTCTAATAATGAACTAGATAAATTGAATTCATATGGATGATGATACAATTAGTTTCCCTGCTTACAGAAGTGAGGAATGGATTGAAAGGAATAGAAAAATTATCGCACCAAAGCAATTCATGAGCAATGTGGATATTACACCAAAATTTATGATAAATGCCCTAAAAATTGATGCAAACCGCGTAAAAGTACAACTTGTAAGGGATGATATAAAAAATTCACTGTTCAAACAGTCACTAATGCAAGTAATATGATACTTTGATATTCTCTGCAGATTGTCAATTTAAAATTAACAATCTGCGAGTATTATTATTATTATTAAATTATTTAGGTGCAGAATGTGGAAGTTGTGAGCCACAGGTGGTGTAAAAAAGACAGGGTACTAAAAAAAATTTACACAATACATGGGAGACTGAAATTTGGTGGAATTTTTCATAAATTAATGGTGCAATGCACTAATTTAGGATCGAGAAGTGTTGGAAAGGGAGATTTGGGAAATAGATCGTTGTGGTGAAACCATCTCATATAATGTATGACAGATGCTTTGATATAGATAACGGTGTATAAGGAAGGTGAAGATGGATTTTCAAGTACAATAAGGCCAAGGAGCCTTAGAGGACTGTACGAAATGCTTAAATTCTATTATCTTTACATAATACTCTAGTTTACCCACTTGCACTGGCACAATCCAGAAAGCGATAAGTCCAGTGTATTTTGCCCGACACACGTAGATCGCTTGGCATATATGGCAGGTAAGCACTCATTTTTAATCAATATTTTAATATATATACATTGAAAATATTTAAGTGTATACATAATATGCTATACCAATTGTTAATGTAGCGTTTATGAGTTTCTTCCGATCCACCCCAAAAAAAGATGGATACACCGAAGCTTTTGTAAGTCAATCACTCAATTAGTTAGGAGGGGATAAGGAAATGTACTATAATGAGGAACTTAAAAGATGGGTCGTGAAAGGGGAAGAAATACAGGCCAGTGTTGATAGTAAACAAGTACCCCCCCCTCCTATGATTACATCAGCTCAACCACTTTCACAAGAAGCGGGCTCCAGTGGCCAATCTACTGGTAAGGTGGGTTGGAACCAAAAAAATGCTACTCATCTTTATACTGATACCCCAGGTATTTGTCTAAAAGAACCTGCAAACAATAATGAATCAATTTATCTAACCCCTTCACATCTAAAACAATCGATTTATTGCTGTGGATCAAACAGTCCTTTCAACCGCAATTCAAATAGTCCACTTAGTGTTGCGACAAATTTCATCCCACAAACACCATTTAACACCAAGGGACAAGTATCTCCTCAGTCAAACAGTGATGATAATAAGCAGATATTTCAGAACGATGCAAGTCCGTTGTCTAACAATGAATATTACAATAAAAATTATGTCAGTAGTGCTGAGGACGAAGAGCTTAACATGTGTAGTGACTTCCCTACACAATCTAATAACACTCTGGGCTCAGGTGAATCTCAGTGCCAATTACTGTCTAATTCATCACTACTACAATCTGAAGTTGATACTTTTGAATACAAATCACCAGTGGTAGCAAGAGATACAGGCTCACTTTGTACCTCCCGTAAATCCACAGTGCACAGGCAGCTAACAATCCAATCCAGATCCACCTCCATTGCCCATGGGAGTGGAGTGCCAATTTATGACGTTTCAAATGAGGAGTATGAGAAATTTAAGAAAACTCACATTCACGATCTAGAGAATACTACATCCATAGGTTCTGACATAAACGCGGACAATAGCAATGGTGAAGCTAATTCACTGATAAATGCGTCGGATAATTCGCCAGTATTGAACAACAATATAATAGAAAACACATACACCTGCCTTGACAAGTGTGTCGGCATTCTAGAAAAAATTAAGTCAACAAATCTAGGTGAAGTATTTACTAGTGTAAATAGCAATTCTGTGGGGGATAAGATTTTTAGACAAAATATTCACCTGATGCAAATTATACAAAATTTGTATGCAATTTTAGAAGATGCCAAAATATCACAATCAAGTGATAGGCAAGCATCTATTGATATTGATAATAAGGCTATACTCACAATTGACAGCAAAATTTCTGAATTAATGGGTATAATGAATAATTACCAAAACAAGATATTTTCAATCTGCAATATGATCCGCATGGGCGGAGATTATAATTCTGTTAAGCTTGATATTATTCATGTGGAGTCTCTGTTGAACAAATTAGAGGGGGTTAAAAATAAAATTATCATGGATCTTAAGTCTCAAGGCATTACGATTGATGATGTAGATAAAGATATTTCTGAGCTGGAGAGTAAAATTGAGTCTTTAAAGACGAGCTGTGTTTAGCAACGTAATTCGTAATATTCTATTTTGAATTATTGTAGTAATTCGACTGTTTCTTGTAACTTTATGAGCACACTGCTTATTATTTATAGACAGTTGCGTTAATTGTGATTTTCATAATACTAACAATACTTATTTACTAATCTTAGATGGTATTTATTATT
The DNA here is from genome assembly GCF_000691945.2 of Babesia microti strain RI. Taxonomy (NCBI): domain Eukaryota; phylum Apicomplexa; class Aconoidasida; order Piroplasmida; family Babesiidae; genus Babesia; species Babesia microti. Next base: position 361,648 of record NC_034969.1, read on the forward strand.
TAAAGTATTATATAATTGTCAATTTATGTAATTGTATAATATGCGCGCCATGGAGTAATAATATTAGACTGCTAATCAAAAATTAATTTAGATGCCAAATTAATTATTTAGTTATCATAATAAGTATTAATTTGCCACTAATAGGTTATGGTAAATGTATGTGAAGAATATTGTAATTAATTATGTACAAATTAATTTGATAAATTAAAACTTAAAACATATTATTTACATTGGATTCGTATAAATGATAGTTTTTGAATCCTAGTTATATTTGTTTTATTAATTATAATAGCACATTTTAATTATTAATTATAGGATACATATATATTTCGAAACATGAGTATATCATGAATACGTATTAGGGTTAAAATCATTTTAAAATATTAATAATAACTCATCTAATCAATATAACAATTAATATAAAATTATTAAGCTATATAAATAAAAACATCTAACACAATAATTTAAATGTAGTTAATATAGATAGAAAAAACAATATAAACTGGTGTAGTGTTAATTATGGACAAAAATTGAGTGAATAATTAAGAAAATGTTTATTAAAAGTCATTGTCCCAACCATTAAGCATGGTATTAGTTTCATTCGGTTCCTCGTTATGTGCGATTGTACTTTCATTGTCTGAATACTGATTCATTGTTGACATACCTGATCACCACAGTAGACTTCACCTTCAGGCAGCAGTGGAGGCTCTAGCATACGCCCAGTCAATTTATCCCAATCAAATTCCTATGTTACAGTTATAATAATAATAATTGAACATTTATATACACGACAGTATATATAAAAATATATACAAACGCAGCTACCTTGAAATAGGAATGTTCCTTGATGTCGTTGTATCCATTAATTGAGCTCCCAATCCTAACTTCAGGAATACGACAAAGTAGTCGCTTAATTAGATTTATGGCCTCTCTATCCTCCACATAATCCGGAAAGCTTAGCTGGCCCGTTAACACGTCACGAAATATTTCAATTTGATCATCCGCATCATTACCAAAGGGAAGAGGACCACAAATAAATTCGTATAGACAAATGCCAAAAGACCAAATATCAGCGGTACAGGTATAACCTTTACCTAAATAAATGTTTCTATACCTAAAATGATTTCAGGGGCCATATAATGCGGCGTTCCCACCAGTGTATAAGAACGGGAGGTTATCTTTTTTGCACAGCCAAAATCAATGAGTTTAATATATCCTTGGTGGTCCAGTAATATATTTTCAGGTTTTAAATCCTACATTAAAACATTAACTACTCTGTATGCGATTTGTCTTTCATGCAAATATTCAATGGCTAAAATAATAGAAGCCAGGTAAAATTGTGCATGAGATCTACTAAGTAACCCTAACTTGCGAATTGCTTCATATAATTCTCCACCAGTTACTAATTCAGTTAGGAAATAAAGGTTAGCATCGTCCTTAAAAGTGCGAACTGAGTAATTGACATGAATACCTAATCTAATAATAAAAGGGTGGTCAATTTGTGCCATGATTTCACGCTCCAATTTGATATTTGACTGCTGGCCCAATTGACCAATACATTTCCTGGAAACGCATTTTAATGCATATCTAATGCCAGAATTTTTGTGCTCTACCAGTTTAACTGTTCCAAACGTGCCTAAATAAAAATGATAAATACCTTTGCCTATAAGTTTTATTGATTCAAGATCGTCAAAATCCACTAACACGTCTTGCATCTTGATTCGATCTTCAAGATGACTAAGCATCGGCCCTTGTATGATCTATGTAATTGCTTAGTTTACATTAAGGAAAATTGGTTTACCAACTACCCAAAGTGATGCACTAGGCGAATCGCATACAACAGATGCCGATCGTGGCTCATCATAAAGCAAAGCACGCTCACCAAAATAATCGTGCTTACCTAAATAAATGCCCATATACCTAAATTCCTAATCTTAGTACCATTCTTCTTAATAGTAACCTCACCATCTTTGATAATATATAGGCTATCACCCAATTCTCCCTGTGTTATGATATAATCGTCTTTTTTATAATTAACAGTCTTAAACGCTTTAATTAACAAATCGCATTGCTTTTCAGAAAGGTACCGGAATATATACATCTTCTTGACAATTGACATTTTATTATTATATTCAAGTTTACCCTCAAGATCTTCGCCGCCTAAAACGCTCAGTAAAGCATGGCCCGTAAGAAATGCTATTTTACAATTTGAAGTAGCTATAACCTTGTGTGAAAAGGGGACTTTGGGCTCCTTTACATATTCCTCGCCAAATGAATCACCTCTACTCATTTTACCAAGTAGGTGAGTATTATAATAAATTTCAACATTCCCTTCCAGTACAATGAAAAATCTAATTCCCTTTAGTAAAATTTCACAATTTAAGATTGTTTTACTACCTAAAAAATCTTTAACAGTGGCAGATTCAATTAGTTGTGTAAGTTGATTGCAGGTAAATTGGCGGAAGACCTCAGATTGCTGGAGTGATTCCATCATAATATTGCGAAATAATGCATGTTGAAAATTTCCTAGTACACGGTTAAGTATATCACGAGTTAATGTTATGCAAGTTGTTTCAGAAACCGCCTTTATAGTTGCCGATCTAGGTTCATCATATAGTAATGCCCTTTCGCCAAAGTAACTTCCCTTATTAAGCCTTCTTATGCATACATTATCAATAATAACATCTGCTTCACCATTTTTTAGTATAAACAAAACGTCTCCCTTGTCACCCTGTACAACAATATTATCTCCAGTATTAAATTTAACCTCCACCAGGGCATTTGTAATCATTGTCTTCTGCGAGTCGTTTAGCATTTCAAATATTATAACATAATCTATGAACTTGCGATTTTCAGCAAAATTGCGAACTGATAGTTGCTTAAGAAGGTCCCTAAATGCCTGTCTATTAACTCCCCAAAGATAAAAAGGTCCTTCATAGACTGCCGTAATTGTAGCAGTTCTAGCAGTGTTACGAATAAGTGATATTTCACCAAATGAAGCACCTTTCTCTAGAACCTTTATGACATTACCGCTAATATCAACTTGGAAATGACCGGAACTGATAATGAAGAAATGCGATCCAATTGCACCTTGCTTGGTTACAATCTCATTTTTGTTATATTTATAGAGACGCATTGAACTAGCCAGTGCCTCTATCTCAAATTCATTGAGTGAACTGCACATTAAGTTGTCCTTAATGGAATTTGTGATTAACGTTATATCATATGGCGTCTTTTCCCTATCACACAAGTGACTTTCCACCTCCTTTTCCTCATTAGCTGCATCCAAATTTGACAACCCATTGTGTAATAATGCCATTTTTATAGCTGTTTATATGCTATTATAGATCACACATTTGTAATATATATAGCAATTACATATTGTGTGGCAATCTCAGATCATCGGCTATACAGATATATACATCATGTATCATCTGCATATTTTGATAATATGTTGTATATTATTATGTACGTATGTGTATAGGTTTATTATTGTATATAATGATACATTTAGTTGACTATAGTAATAAATAATCTATAAAAAGCACTTAATTACATTTCAGCTTATTTCCTAATATAGTTTCTCTTACATTATGCATGTAGTGCTACAATTATCCTCTTGTAAATTCATAAATGTATATTTTGATGTTTATATCATAATATTTTACTCCTACCCTTAAGATGATGTGCCTACCATATTCACAAAAATTATCTTGTGAATCACGCGTATGTATATATTCTAAGATTGATTTGTTTAATGCTCAAATGCTCCCAAAATTTTTACTATACCTTATTTGCCTGCGGCAAACATATTGTATCGACTTGTTGCATATATGTGAACTGTCTTTTCATGATATATCACCATGTCTACTCGCTATATTTTTGTATTATGTTAATTCCTCAAAGAAAATATGCCAGTTAATAATACTCTTTTAACATAATCAAATGAATTAAGTGGTGTATAATTTATTAAATAATTTTTTCATTATGTTTTAAATTTCTTAACCATGAATTTTTTAATAATATTATATTAATGGATAATACTAAATTTAGTTTTATAAGTAGAATTAATAATTTACTATGTTGTACTTATTACACAATTATCATACGATAAAATTATCTGTAAATTTTAATTAAAATTTTTTACATATTTTTAGCATATTAAAAAAATGTAATTTCACACACAAATTAATTGCCTATCAGATACTATTACTAAATTACACATAAATATATTCATATTTATATTTATATTTAACCAATATAGTAAGTGATAAATTAGAGTGGTCATAGCGTGCTAAAAATTAATTATCAAAACGAATAGACAGCATTACACAAGCAAAAATGATCCAACATAAGCTAACAATTACGCACGTAACATGTCTTAAAATTACTACACAATAAGCTGATAATTATAATAAATAATGTACAAATCACGCAATCTAAATTGTTCAAGTGGCAGTTTTGGCTGCAACGGCTATTGTCGCAAAACCCAAGGCAATTAAAATACCTATCGAACCCACAATTTTGACAAAAGCATCACCGTCTTTCACAATGACTTGTGTGGGAATGGGGGTTAATACAACAGGAGGGAGCATTGATAAATACTTAATTTCATTCCCTTTGCTCATTTCCTTTCTGGTCTTGATTGGCTGTGTGTGAGTGTAAAGTACAGAGCCATCGTTGCCGTTGATGAATTTGGTGGTTATACCCTCTAGACTAAGCTCGTGCAAACAAAACCCTGATTTATCACTGTAAAACATGGATTTATCATTCTTAATCAACGACTTTCTGCCGTATGAACCGCCAGTACCGCATATTATATGCGAAATTCCATCTTTCTGGATCACTAACTGTTAATTACCTGAATGACTTCCATATCATGATCATGCCCTGCAATATACATATCAACATTAGCCATTTTAAGCAATGGTAGCATTTTTTTTTCCAAATATGAGTCTCCTTTTGAAGATCCAGAGGAATAAATTGGTTTGTCACCCACCACGATAATAAATTCGACAACCTGTATTAATTGTATTGATTACCTTTGATGCAATTTTGAGTGTAGTTTCCAATTCCAACCACGCCTTATCGTGTATTTTATTGAATGGAAAAGAGGGGGATAAAACCCATGTGTCAATGAATATAAATCCTACACCTACATCCTTATGACCACTTAGCAAAGTATTGCCTATGTTAGCATATATGCGACACCTGTTGTGGTGAAATGGGTGAAGTAGTGGTACCAATAATTTGGAATGGTCCATTTTGGATATCCATTCTGAATATCATTAGCATTCTTATTTGGTTCGCTACCATTAAAATTTGGCTGAGCCACCTGAGAATTACAGTCACCAAGCCAATCACCTGAGCCCATGACGGTAAAAAAAAGAAGATTCATAGATTTATCAGTAGAGTTATAAACATCTTCAAAGGCTTTTTTCCAGAGTATGTCCTGAGTAGAGGTAACTCCATGTTTGAAATTGGACCCAGGACTGACGAAAAATGTTATATGCTCATCGGAGACAACTTTTTTTAGCGTCTCAGCAATGGTTTTTTGTTGCGAAGAGTTTGTACCCCAGTTTCCTAGCGATATAAATCGCATATGGCAACTTACAATTTTGATTAATAGCGGAAATATGACGTAAATTCGTGACATCATATTTTACACATTAAATGCCCCAGTTGCACCGTTCACACCAATATTCATCCCTGTCAAACTCATCACAGACCTTCTTGGTTCTCATTGCCACTCCACTTCACTCTTATGTTTAAATGATAAATAATTCACATATTTTCGAATAATACTTATCACTATTGGATATATCGTTTGTAATTGCAATAATTAGTGGATAATAGTGTGTGTTAACAAAAATTTCTGAAAAATTCTCCATTGGAACCCAAGCACTCTTCTTAAAAATTCAAATTACACATTATTTTATCATATTTCGGTTTTTTTTTCAATGATTGTGGCTATAGCCATTATCACACTCATAGTCAATACTCCAATCATGTAAGAGACCCATGTAATTAATTTATTCTTGCTAATATAATCATTATTCTCCATTAATAGCTATATAAGGATTTAATCACCTCAAATGATAAATAGATGAAAAATCCAGCTGCTAATTGTCCAAAAATAACTTCCAATGAATGGCCTACATAACGTCACTTCATACTGGTTATACTTATGAAATGGCCAACAAATATACCGAGTGGCACTGCCAGGCAAAACAATACAATCAGTACATTCTTGGCCCACTTATTTCTACTATCTAGGATATTTATTATTATGAGGCATTCTGCCCATTTGTGTGCGACAATTCCAAATGTCATTGCCCACAGGGCTGTACCATTTTTTGTACCAAGCAGCATTCCTACATCAGGGAATTAGCCTACCTTCTAATATTGAGTGACAAATGAGTGTTAATAACATGTAGAATGAGCGAGATTTAAACAACTGAAGTAGTAAATATCTATTGGCAATGTTTTTACCAACATCAAATCGTTCCAAATCAATAATAGCCGAATTTTCCAAACCATAATTGGTGGACAATGAGCTAATTTTTTCAGCTGATTGACTTTCAGATATTGATGAGTTTCTAAATAAAAGTTCAGTAACTTATTGAGTGTTGAGGATTGTTGGTCAATTGTAGATGGACTTTCTATATGAATAAATCCGCCTACTTGTTAAAAAATCGATGGAAATAAGTATAACTATAGGCGTCATTGAGATAAATCCAGTGATATCCAGTGAATTAGATAGGATTGTTGTATTATTGTTGTTACTAAAACCTTCTGGCATAAGATGTGTTAGGGATAGTGATAAAATTGCACCTTAATAACATTTGGTGATACCGGATGTTGCGTTATTTATTGTATTGGGATTTAAATATTTATTCCTTATTCTATTTAGATATTTACTTAGTAATAGTGGAGAGTAGCAGAATCCAATAGTCTCAAGAAGACAAAGTGTCGCAACTATTCCTTTATTCAGTAAAATATATCCACTCATTTTCACAAATTTTGCATTTTACGCAAGCTAAACCATTGACATTAATATTTGGAAGGCCCCAGATTAATTGCTTTTATCTCATATAGAATCAATAAATATCTTACAATGAGCACTCAATTACTTCCAAACACATTGTGTTATGGAAAATAATAACAACTTTTTGTCTACTTTTAACAGTATTACACCGAAACCTAATGGTATAATATTTGTAACGTAGTCTTCAGTCAGCAGACATTTATGAATTTTATGAAGGCCAACAAAAATGTACATCAGGATACAAATAAATTGATCACGGAGGATGAAGTATGTATTCTTTTTATTTTTAGCTCAAAAAACATGGAAAACCGCATGATTGTTGGATTGTTTTCAATGGCACAGTCTATGATATCACTTATTACCTCAAGCATCACCCAGGAGGTGGGTATCTTGTTTTTATTTTATATATCTAAACTATTTATATTTTTAGCATTTCATTTCACACATATTGTTTCTATACAATTGCTTATTAGCTACACTATTTTCTCGACAATAATGTTTGTCTGACATTTTGTATAATAATAACTGTTTATATATTTAAAGCTCTAAATAAATACATATACATATTAACATATATAAATGTAACATATATAATTATGTAGGATACGATCATTTACTGGAGTACGCCGGTAAAGACATAACTGAGGATTTTCGGAATATTCACCAATGGGTAAATATTGGTCTAATTCTCGAAAATTGCAAGGTTGGAAATCTTATAATAGATTCCAAATGATTCAATTAATAAAGTTAAATTTAATAAGTGTATTCAATTATAAAATATCAATTTAAATTTGAAATTTGAATCACAATATAATACCATAGGTCACTAGTTCAAACTGACATCAATTGTGGGAGTGAATCTAGGATCTGGTACGCCTTTCATATCAGTTGTTACCGAGACATAGCTCCCTTTGTTTCCAGGCACGCTGCCCTTTACAAATATCAAATTTGACTCGACGTTTATACCAATGAGTTTGAGACGTCTAAAGGTAGCGCTTGTCCCACCCATTCTTCCAGGCATTTTTTTACCCGGAAATACACGCCCTGGCGTTGTAGATGCGCCAATTGAACCGATTTTCCGATGATGCTTTGATCCATGGGTAGTGGGACCTCTATGTAAACATAAATAGTTACCTCTGGAAGCCATGGCGCTTAATTGCACCAGAAAATCCCTTGCCTTTTGTAATCCCAGATACTTTAACATGCGTGCAGTTTGCAAATAAGCTGCAGTCAAGTAATTGACCAAGGGAAAAATCATGAGGTGGCTGAAGTTTTACCGAAGCCAAACGGGAGAAATTTGCTCCAACACGGGATAATTTGCCTAAATGCGGCTTTTTATGCCATCTCTTTTCCCATAATGGCTTTCCTATATTAGATCTTGCCATAAATTTTCTGTAATATATGATTAGCTATTTATGTATATATTTAGTAATTAAGATGGGTTAATTAAATATTAAAAAATAAAAATTACAAACAGTGCTGCATACCAAATGAAACCAAACACCGTCCAAAATCATCAAACTGACAAATCATCTGAGGAGGAATGAACAATGCGGTGATAACTTCAACGTAACCGTTTGGGGCCACTACATTTCCCATCTTGTACTTAACAGCCTTCAATTCAATCTACATAAAATGAGTTTTAACCATAGGATACTGCTCGGGAAAGTTGATTTTGGTCCATAGATCTGGTCTAGGATCGTTGGGGTTGTATAACACAAGTGCCTAAATTATACAATGTTGGAAATTATTAATACAAATGAATGTTAAATACCCTTTTTTTACCCCCAAAAATCAACAAATTGTTATCTGGACGAAAGTTATGATTGCGATACGTGACAAACGTATGGATGTCACTGGAAGAAAGGTATAAAAGTGTAATTATCAAATTCGCATATTTAATAAGCATGCTAATTAATGTACAGATAATATTTATATTGTAAATATATGCTATTAACTAATGTGTCAACTACATTATGCATAATATTAGTGAGTGATTTGTTGTGTGGCTAACGATTCTTCTTCTGATCCGCATCTGCCATATCGACAATAACCTAAATTAATTTTAAAAAATAATATTTATTTAATAATAGCTGAAAAAATCGATAAACAACTAGTCTCACCTCTCTTCCATCAATAACATGCTTATAAGTGGCTTGCAACACAGCCCTAACGGATGTTTCATTGTGGAATGAGATAAAACCAAACCCTTTTCCCTTTTGTGTTTTAGGATCTTAAATCATTTTTCATATTACCTTTGGGGATATAAGCGTCTATGAGTTCACCAAAACGTTCAAAGTAGTTTCTCATAGTTGCAACTGTAGTGTCGTTCCTCATCCTACCCACAAACAATTTATTTTTCAATCTCTTTGATTCTAATGTGTCACTTCCTATGTAAATAATGCGCTTTACCTTGAGTAGTTGGCCTTGAAGGGTCATAACCCTGGGGTTCGTAATTATTATTGTAGGATTGTGCAGTGGAGGAATAAGGTGGTTGTTGCATTTGGTATTGGATATTTTGATAATTCTGATCATACTGGTAATGGCGATCATAGTTTTCACCTCTTCTATCCTTTTCCCCTCCATTGAATACATAATTAATCGATCTATTGGGATCAAAGTTGCGGTTATAATCATTGCCATCATAAGGCCTGTCATATGGAGGTGGATTGTTGTAATTTCTGTCGTATCCCGATTGTCTATTGCCATATTGACCATAGTTACTGCTGTAGCTGCCATGACCTTGATTGTATTCACTGGAAGATTGGCCATATCCAGACCCACTTCGGTTATAATTGTCATAATTAGATCTGCTATCATAATTGCCATGGTCATAACTAAATAATTACTACTATACCTGTTATAACCAGGTGGTTGGTTGTAGCCTGCATGTACATTGCTATAACCTCCACTATATGACATGGGCGGTCCGCCACTGTAAGACGACGGTGGCCTATCATACTGCCTACTATTGGCTCTCCTATTTATTTTATTAGAATCTCTATCCGGTGCATCTAGTGATCTTTTACTTCTGCTATAATCAACACGTTTGCGGTCTGTTTGCTGTTCACTCCTTATAGTCGCCTTGTCTACGACAATCTCCCTACCTAAGATGGTATGAGGCCTTGCATTAAAAACCTTAAATCAATAGTAACATACAGCTTGAAGTACTTCGTCATTCTTAAAGGAAATGAATCCAAACCCTTTGTTCAGGTGTGCCTTGCCAGGCTGCTTTGGACAGTAAGCATCTTCTACTTCTCCAAACTATGTTAATATTTGATTAATTGGTAAATATTAAAAGACGTAATTTTGACATATAAAAGCCCTAATAACATAATTTTGGAATTGATTATTGTTAATTGGTCATTTAGTATCGATATAATTTCACAACATTTAAATCTGTAATAAAAAAATACTTAATAGATTGCGTATAAAAGCGAAAAAATAAGATTTTACATTAAATTTGCATCAAAATTAATAAATGTATCATAGCCGATATCACAAAATGAAAATACGAAAATGTATTATAAGTTTGGCACCGACCTGCTTGAAGTAATTTTCAATGTCATCGCTGGTTGCTTCAAAGGGAATACGAGTTACAAAAATTCGGTAGCGATCTCTATTAACCTAGAATCAATTTATACGGACCCTATCACCACTATCAACATTAACAGCATTATTATTATCCATGTTATTATCGGGGATAACACTGCCCGCATCATCAGCACTAGGATTTACATCATCAGTAACGGCATTATCATCAGTTTGATTAGGCTGTTCAGGTTTTTCAGGTTGTTCGGGCTGTGCGGTTTGGACCTAGGAATATGACTAATAGTAGAATAGTGGCATTGCATGGAATCTATGACTACCTCATTATTAGGTGCAGACGCAGTATCCTGTACGAGTGACGGGGACACCTCTTCTTCGTTGGGATCATAGTCAGAATCATGGTCCTCTTTCTTGGATTTAGAATGTTTGGTCGCTCGCGTGTTTTTGGTTTTCGCTGTCTTTTTAGCAGCCACAGTAGTTGCCTTTTTTCTAGGAGGCATTGGACTCCGCAAATTAATTAGCTCGAAAAAGTTGAAACCTCAGGATGTTGCACAAAAAGTCTATACTACTTATCTGTAGGGTAATATATTATATATATTTACTATTTATGGGGGGAAGGGGGGTATCAATAGCTCATTCTACACCGTGTCTTACACGCAAAAGAGCTATGTTTATTAGATTAATTATCAAAATTATTTGAATTATTTTTAAAAAATTATTAATGCATTCCCATTTTGCCACGGCCTCTCCTTCCCCTCTGTGGATGTGCTATAATTAGTTTAGTGCTACCTTTTCCTCTATTTGTACTTTGCAAGTTTCCCAATTCTAAATTACACATTAATAAATAATTATTATATAAACAAATATTCAATTTATAACATGCTACCAAAAAATGCAATATATTATTATATATAGGATACATTTATATGTCTAAGAACAATATCATACAGCTAATTAATTTAGCCTAAATCGCACAGATAATTATTTATGAAGCAATATTCATAATAGCATGCTTTTATATATAGGATATATATATCGCAATGTTTATAGATATGTAATATGTATAGAATGGAAAAAATTATATATTATAAATATGTGATCAATGTATGCCTTACGTTCTCTTCTAGACTCTTCTTCTGCCAAATTTGCAACTTGATCAGGCAATCTTACAGATTTGAGATTATTACCTCTGACAAAACATTCATTAATCTTCCAAAATTTATCTCCCTCCTGAATCAGTTAGCGATTACCCTAGAAGTTCTGACCACATTTCTCATATGCAAATTCATAAATCCGTCACATGTTGTCAAAATTCCACTACAAGTCTCTCCATTTTTCAATTCAACAAGCTTATATCAGTTACAAATTACCATGGGATGCCCCTGTGCCGTCCTAAGAAGTGTAAGTGGCAACTAAATAACTGAATGAACTTACTACCATATATAACAATTATTTATATCATAAAATCAACTTATTTAATTAGTTAAATAGATAGAAATTAATCATGTAGGGTGTGCCTAGTATCGGCATACTATGATTATATTTGAATGACATGTTGGCATGCTGTACTACGTATTTTAGACCAATTACACATAAAGCAGGCGGATTTTCAACTATAGGACCTATTTTTTCTAATTTTATTGCCGCTAAAACGGGAACACCTTCTAATACCTCTAATATTAATGTTTTACTTAAGCAATCAAATTTGGAACCTTTGGAATGTATCAAGATTCTCGATGAAGTATACAAAAATAGTTGTAAATTGGAATTATGTGTATTACAGCGTGCTGAATTTTATAATATTTGCAAAGATATAATCACAGGCGGACTTCAAAACCCGCTTCCTCTTAAAACATTCATTAGTGATCCGATTAATACTTATTTCGACGTGAAATTTTCATATAATCGCATTAATACTTTGCTAGCTAATCAGATAGACACAACTTCCTCAATACTTCTTAAACATGGTACGAGGAAGGATTCTAATATATATTTGTTTCCAAAAGATGGCATTGAAACAGTTGGTTCTTTGAACAATCCTATTAGGTTTGACAATCCTTTTAATGATTCTCACAATGATGAACAAAAATATAATTTGAATTTGGATTCTTTGTTGAAATCAATTTTTAATAAATCGGACGCCCATGAATTAGTTACACTGCTGAAATATTTATATCTCATGGATACTCCAATGAATTTAAATATATTAACTAATGTATGCGAGAAGTTTGTGTCAAACATGGGTAAATTGTCACTAACACAAATATCTGAAACTTCATATATATTATCATCATATTTCAACGACATCAACATACCCAATGTCATTAATTCACTCGCATATCACTCACAGTATTTTATCTGCAATAGTTTACACAATTATCCTCAATCTTTTATCCCTTCTCTATACCTACTATGTCATTGTAAGGGCGAACAAATATTTTTTAAATCCATTATTAACAAGTTAGTTTCACAAAATTACACACCTGATAACATCACCAACTATATTAGGCTGCAAATTATTTTGTCACTAGTAGACATGGGCAACGATTCATTGTCAAAAAATTTATCACAAGAAATTAATAATCAAATTTTCAATCATTTTAATAACATAGCCGAGCCAGGTATATATTTTTCTCATACAGAATTAATTCACGTTGCTAAAATGATTTTCCATCGCTTTTCAAAGCCTATATGCGACAAATTACTTGATTTTGTATATGATAACCTATCTGATCTACATTTAGATAGTGTTTCATCTATTTACTTGTACCTCTCTGCCATTAAATCTTTAACTAATGAGCATAATAATATGATGAATAAACTACTTTTATACATTAATAATCACCTTGGCAGCGTTTCAGGTGGACTAATTCCTGATATTTATACTCACACTATTAGGCAATCGAAGATATCAGACGATGTAATGAAGTTATTTGAAAAGAACCTGTTGTTGAACAAAAGATATTTGACTTCAAAGGATATATCCAATATGATCCTGTCACTAACTGTTCATGGGAAAAATCAGAATAGTGTAATTAAGATTCTGCTTGAACAATTTCTCCACCTAAAAAGGCATGATCGTTCCAAGGCGGAAGATACACTAGACACTATACTCGCCTTTTCACTAGCCGGTGTCAGACATTCGGAAATGTGGGATAATGTAAATCTGCCAATAATGCTTAGTAATGTAACAAATACCCTACTAGTTTATATTGGCTATGCATTTTTAATCACCGAATACAGGTGTAATGTTTGTTGGTCAATAATCGTAGAAAGACTGCTCTATGAGAATGTTCAGCATTCAGCTGACATTTTTAAGGTACTTAAAATTGCAAAATTAATGAACTATATTTCTTTAATTAATGATGGTACTACTATGCCGACTGGATCTGCAGTAATATTGGATCGTGCGGCAATACAAAAATTCAATAGCACCATCACTGAATGTAAACACATTAATCTAAATAAGTTAAGTTCCAGTAAGTTATCTACTGGAGATTTGCAAAAATACAGTGAAATAATATCACAAATTGGTATACCATTTGAGTGCAATTTTGTTATTGACGATTTATATTTGGTGGCCTTTTATCTACCTTCACATAAAATAATCATAGATATAATCCAAGAGAAGGATATTAAGGCAAGATTTAATTTCATTTAGTGTACTGGCAATATTAATGGTGAAATAATCCTTAAACATAAAGTTATAAAGGCAAAAGGATATAATCTAATAGTTATTAAAAATGATTGGATTGAGACACTTAGAAATGAGAGTTCGAAAAGAAAAGTTCAAATTTTTTCTAGGAAACTTGGACTTGTTACAACCTCAAAAAATACTGTAAAAAATAAAAGTAAACGTGTTTAAACAAGTTCACTTTGCCACTTGTAATGTTGATATTAATTTTTAGTATACAAGTTGTAGCAGCAATTATCGCTCCAGATAATACCATAATAAATGAAATGGAACTTGAAGTTGATAGCTATGTTTATAGTAGAGAATATGATGAAATAATTTACGAGTCTGATACGTCAGACATCAAATTGTGTGATAGCATACTTAGTGTTAATTATGGGAAATTTCTAAAGGTTATGAGTGGAAGCAATTTTAAACCTTTAAAAAGGGATCTATTTAACAACACAGATAATAAATTTTGTAGGAAATCAGTCGATGATAACACAACAAGTGATAATATAAATATTAATGATGTAACAACACTATCTGCCAGATGTCCAACATATTTATCATATGTAAAATGCATATATTCAAATTATATCCAACCTCTATCATATCATACACATTATAAAACGTATACAAATGACTTTCTAAAGTTTATCGATGATGGAATAAAGAGTGAGGTTAGATCTGTATTTGTGAAAACTAGGGGCGGTGATCTATCTTTCCATTTGAGACAAGTATTATTTCAATTTTGTCAATTCATAAGTTATGCATGTCCCAAATTACTAGATTCATTTGCCGTTATACATAAATTACAAGGTCAAGATTGGTATAATAACTTTGCCTGCAGGTATATATCATTTATAATTCAGCGCATTTGATTACATTACACCTATAGGCAATTTTAATGATTTATTTGATACTTCTATTGAAGGTGTAAATGAAATAACTGTGAAAGAATTTGTTAAATTGGAAATTGACGCCTATATTAATTTTGAATATAGGTCTGATTATATAAAGGACTGGCAACGTGGAAAAATTAATAATAATCTAATTTATACAACTATAGGTACATTGTACGATGTCCCTATAAACGATCAATTCAATTTGAATGAATTTTTCTTCGAATATTGTGTTGAATTATGCGCCTATTTGTCACGACTAGCAGTATGAAAGTGTTTATTTAGAACTTGAAGAATTATTATTCTAAAGAAGGATTGGCCAGGTTTTATTTTATCTGTGCACATAGGGAAATTGATTGTAACGTTATTTGTGGTGTATGCAATTAAGTGAATATTGCGAATCAATGTTTTTATTATATTCTATATTATATATACTATTATTATTGTGAATATTTCTGCAAAATGGCCAATAAAATTACCATTAAAAATGTAAAAGAGCTATTGGGGCCGGATTATGTTGATGAATTAATTGATAAATTTGATATTAAAACATCCAAATCATTCACAACTCGAGATGCGAATTTTATATCTAAATCAATAGTTATAATCATTAAACACTACTTTTACGAAAAAAAAACATTCATTTCTAACAAATTTGTGTCTCTTAATATTGAAAAAACGACGGTTGAAACGGATTCTGATAATTCCGATAACTGCATAACCATTCCACAACACAACGGTTTAGATACTATTAATAATCAAAATAAATCAAATGAATTGCCTAATTCTATTGATATAAATAAATTAAAAGTTATTCTAAATCGCATTTCTGGTGTTGGAAGCCCACGCAAACTATATTCCTATTTTATATCACTAATAAATGGGGAAATAAATAACAGTATTAAATACATATTATTATTACCATTAGCTAAATGCTTAAGAAGAATTGAACTAAGAAGGAGTCCATTAATTGCAAACATTTTAGCATCATTGCATACGCTGGTAAATGAAGGAATCACATCTATAATTGAAATAAACTATTATTTATCATTCATTGACCAAATTTGGGATGAACCAATATCAGATGATATTCACGGCGTGGCTAATAGTTGTTTAAAGTCATTTTCTGTGCAATTGAATGAAAAATTGTTTTACAAAATTTACCAAGAAAACGATTTAACGTTTGTAAATAGTGTTAAAAGGTTATGTCACAGGTACATTAAAAATGAAGGTGATGTATTGGAGTGGTTTATCAGCTTGAAAACAATTCCTAACGCGTGTTTTAGAGGCCCATTAGAGTCTAATAGTAACCAAGAATCTATACTATCGTTTACCATGTTAGATAACAGTTATTTGTCAAGTTCTATAAGTCATACAAGTAATACCAATGAAGAATCTACAAGCGAAGTGATATTGCCCCTAGTTTATTCACACAAATCTAGAGGTATAATGGCAATGCATTCTGCACTAGCAATTATTAAATCTTGCACAAATATCAACGATTTATTGTATAAAAAATGTATATTGAAATTAATATCATGGGCAAACGATGAATTTAAATTTTGTGATTACAAAATAACAAGTCTAAAAGGAACATCTTGGCAACCAATTGAAATAAGTGACACTTTAATACTATGGAATGAAAAGGAATTGTTGTCCGCCATTAACGACATGATAAACGGTAAAACTGCCCAAGAATGATACTTGCACACGGCTTGATGTTGTAACTTCATATTTAATTTTCTCGCTAAATATTATATTCAATGAAGTTAGACAACGATATAAATACTTATTTTAGTAATGAAAATCTTAGGAAAAACGCCATTTTGCCTTCACAAAATTATGTTGTATCTTGTCAAGGATTTCATAAACTAACATCTGTACTAAATAAGTTAGCCAGACGTTATAAAGGCGTCTCAAATGAGCTAATTTTGCAAATTAATCGCATCACTAATTGCAAAACTACTTCACTATCGCAATTCTACAAATCAATTTGTGTTATGCCTTCAAATAACTCGCTTTTGCAATATTTAATTGACATTTTTAGAGATTCAATAATTATAAATTATCAGCAACAAAATTTAAACACATTATGGCTCACTAAAACTACCAATATATCTCCTAAAAATGATAATCTTGGCCATGTAAATATTACACATAATTGCAACGATCATTTACTTGAATCAGATAATATATCGGCAAGGATTCGTAGTGGTATTAATTTCAATGATTTCAACTTCAATGGCTCAGATATATCCAACCTTGATAATACAAAATCATTTGACACAAATACTAACAATAGTTGCACTTATAAAAGGAATTTATACAAATCGCCAATTGGAGTTCTCAAGAAACAGTGCATAGAAGCAAATTGTATTGAAAGAAATTGTGATATATTAGCAAATGGACACTACAATTCACTTACAAATCATGCTACTGTCAACAATCACAACGTTAATGATATACTATTACATTCATTGAAGAATCCTTTAAGTGTTTTTAAATCCATA
The DNA here is from genome assembly GCF_000691945.2 of Babesia microti strain RI. Taxonomy (NCBI): domain Eukaryota; phylum Apicomplexa; class Aconoidasida; order Piroplasmida; family Babesiidae; genus Babesia; species Babesia microti. Next base: position 379,333 of record NC_034969.1, read on the forward strand.
CTATTAAAGGAAATATTTAATGGTATAAATGTTAGTACATTGAATTCGATCATTGCAAATTCACAAATCTTTATTCCGGAAGTTATCATCTACTTGAGCAATCAATTATGGGTTAAATGTTTACTTTTGAAAGATGAAACAATACTTTCCAAGTACGGTATAAATGATTTGATAACATCAATTAACAAATCTTCTGATTTTGTTAATCATATACTTAACGGCATTAAGCATAACAATTTGAAATCTATCTATTTTCAGATATGTGGTAAAGCATTGTCAAAGGATACTATTTTGTCACTAAACAACAAGAGTAATAATGGTGTAAAGGGTAAACAACTGAATTGGTCAAATATATATATTCCTAGGTCCAGAATTATGTATAGATCATCATTCAACAATTTCAGTCTTCCGTCGTGTAGTTTATTAAAATTTAGAAAATTTCCAACGAGTAAATAAATATATATATAGGACTCCAATGTAGAATGTTACTAAACAACATTCTATTCAACAATGATCTAATGGATGATAAAAATGATGCTGAGATTGTGAAGAAAATTCAAGAATCAATTGATGCAATTGTGGAAGAAGACAATTTCAGATATAATAAAAAAACTTTGATCGGGTATGAAATATTTTATACAGCAATATGGAAGATCATTTTTATCAATTAATTATCAAGTTGCACAATTTTAGCTTTAAAGAATACTTAGATAAACATTGTCCGAGAAAGATTATTCATTTAAATAGTTTGGTAGAATTAAACCAGATACCTTCACTTGATTATTCAATCAATGTTGATAATGTAGTTTCATTTGTTCAGGATATAATCAAGTAATTCTATTTTTTATTTAGCAATTTAATAACGGATGATTTGCTAGGGAATAATCATAATAAACTTATATTCTTGAAAACATGTAGAACATTAGTTAGGCTGAATAGAAATGAGACAATTAATATTGATCGACTGATTAGGAATATTAAAGCGAAAAACTGTAAATGGATACAAATCGAAGCTAATAATTCTTATAACCGCACATTAGTGATACGGAATTATCTATCAAAATTAATATACATTCTACATAAGCATCTTACATGTCCGTTACTATGGTATAAGCCTGTTAATTCAGGTCATGCTTTTATATTACAGAATCAGGAAATTCAATTAACAAGTTATATTACTTTAGAAAATCAGATTGGTACAAATTGGAAAGGATTGCAGATTCGCATTTATCCAATTCAAATTATGAAATATCAGATAAATCAATAGAATACAATAAGATAAGATGGGTTCCAAAAAGTAAAGGAATGCGACCGATTTGGAATTTATCCAATTTACCAGCTAGCTCAGAATTTATTGAGTCAATTGATAATCAACAATGTATGTGCAACAATTCATCCAACTCTGGTCATAAATGTTTCAAATGTTATATAACATCTGGAATAAAAAAAACCAATAAAAAATCCAGAACGCCTGCTGTATCAAGAAATACGTTTTTATATCTTCCTAGAGTTATCCTTTCCTATTTATGTCGACACAAATCTAAATTAATGGGATCATCTGTTATGGGTTATACACAGGTCTATAAGAGGTTAAATAATTGGTGGAATCGTTTTTGTAGTATTTACAAAAGGAATTGTATTGATTATAAGTTATATATTGTTGTAGCTGATCTTTCAATGTGTTATGAATCCATTTTACATGAGGTGAGTAATATTTTATTTAGAATCTCATAAAAGTTATTAATAATTTGCCTATTCCAAGACATTTTCTTTTTACCAGGTACCATTTATTCTAAACGATTTATACAATCATTATTATAACATAGGGGATATTGTCGAGCATTTACTAGACTATCATTGAAAACTAAATCATTGGGGTGTCTTGGCACGCGTATTGATATTATTGACACTAGAAATGTTGAAAGATGTGACAACTGGTTGAAAAAGTTTAGGAGGCAATCTATCCTTAAATGTTTAGTTGGAGGAGGCGTGTGCATAGTTTCTAGGCTTGATCAATGTCAAATATCGGTTACTAGAAATGATCTAAATGAGATAATTAAGACACTACTGAAGACACTAACTATTACACTTAAACCCAATGGTATTGGAAAAGTAATTATGAGACAAACCTGTGGAATTCCTCAGGGATGTTGCATTTCAAGCTTTCTATGCTCCCTCTATATGGCAAGCAAAGATAAGCTTATATCCAAATTGTTTAATAGCAAAGTAGTTACTAGAAAAAATAAAATAACCATGGTGCCTAATTTGTTACTGCGGTGGATTGATGATTTTATCTTCATTTCAGCAAATAAGGATGATGCCATGCAGATGTCAAAGATACTACTTGATGCTGAAGTGTTTGATGCCAGAGTAAATCTCGACAAATTGAATGCTAATTTCGAACCATACAATAAATCTCAACTGGAATGGTTAGGGATGAAATTTTCATTTGATATTGCAAATGAAAAGGTTAATATTGAGATGGAGCCTTGGAGAAATTTATCAAATGTGATAAGAGATTCATTTTCGTTCAGAATATCAGGAAATGACTTCATGCAGACGATTCTAATTGATCGCTTATACGGTTATCTGTCTAATAGATTATGTCATGGATTATTTTCTTGCAGCAAGATTAACTCCAATGAATATATAATACAGAACGCATATGTAATAATGAGAATATGTATGTTAAAGTTGGTATGTGGAATTGATGCAATTATTTTTGAATTTGGCGGATTTATAAACTACAACTTCATTGTAGGTAATAAATCGGCGATTTAGACACTATATTTAATCTCATAGACCATGCAATGACTTTGATATCTAGGCGCTGCAAGTTGTATGGATATTATAAATATATACTAAAAGCTCATCTACTATCGGCAGCCACAGTAACTGTTAATAGTGTTATTGATCAGTTATCAAATGCAAATATCAGTGATAGTGGAAAGTGTGGTAAAAAAGATTTCAAATTTATGCTAAAAAGGCTTCTAAAAGTGTACCGCAAGGGGATTAAACAAATTAGCCTGCCAAAGGTGTTAAAACGCACGGTATTGTATCAAGACAATAATAAAATATACAATATCGCGAGAAATATTAGTGAAATTGAATCTAAATTTGATGGAAAATGGCCGAATGTAACATAAGGCATTAATTACTTTTCTTGGGCCATTCTATCAAATTTGATATTATTCAACTTAGTGTTACCAACCCATCTACCAGTCACACCCATCTTCAGTGCCTTAATTTTAGCTCTATTTATAGGAAATAGTGAGTGAGATAGTCCCTTGTAGTAGAATGTTCTAGGCTCTAATTGCGATTCTGCCGGTTCACCAGTTTCACAATTGACCATGAAAGGAGGCGGTTCATGCAATCTACTAGTTCTCCATACATAAGGTTTCAAGTTTGATAACCAATGTTTTCTCCTACTCTTACGAAGAGCATGATGCTGAATCATTGATTTTTTACTTGTTTAAAGGTGAGTTTCCTTGATTCCTTAAGGAAACTTAGAGTCCCAGGGTCAATATCAATAATCCTGGCACTGGATCTACTGAAATATACAGGCGCTGGCACGACCTTTATTGTTTAAGTTATACCTTTTTAGAAGGAATTCTCAATCTTTCAACGTCATCTAAAGCCTCTGCAAGCACCAAAGCGGTATTTTTATTTTTATCCGTAAAACAAACCTCACTCAGAGAATATTTTGGAGTCTTACATTCAACTTGAATAATGGCATCAAAAGCTTCTTGAATAATGATACTTGAGCTGAAATTTGGCAAATAACCTAGCAAAGATTCTCCAATATGAGGACATGCAACTGTTGAGATATCTAGTGAATTGAGATGTTTGAGACACCGTTTAAATGTATAACGAAGTCTTTGAGCTGCATCATTTCTACTTTTTTCTAAATAAACTATGTATTACGCCAATAATACGGTGTGATAACGAATGCTATTAACGTGCATTTGAATTTGTCATTGTATGTTGGTGTCATAATTACATCTCCTAAATTGGGAATTTGTTTTACCATAATCTAGATGTTCCGAAGATGATGTTTTTAACAATTCCTTTGCCTGTTTAACTATAGCTTTGACTAATTCTTTACCTCCTAACTCTAGAACTTTTAAACCTAAATCACTAGTAATTATACCAAACCCAGTATGTGGAAGTAAGCATTTCGGCATAGGCACAAGCATTACATCGACGTTTGAGTCAAAAATATTAGAGTGTGATACAGTTATTTTACCAAACCCATCAATAATCAACTCTTTCATCATACCATTATATTCCATTTCTACATTATTATAAGAAGATTTTAGTAGTTCTGGTCCGGAACAATCATTTTGAGAAGATACTTTTTCAAAGGGTAACTGAGTCCTGTCCCTATAAGAAAGTATTTGTTCATTGGCATATGAATGCCAATCAGAATCGGGATAATCCAGCTTTTCAGACCAGTAAAGGTGTTGTTTTAAAGCGCGTTTCGTAAGTCTATCAATTTTACTGGATTGAAATGATTTTAAGCGATAAGAAATATATTGGAAATTTGTCGGTATTACCGACAAATTTTTAAAAAAGTCCAACAAATTTTCGCTAGTTACTCTTCTTATACCCATTACAAGTAAACACACTAATTAGATCATTTATCAATTGTCCATTAACATTATTAAAATTGTACTTAGATAAAACTATATTAGATAATGAAGTACCTAGGGAAATATCCTGAGCTAATGACCCAGTTTCATTATCTAGATCAGATTTGTGCTTTAATTTGATCTCAGGATTTTTATCCAGTAACTTTCGAAGTAATTCTTCCTCTAGAATAAACATGTACTTAACCTTCCTTTTTGAAATACTTTGCTTCATCTGCAACTTTTTTGGTTTCAAAGAATTTAATCGAAGAAAATTGACGTTTAAAAGAATTTAACAGTGTCTTATTATACATACTAGTAATAATGGATACCAATTATATGCTTTAAGGTGCTATTCATACCTAATTATTCTTATGAAATAAAATCGAAATTATTAATATTATTTGTATCTACAATAATTTAAATAATTATCAAATATGCACGATAAAAAAATCCCATTAAATAGTGTAGAACCCATATCATTCTTAGGGTTCATTGATCCGTTTCATAATTATTTGGAAGGGATTTTTTTGCATAATGGCAGTAATCACAAAAATGGCGTTTTATATCAATATGGAGACATTAATTACGAAAGTAATTCTAATGAAGGTGACATTTATACGCTACTAATCATTATTATCGTAATATGTATTGTTACAATTATTATCGCATTGGCAACAAGATATATAAAGCGCATTAGACAAGAAGAAGATTATATTAAGGACCAAATTAACTTTATTTCAGAACAGAATACTGCGTTACTTGGCAACAACTATGATAGAGATCCTATTACTATGGTATAGCATCTTTTGTATAATTAATCCAGCAATTACTATAATATATTACACTTCAAGAGCCCTCAATCCTACAAGAATGCCATGAGCATTTTTAACATATTTTTGAGTGACCAATTTTATGTAATTTAGATATGATTTCTTCATGTTGTTAAAGAATGATGCATTATCAATTGAAACCATCGACATTGCGTATAAACGATGGCGATTTAACTCTTTTATATCACTTAAAACAGCATCTCTCAGTGAACTAATTTGTTTAGCCAATTCAGAATCTTTAGTTTTATTGTAAATTTTATACATCTTGGTCAAATTGTTGGTGTTCGTGTCTAATGTTGCAATGGTTTTGCTGGTTCTTTTTTGTAAATCCACCAAATTCATAGATGCAGAATCAACCATCGTAGATGGATATTTGTTTTCCAATATTTCCTAATTCAATTTATTTATTTACCTTTACAAAAATGTAACAATTGGAACAGGCCTTAGACTTAAACCCAGGGTTCACATCATTGTAAAATTCAATATCTAATATACAGTATTGACAAAACGATTTGTGACATATGTTGCTACATTAGTTATGATTAATACCACAAAAAGCAAAATGATGTCTTTTTGAAATAATTTATGCACTTTAAGAAGCAAGAAGCACGGACACGGCAATTATTGCAATTTTCAGAATCATCATACAAATCACCAATGTTTAAAAATAAACTTAAATCTTCGTAATCTAAATTAAAACGCGACAACATACTATTATCGTATATATCATCTCGAACTCGTTGTAAGTGCAGCGGTATTAAGTTAAGATAATTGCTCCTATAGCGGCTAAATGCATAAGTCCAATCTGTATTAACAGGTTCTGGTGTGAAATTGTCGAAACTAACTACATTTTCATTATGTGACATATTGTCACTATATACAATTAGTAGGGCTCAGTTGTTATACTTAGCACATCTTCAATCACCATAGATAATTGATTGGTGTTTTGTACTTGCAATTTTAATTGATCAATGCATTTTTTGCAATAATCTCCAGTGAAATAAGTATTACACAGTCTGGTAATTTGTCTAATTTTATCAAGTAAATCAATAAGTGGTATTACATTTATTTTAACCGAATCACTTTTCACTTTTACATCAACATACTCAAATTTAATTGTTACATAAATATTCCAAAGACGGTAGTATATGTCATAGCAATAATGCTTGATATCTCCCTTGTATATATTCAATAATTTAACAATAGTCTCCAAACCTAAGTATATCCACTATTACCATATGATATATCATCATATATAATTGAGTTTGTATTTTCCGGTTCCAAAATGTTAAAGGTAAGTGTTTTTATTTTTTCAAGGTGAAGAAAAGACGCTGTTTCCCAATATTCGACCAGTTTTATATATATCTTTAACACCTTAATAGGCATATTGTTAATATTTCGTATATCCCATAAATTGTCTATAATTGTTGAAATGCCATCGTAAATTGTTTTTTCATGAGTTGCATAAGTTAAAAGTGTGATATAACAATCCATAAACGGGTATAATAGTGATAACTGCGATTCGGAAGTAGGAAAATTGTAATTCATATTCTAAATAACCATCTGCTCACTTCAAGTATTATCTTAATATACTTGTCATTTGGAATTTTATAAATACTTAGATATTTGATTAAATATTGATAACAAGACAATTTAACATTTTCTAAATGAATTGTTAATTACTTCCACCAGAATATATTAATCGTAGTACTATTGGTATATTATTAGTGTCTGTTGCCTATGTTATATATATTTAATACTTGAATGTCTTCTAATAGATTGTATAAAATTTTAATAGCAAATGGTTCGATATTTTTTGAAATTTGATTAGAAAATATTTTGTTGTTGTATATGTTATAAAATATATATCTAAGATATTGCCAATCAGAATTGACATTTTTACATTTGGGGTATGTGCTACAAATTGGATATATCATACACGATTCTTTAGCAATGTTTACAATGTTGCCATAAATATCCACCTTAAAACAGTAATTATTTGGCTGAAATAATTTAACATCTTCACTAGAATATTTTTCATAGAGTGATATTAATGACCATGTTAATAATCCACTGGTTACATTTAACATTTGTTTTACAGCATCTCTATCATTAATATCAGAAATTTTGGTACATGTAATACAATAATACAATGTTTTGATGAAATTTATGTCAGATTTAATTGCATCTTCTTCATTAAACAGAATCTGATTTGTAACATATTGTGGTTCGAAAACCCAACAAAAGTGTAGTTTATCATATTTGTGTGTGTGCCATTTTATACTTTTAGGGGATAAAATTTCCAAAAGTATCAATGAATGATTGATACAAACTTCAAAATCTGTCAATATTGGTACATTGTTGATTTGCCCTTCAATAATAAATGGTTTAATTATAAAATTGAAGGATTTAATCAGTTCTGCATTGTATTTGAAATAACCATATGATCTAACTACATTAACATCATTTTTTGTTAATATTTCTAATAATCTTATATTATTTTGATGATATTCTTTAATGGAAGACTCGTCAAATCCATTTGTTGTAGATACAGAATTACTCACAATTAATTCAAAAAGATTAAATATAATTTCTGTGTTAAATTGTAATAAAAAAATTATTTAGAAGTGACAATTACCTGCGATAGAACTTATTGTACATGAAATAACAGTCATAAATCACACAACCGATACAGTGGTGTTGGCACTAATAATGTTATGCCACACATATATGCATTAAATAGAGCATTTAAGCACAAGAATAGATTGAATTTTGGTAATATTGGCCTAAGAAGATTAAATAATCCATCATTATTACAATGTCATAATCAAAATGCACAATTAGACAAACAAAGTAGTGAACAGGAAATATCTTCTACTGTACAATGCAGAACTAGGGCTTTTAAAACTTTAAAACATCTATTTGATATAACAACTCTAACTACTGAACAAGAAGAGTTAAATAGTCAAAAATTGCTATTTGGTATACAAAAACCTAACTTTGTCTCACAAAAAAATATTCTTTACCAAACTAATATTGAAAATCTTAAACAATTAAATAAAAATAACTCTAAAATTTCAGATAATGAATTATACAAAAAACAATTAAGGGCTAGAATATCAATATTAGCTCCTCAATGTACACCAAAACAAATTGGAATAATTTTATCGAAATTTTTCCAATCTAACATTGAAAAACTATTGTTGAATGAACTGGAATTTTTAAATAAATTGATTATAGAGTCTGGTATGAAATTGAACGATACAATCCTGCATAACTTATGTTTGGGGAATGCTACGACTAGCACTGACAATACATTAACATCTCTAATTGTGAAGATTTCCAAATTTATTTCATCCAAACATCCTAATATAACCCAATTAAATATTAATCAAATTTATTACAATTAGTTTTGGGTTTAATTGTATCGTAGTAATTAGGAAATAAATCTAGAATCACCAGTGTACTATGTAACGTTATACTAGTGGGTTCTCAATTTAGCATTATTAATGCTAAAATTGCCCCCTCTGTTTCTATAAATAATTGGTTCATTAGTGTCCACTTATAATTCATTAGAATGGTAAACTTTTGGACGAATGTGTGATGTAAAATATTTTTAATTGATAACACAATATACATATTACATACTCTTATATTGCAACTAGTCGTTTAATTAACATTATAATGGCGATTTATTGATTAATAACTGATAGAATAGACAAGATAATCACTAACTGTCTATTATATAATAGATCTGCATGTCTCAGATCAAAATCGATAATACATAACCCCGTTGTCCTGTTGAAAGATGTGTAAATATACGATCGTTTAACAGAAGTTATACATTACACATTTGAAGATTCTATGCTGTTAAACATTTAAAACAGATTAAACATCACATATTCAAGGTTTAATCTTATTAACATTTAAGATTTAACAACTAACAATTCGTCCAGTGGTGTGTAAAAAAAATACCGTTAAACTGTAGATCAATGAAAGAAAACTCTATTACTAACACATATAACACTAATGCATATCATAGCAATGCAGATTATGCAGTATTCAATGATGAATCAAGTCACATTATCACAGAATCACAACCGATAAATAGCTATATTTCAGATGACGCCGAGTCGCAAATAAATAACGCCTCCAATATGATGTATAAAAATAATGAATTGAGTAGCTATAACAATTATATGGAATCAAATATCCCGCGGACTAATTACCAAGACCTATTTCCTTGCTATACAGAAAGTTTAACTACATGTTTCTCAGAGCAGCCATACCATGACCACCAATGCGCTGACAACTGTGACAACCAATCATTCAGTCAGATATACAAAGGATATGATGTATATGGCACTAATTACAATTACAGTTATTTGAATAACGAATACGCCGATCTGCCAATGTACAGTCAGCCTATCGGATATTATGGATACGAAAATCAAATTGAAAATGTTTACACTCACCAATTGCCATATACAATCACCACTAACACTGAAAACATAGCATCTTCAACAAATAATGGAAATGTTGCAGAATGTAGCACCAGAAGCAACAGCTGCAATTCTTCAGTAGCAGAATTGGCGTGTGATAAATCAGAGTATACAAATGAATTGATTAATACTAACCCGTTGTTCCAATATAATCAGCATGCAAGCGGAATTTCAGGCGTGAAATTCCAACCCTCTGACAACAGATGGATTGCCAGATGGACAACAAGTGATGGCAAAAGGGCGTGCAAGAGTTTTTCAGTCAATATTTACGGTTTTGAGCAGGCCAAGTCACTGGCAATAAATGCTAGGCATAAAGGAGTTCTTCAAAGTGGTAGATCTTTTTGTAACAGAGAGCGTCAACATGCTATGAGATCTGGAGTAGGAATTATAGGCATTAGATTTGACAAGACCCAGGCCAGATGGGTTTCCTCCTACTATGAAGGAGGGAAGAGGAAATTTAGATACTTCACTGTCAAGGACTTTGGCTATGAACAGGCTAAACAAAGAGCTATATTGTGGAAAACATGCAATGATGAACGTTTGATCCAATCACGAAGGCCAGCATAATCGAAAAATCACCATCAATAACTCATGTCCATTAGTGACACAAGATAATAATAAATCAAACAATAATTCATCAAGTAAAACAACTAAGCGATAATTGTAAAATAGATATGTATTTAAGTAGTGACATTATTAAAATATAACGTAAAGCAGATACGAGAAATAATAGCAGGTGGTGGGGACAATGTATATTTGTAATTTCGCTCTTGTCACTCTCATTGCATCAATAGTTGATAATTCATTAAGTGTGCGTAACAATGCTTATTATTCTTTCATAAAACATAACCCCAATGGAATCCACAGGAACTCCATTTTAACAGCAAATAATCATTGTAAACTTTGGCCGTGCATATCTAATGCATGCGATAAAATTATTGAAAATAAGAAATATAGTATATTTTTATTTACAGCAATGATAGCTGGCATATTTGCCCCTAAATCCCTATGGAACTTGCTATCCTTTAAGGCTGAGATTAGCGATAACACTGCAACGGGACAACTAAATACTTATAGGTGCACAAAATGCAACTATACTATATATCCAGCCAAAAACAGGGATAGTAAATTTGTTGGACAGGTAATAAGTGATATAATTAGAAATTTACATGTCCAGGCTGCAATTCGTCATTTAGCACCTTTACAACTATCAGAAAGTATTAATTTGTACCATTATGGAAAATATATACATATAATCAAGATTTCCCTAACATAAAAAACATTTTTTTCATAAAATTAATACATGATCAATGCCATATGATAAAAAGTTTAGCCTGAACACATTAAACATGAACCATCATCAGCAGAAAGCTGACATCTATTCGCCTCAATTTTAATGGGAGAGTTAAGCGAATCTGACTTAGCACCTACATTTGATTGTGACTTGTTTAGGGTGAAATTCTTTGTCAGCGCTACGATTTGGTTATCTACTGTAAACTTGATGGCATCGGCAGCGGGTTGGGTGCGCAAATAATATACTCCAGTTTTTAGTCCTTTCTTCCAGCCATAAAAGTGCATACTAGACAACTTGGCATATGTAGGCTGTTCCATGTAAATGTTCAGCGATTGAGACTGGTCAATGAAGGCGCCGCGATCGGCTGCCATGTCAATTATCGCCTTCTGTTTGATCTCCCATACGGTTTTGTACAGATTCTTTAGCTCTTGTGGTATTTCATCGATGTTTTGTAAACTTCCATTATATGCAATTAATTTTTGTTTCATTTGGTCATTCCAGAGATCCAATTGAACCAAATCATTCAATAAATGGGGATTTACAACGAAAAATTCGCCAGAAAGGACGCGACGATAATAAATATTGCAAGTGTAAGGTTCAAAAGATTCGCTGTTTCCTATGTAATTAGGGTAATATGTTAATACTAGTGACATATATGTTAGACAATATAATCTGTTGGTTACTAACCTAGTATCTGTGACGTAGAAGCAGTAGGCATAGGAGCAACTAAAAGTGAATTTCTAAGGCCATATTTCATGATATCCTTCTTCATCTCTGTCCAATTGTAAAAATTGTCGTCAACCTTTCTATTCCACAGATCGAATTGGAGTAATCCTTGTGAAGCCGGTGATCCCTCAAATGTTTCATAAGGGCCTAAATAAACTTAGTGCTCACCATATTTCTTAGCAAGTTCCACGGATTCCTCGAGACATCCATGGTAAATTGTTTCAAAAATTCTGACATTCAATTCACGGGCCTCCTGAGATTCAAAAGGATAGCGCATAAGCATGAAAGTATCAGCTAATCCCTGAACTCCTACACCTATTGGCCTATGTCTCTTGTTAGAATATTCAGCCTCAGGAACAGGGTAATAATTCTCGTCTATAATTCTATTCAAATTGAAAGTAAGTATCTTGCAAGCAGAATGTAATAACTTAAAGTCAAATTCGAGAGTTTTAGTGTTTACATACTTTGGCAATGCTAGTGAAGCGAGGTTACACACTGCAACTTCATTAGGAGATGTATATTGCACAATCTCGCAGCATAAGTTGCTAGACTTAATAGTACCTATGTTCTTCTGATTTGACTTGTAATTACAAGCGTCCTTGTATAACATGTAAGGAGTTCCTGTTTCAATTTGCGATTGTAAGATAGCAAACCAAAGGGTTTGCGCGGGAACTGTTTTGCGACCCATGCCTTTCGACTCATAACTAGTGTATAATTTTTCAAATTCCTCTCCCCAAACCTGATCTAGTCCTCTACACTCATCTGGGCACATCAAAGTCCAGTTTTCATTAGCTTCAACCCTTTTCATGAAAAGGTCTGGGATCCACAATGCATAGAACAAGTCCCTAGCCCTTGACTCCTCTGAACCATGGTTTTTTCGTAGATCTAGGAATTCAAAAATATCAGCATGCCATGGCTCTAGGTAGATGGCAAATGAACCTTTTCTTTTTCCCCCTCCCTGATCAACATAACGAGCAGTATCATTGAATATTCTGAGCATAGGTATAATCCCATTGGAATGCCCATTTGTGCCGCGAATGTATGAACTGGAGGCACGTATTTTGTGTATTGCTAAACCTATCCCTCCTGCTGTCTTACTAATGAGTGCACATTGGGTAAGGGTGTCAAAAATACCAGAAATAGAATCATCCTTAATATCAAGAAGGAAGCAGCTAGACATTTGAGGAAATTTAGTTCCAGAGTTGAAGAGTGTGGGAGTGGCGTGGATAAATAATTTCTTGGACATGTAATTGTAAGTCTCCATGGCACGATCAATATCATTGGAGTGTATACCGCAAGCAACTCTGACGAGAAGATGCTGAGGCCTTTCAGCAATCTTCCCATTTACACGTAATAGGTAGGATCTGTGTTAGTGTTGTTTTTGAATCAATGAATAAATCTAAAAAGTGCCTTTTTTATTTATACTTTAATAAATAAAAAGTTTACGCGGCGAAATATGTAAAAAACGTGTGAATTACCTCTCTAGTGTTTTAAATCCAAAATAATCGTACTGAAAATCCATATCATAATCTATTTCCTTGTTTATCCTATCCTTATGCTGAATGATAAACTTGTACACTTTATCATTCAACAGCGGGGAATGATTGCCATTAGAATCCTTGAAATTGTAAAGTAGATTGGCAACAGACTCAATGTTGTCAAAAGTATTCTTATGAAGATTGTCAATGATGATTCTGGCAGCCAATTTTGAGAAATCCGGATGATTTGCCGCCATGTAAGCACAAGTTTGTGCGGCAAGCTCGTCAAGTTGAGATGTTGGTATACCTGAGTACATCCCATTGATGACATTCTTAGTCACTCTAGGGGGATCAACTATTGGATGAAGGCCATAGCATAGCTTTTGGATACGATGCAAAATTTGATCAAAACTAACTGGTTCATCTTCACCCTTCCGGTTTACCACAAACATAGTCTTGGTCGAAGAATTAGTGATTGGTAGATCAACCTCTATGTTAGTGTCAATCCTATGCATATTTATCTAAAGTAACAGTTTTTAGCGTATTTGCATAAATAAAAGTGTGTGTACTATGCCAATTTTGTTGTGTGTACTGGGATGCTATGTATAAATTGAAGATTATTGATATATTGTGAGGGAGTGTATACTGCCATGGGGTCTTAGTACATCCGCTAATGTGGGATGGTATATATTCAATGTAATGACGATTCGACCAAGAGTTCACTAAAGTTATCATCAATACCACTTAATTTTTTTAGTATCTTTTTGAAATTCGTAGACTCAAAATGCACAATACCTGAAAATGACTCTTTTTGGTTTAACATCGCCAACTGTATTTATTTCCACTAATGTAGCCAATATTTCATCGATACCTACGTCTGTACTAGACTTTTTCCTAAAGAAAACGCTTAAATTCTGCCGTAAGACATACTATTTATACAGTTACAAGAAATATAACAAACAATAATATTACACAATATTTCATCTTCATTCACAAGCTCATAAATCAATTTAAGGAATCAATCCTCACAAAAAATGAATATATTATCACATTAAGTCAATTTCACTCCATATTATTACTAACTAGAACCTTGTTTTACATATTGTCTATGCATATAACGGTCATCGAGCTTATATTTCATTTGGATTATTCAAAATACTATGATGATACTATTTTTTCTGATAATAATGGCGTTACAATTATATGTATAAACGAAAGCATTTGGTTAGATCCCAAAGAAATAAATTTGGATACTGATCTATATCACTTAATTATAAATCATCATAAATGGACTAAACAGACTAAGGAACTATTTGTTGATGGTTTCTGTCTGATAGATTCAGAATACTGTATACATTCAATCAAAAATGCACTTAAACAGATAATTTACACAAGAGATTTAACACTAATCATTGTACCCTTCACTCTACATATGTATTCTCTAATCAAATTATTATTTGATGATATGATGGCATTTATCATGTTGGAAAGTGAATCATTGAGTGTCATTAAATGTAAAAATTTTATGCTTGAAATTTTAAACATTTTATCTTCAATAATCCTAAATTCATCCTTCATGGACAAGGAAAGTATGTTATCACTCTCATCCATTGAGATTCCGCCAACAAATCACACATCTTCAGGCACCGGATTACTTTTTTATGATTATTTGATATTGAAATTTGAAGAAGCTAAAGTATGCGGTAATAATGGTAGTCAGTTATTGTATAAGTCTGATAATCCTAAATTTATATTCCAACATCAGTCTCATAATATTGAATTTCTGACTCATTTAAACGGGGAACTCGCCAGATATCATAATCACCCATACAAAATAGATTGTACTAACCCAATTATAAGTGAATATTGCAAATTATTGTTATTTACATTGATCAATTACTCACATAAAACTGATGTATCATTCAACTTAAATACCGATTGTTTTATATTAATACTAATAAAATTAATTCAAAATGGTTCTATTTGCGTACAAATAGAAACAGTACATTGCATATTTGATTACTTGAATAAATTGTTATTGAAATCTCAATGCAGATGTTGGGTGGTTGTGGATGTGGCTATTGCAGCGTTGTTTATTGTTGACAAGATAATTTGTTCTGACCCCATAATTAATAATAACATAAAATACAATCTGGAAATTGTTCTTGATTGGATGATCTCGAATGTTGAGAGTATTTGCAACATAAATCTACAATTATACCTATCGAAAGTTTACTTCAAGTTGGTAAATACTGACATGTGCGAAGATATAAATCAACACATTACCCAATGGATAAAATTGCTCAAATTATATGATAATTTAAATATGCGGCTGAGAAAAGCTCCTCCTTGTTCTGATCATGATTTGGTACTTGGATGGATTTGCCTAACATTTTCCATACATAGCATCATGTTCCATTATATGATAACACAATCATACACAAAAGAAACGCGAAAAACTGTGATAAAAAATGTAGCGAATGTTATAGATAAATTGGCGTTAGTGCAATATGAAGAGATAGATGTGCCAAAAGAGTATAATGTATTAATTGATTTAAAAATGGTTAAAGAGGCGTGCAAACAACTAGATAAAATGCTACAAATAGTTAAATCAAATTTTGAAATGAAATTTAACCCAACGGATTATTGTTTTGATTATTCAATCCTACATTCATGCAATGTCGATGTAAATTACTTTAAACCTTTGCTTTGGTCAGTTTTCACTTCACTGTTGAACTCTAAAGAGGCATGTATAACCATTTGACTGCTATAATTTAAGTATTAAAATTTTAATTATGTTCTAGCCAATTCTCCTTAGTAAAATTTTTTGATCAGGGCCAGCTGCTGCCAATTGAGCCTCCTGGAATCGTTTCCCTAGCATGTAGAATAGGTGCTTGTCCGTTAACCGTATTTTGTTAAGAGTCTGCTCAATATATGCAATGCTTTTCGTTGGCAATTTATGTGCATTTTCCTTAAAGTGGTCGAGAAATTGTGCGTAATAACTTTTGTTATTATACCCTAAATAGGCAATACTCCTTAAGCAATGTGTAAGATCTACAATGTCAGTGTCAAGTGTTAGTTGTTTGGAAATCCTTTCCAAAAAAGATTTTTCGTTGTCAGTAGATTGTGTAATCCAAGGTAAATGATTAAATTTAGTAATTCTAATAGTGCGGTTTCGTTCATTCTTCCTTACAAATTTGATGCGGGTGCATCTAACGAGATCCTTTAGGAATATAGCTAAGTCATTTATATCAATTCTGTTACATTCCAAATGATCTACCATTCTTTTGGTCATATTGCACAGTAATTCTTGATCAGGAATTATATATTTAGGCGAATTACCAATGATACTCATTGCACACCTAAGCTCTATTGGATCTAATTTCTCAATTTGCTTTTGGTCCAAACAATTAAAGTAGATAGACTGAACTAACTCTTTGTAGTATCTAGTAAAGTGGTGCCTTCTGGACTAAATGATACTCAAATTACCAGCAGTAATGAATCCGCTATCATAAGCACTTGCCCCTTAGTATAGTCGTCCATATCCATAGTAAATCCAAGCAGATATTCACAACTATGGTGATCAAAATCTTCAAACCCAATTGATTTCTTTAACCTTTCAGTTACTTCACCTAGTAAATTGTTGATGAAGGTAATGTGATCAAAGTCAAATAGTACATAGCATCTGAATAATTTCGCCTTATCAATTGGCCTCAGGTCATGTTTATGTAGGTAACTAATTTAAATTATTTTATTTACCGTGATATTGGTACTAGAAAATGTTGTTTAGGCGTGTTAATGTTGTGTTCATGGTAACATAACAAATCTATCATCTTCTTATTGGTGCTATAGCACGCACTTAGATTATATAGTATGTCAACAAGGGTTGCAGGAGGTACATTACTATATCCATCTAGGATCAGTTCAAAAATTGAACTAAATAACATACTGTCAATATGGCCTGTTACGTGCATATATCTTATCAAATTTTTGATGAATTGTTGTATATAATTCTTGTCGAGGAATACTTTACCAATCCTGGATTCCATTTCATGATCCAAAGATTTGGTGCAATTGCGAGTTATGGGTTTAAATTTAACTTTACATCGAGACAACACTAGCAGTAGATGGGTTAGAAGCTCTGGCGTGCGAATTTTATCAAATTTAGTGCGTAAATTTGAAATGAAATGGTTAAAAAATTTCTTATCATTGTATCCCTTATCGCATAATCTGTCAAGTAAGTGCAAATAATCTACATGTCTAACCATCACACTTTCTTTTTTGAATACTTTAGATAATGACATATCAAAGACTTCTTTATCTTCGGACAAAGTAGTATTTTTGTTATTTTTATCCGTTAGATCTGTTATATTTGTTATAGTAAATGAATTTTCTGTTGATGCTTTATCATCTGATTCTTCTAATCGCTCAGATTTGCCACTGATATCACTTGTTTTGGTGCTAGTTGTTATATCTAATATTGCAGAGGTTAATTTTTCCCAGGAATTTATTTCCCTAGTAGATAACTTGTTAATGTTGTAAATTGGCAACTCTTTTATTTGCTTAATCAAGTTTTTTATAGTAGAGTTGAATCTAACGGAAATATGATTGTGTGAGTTAGTAATGGTAAAAATAGTGTAAGTATTGGTGTTTATTGCGATTCTTGTAAATGTTTCAAGGATTGATCTTTGCATTCTTTGGTTAAGATATTGTCAGCAAGACCATAATCAATGGTTTCCTATATTACTAATAAATATATTATTTGTTATGAATGAAATTTCGTGGAAAAAATAGGAAAACATTATTACAATTCTATTTATAACATCAATCAAGATATGCGTAATAACGCTTCATAAACAATATTTAATAATATATCTTTTCTGAAATTACAATATTTTAAAAAGTCGTGAATATTGAATTAAATTATCATAAAATGTAAATAGTTTAATGTACAGATTAGATGATCACATAACTTTATAATATGGAAATAAATTATAAATTAAATTATGTATGCAATTATCAAACAATGATATTAAATATCCTAAAAGATTATGCATTTGCATTTTTATGAAATAAATTCAAGAAAATAATATAATATTGATGACTTACCTGTGCGTTAAAGAACTTATTTCTCTGAACGTCAGCCGCTACTGTTTCTGGCGATTTTCCCGTGCGATTAGCAATCAAATTTACAATTGTTTCTCTCGTTTTCAAGACTTCTCTAGCTACAATAGCAACGTCTGCTGCTTGTCTTGTTGTCACCAAGCATGAAGGCTGTACCAACATGCATTGAGAATGTGGTAAAACGAATCTTTTGCCTTTGTCACCAACTGAAAGTATCAAAGCTCCAGTTCCGAAGGCCTGAATTAAACTGTTTTTAGTAGTATTTATTTGAAAACAGACACACCTTTCCCAAATTAATTGTCGTTATTGAGGGTTGGATGAATTGTATAACATCATATATGGAAAGCGCCAATGTCTCAGGATATGCTATTGATACATCTTCCCTATCAAATCTTTGGCCTATTTGCCCTGAATTGATGTATCTACATAAAATGGTTTGTTACATTGATATAGGTTGGTGCTTGGACTTGTTGTCTAAGTACAACAACTGATTTATTATAGATTCCGTGGACTAAATAATACAAAAATTACGTTAGATGTGATAGGCTCTCCAATGAAAATGATTCTCTTATCTAAAAGCAATGATGGTAGATCTTGCGGTTCATAATTCCCTAAATTAACCAATTCATACAAGGCCTACTAGCATTGAGAGCGTAATTATTGTTCAAAATCTTATGTTTATTGCAGTTGTAACAATTATTATTTACAGTATGGTATGAATCCACGTAATTGAACAGCAACACTAGTGTTAAATATAACATGTACTTACGGTCACCACTATACCATTAAATATATACGGCTATATATATTACTAGAGTAGATAGAGTAACTATGAATTAAACTGTGATATTGTGTATGTTATTAATAATACATACAATTAAACTAATTAGTTATTGTATCTTTTCAAATTTTTCCATATTGTACTTTGAAGAATGTTTGGCTAGATGATTTGCAAGTTCTTCTCTTTGCTCTTTTATATGCCACGGCTCGTAACTATACACGTCATCAAAAATTCCAGGGATTATATCAACAGATTTCATCTTTTCATGATGTCTAATTTTTTCCAATATCATTGATTTTTCCTTCTTTCTCAACTCTTTGTCCTTATCATCATCCCATAAGCCTTGTGACTCCAGAAATAGCTTCAATCGAACTAAATTAGATATGGATTAGGGGAGATGAATAAATATTATCCATATAACACATATAGTAAATAAATAGTTACTTACTTATGGGATTTACTCCAGTTGAACCCCAAACTTCAAGCTCTCCAGCACCACGATACTGTGACGATTCATCTGAAGTACTGTGATGCCCCAATCTGTATGTCATAAATTCCATGCAGACTGGCGTCTTTTCATTCACACAAATCTCCCTACATGCTTTAGTGGCCAAGTAACATGCAAATAAGTCATTGCCATCAACACTATATTAGGCTCAAAATGTTAGATTTGCATTTAAAACAAAGAACATACCGTATTGTCGGCATTCCGTAGGCAACGCCTCGAATTGCTATCCCATCCCCGGCATATTGATCATGAACCGGGGTACTAATGGCATATCCATTGTTCCTGCACATAAACATAGTTTGGGACTTATACGTGGCTGCAAAATTAAGGGCAGCATGAAAATCACCCTCAGACGCAGCGCCTTCACCGAAATAAGTTACAGCCACCGCATCCATATTTTGAATTGCAAAGGCATACCCAGCTCCTGATGCATGAGGTAATTGTGAAGTTAGCGGAGTGCAAATGGCATGTATATTAGATTGTCTTTTACAGTAGGAAATTGGCATTTGTCTTCCCTTACACTCATCACCAGCAGTGCTAAATCAACATGTACATACCCAAAAAGTTGTGCCAAAGCATCATCCATTGAGAATCCCTTACAATACAACACTCCTAATTCACGGTATTGGCCAAATATATGGTCTTGCTGTTGCAAGGCTAAACCTGAGCCAAGCTGAGTGGCTTCTTCGCCTTGATTCTGAATGTAGAAGGAGATACGGCCTGAATAAGTTAGATTATGATATTTAAAAATCAACTGAAATCAATTTAAAAAATTCACAATCAACATGTGCATAAAGTGTGTAAATACCTTGGCGTTGGATATTATAGAAGATATTATCACAAATGCTAAGTCTAATCATATCCTTATAGTACTCTACAACCTTATGTAAGTCAAAAGGGCAAGTATGTCCATTTTCAAGTTTACCATTTGTATCTAAAATCCTATAAATTGGTATAACCTGAGAATCCCGTATAACGTTTAATTCATTAGTAAATTCTGCTCTACGCAACCCTTTCACATATGGTTTGACAGTGAATGACCGTATTTGGCTGTGATTTGCAACAAGTAAATCGATGTTTAAACTTGATTTTAGGAATTTTGACAGTATACTACACATAATGGATAGCCCCATCACACTTCTGTACATGGTTAATACCAATTATGCCCGTAAATGGTTCATTAGACGCATAGCTGAGAATACGGTTAAAAACAAAATTAATCATTTTGGCGCTTCTGCACCTTCTTTATTCCATGCTAGTGATAAGTTTACAAGCAGCAATCTGTTGAATACAGTGGAATCTAATAATTCATCTGATAAGTACTTGTTAAGTATTGCTAAATTGTCTCACCGTAAGCAAAAATTTGATTTGGCAATATGGCGTGCAATATCAAACAAATTAGAACTCATAAATCATTTATTGACCCCGCAGCAATTGATCGTTCTTTTGCATTGCTTCAAGCAGATAAAATTTTCATCAAATCACATATTTACAAAGTGTATAGATCGACTTAATGGTAAAATTAGCCAGCTAGATTTGTACCATTTGTCATTAATAGCTCTTACTTTTAGACACAACAATCCACCTTCTTGGCTAATATCTCAAGTTTCGTCTCACAGTATATACAACATACAGTCATTATGCATTAGCACATTAACACAAAAACAAATAATTTGGAATTTTGAATCCATAACACATATTCTGGGTATCTGTTTGTTTATTTAGGCTCATTTTCTGCAATCGATTGTGCTAATCAACAATTATTCCAATTGGCAGCTGAAAAACTCATTAAATTAATCGAATCAATCAAATTAATACCAGGTCATTATATACACAAGCTAATAACTAGCTATTGTAGGTAAATAAATTGAATTAATTAGATTGTGTTATAGCCACATCCGTTTATTTGACGTACTATGTGAACAAATATTTTCTTGCAAGCTTAACAATAAGGAATTATCGGATATAAAAATTGGATTTGAGTCTGTACAATATTTTAATCCGAAATTAGTGAGATTTATCGCATATCGTAGTGTCATTTTTGGCAGTAAATGATGACAATTTTTAAATTACAGTGGTATTTTTGCATGTTACATAATTTTTAGTAAATATAGTCTATTTAGTTATAATAGTTTAATGCTCATTTATGATAATTGATTATAAAATTATGTGCACTCTTATTGCGAGTAATTAATATAAATTAACATAATTAATATATATATGCTACTAAATATTATCGTTTCTTTACTTTACAACACATTAATGATAATTTTATAGATATTCAGTATTCAATTTGACAAATTATAATCTTAATAATAGTTAATTGTAATTTGGAATTTTAATTAATGATAAAATTAATTAAATAATACAACTAATAGATAGTACAATTAAATTAACATGCTATAAATATAATTTAATGCAATAATTGAAATCAAAAAAATTTAGGGATAAATTGATCCGAAATGATATATTTTATCAAGTAAACTTTTTAGCTTCTTTAATTAGACATTCAGTAATGTCACCTAGGTACGCTGCATTGTGGTTTAATTCGGGGAATATATCAGCATAAAGCATTGCAATTCCACTTGATTCGTCAAATCGCTGCGGTCCTAGAATCTCTTTTACATGATCTATTTGTCTATATAAAAAACATCAATACCTGCTATTTAGGGGCAAATCGTATAAATTGAATGTCACTGCAACCGCATATAATGGAGTATGTTTTACAACAGCTTCACCCCTCCAAATAATTTTGTAATGTAATGCATGAGGAAATGTAAATCTATTTGTATCTACGTTATGTTATTTGTTACCAAAAGTTCTAGGTAAATTGGATTGGTGTTGCAATTTAGTCAATGGAGTGACAAAGGTAGAAGGCAGATTCGATCCATCTGTTAAAAAATGTTCAAGACCTAGTTTCTATGTTAAATATAAAAGTTTACCCTGAATTTATTCCTAAAGGCGAAATGCCTAGTAGTTCTTATACCCCGAGAGACACGGGATATTTCATTTCTAATTGTTTTGGCCATTACATAAGAAGGTTCAGGTGCACCAATTCTGTCAACCAATCGTGTTGCTGGCGTTCTAATTAAAAGATATATATACCTTGATCTAGCCTCTAAAATATCAGGAGTCACTGGAAACTTCTCCCTCTTCCTTCGCTTCTTTTTCCATCGCACTTGGAGGATCATCATATTTAGTTGTGATAATATGTTATTTTCATAGCAGTGACACATAATATTGTTAAAATGTGTGATATTGCGATAAATATTTGCCAACATTTTTGTATATATATTGTGTATGTATTTGTGTTTACACGCCCCAGCCACATAATCGCTGACACTGCACAATGTCCTGCTGCAATGCCAGAATTAAATCTATGGAAAATATTTCCAAATGGAAATATCAAGTAACACATTTCACATATTTAGGGCAGTGATTGCATAATGCATGGACCATATGACAGTTTACTTATGCTCAAATGGATTTCTCTGGGCTACTTTGATGAGTCTACTGTGGTTCAGGACGTCAGATTTGATAACAAAATGTTGCTTAAAATGGTAATACATGAATGTAATTTGTAGGCTGTGATAAATTTGAAAGAGGATGCCATTAGACATGCTAAATCCATACTAAGCTGCCCTCACCACACAAGCCAAATTTATGCCATAGCGACAAACGAAGCCAGTCAAACTATGGAACTTGCAGGTGTTGATGAAAGGACGGAATCAGTATCTACATCTGATCATTCTGCTAGGAGTGATTTTTCCATGCAGAATGTCCCTATTGTATATCGCAACATACCAAACATAGACAATATTAACATATACAACGCCACTATTACAAATAATACCTCTAATAGCCATGCCAAAATTAATAATAGTGATACTTATACTAAAAATATTGAATCTGCTGGATTAATAGATGAATTGAACATTAATAACATTGATGGAAATGACACGAAAAATAAAGAGCTACAATTGGACAGTGAAATTAAATATTGCAAAACTAACATAGGCCAGTTCTTAGAAATGCCAAAGGATAAGAATTATCTCCAAAATGCAATGTTTTTGCCTCGATTTAATAATGATATATTAGATTTATCACCAAAGTCCGATAAATCCAATGTCGCTAGTACAAGTCCAAAAACACCAAAAGTTAGTGGCGTAGAAACAATTTTAGGGCTAGATGAGGCTGAAAGGCATTTAAAACGGATAGAAAAGCATAAGATTAGCGGATATTTGGAAAAGATAATGTGTATGGGTACAGATATTCACATAGTTGGTCAACTCAACTAACTTATTGTATTCATTAACTAATAGTTGATGATATATTGCATTAAACAGATAATGTTCTGTTAATTGTATATTAAATAATTGATTAATGAATAAGTTATAATATGTTTTGCATTTTCAATCTTTGGATTTGTAAATCAATCCTATAGTTAATCATCTTATCAAGGATTAATTTTAAATCAATTTTCGAGAGACCTAATGCCGTTGATAATTTCATTGCTTAGGTCATTGGTCAAATTGATATAGTACTCCTCCGTCTTATCGACACTCTGCATGGCCATTATAATTACCTCAAACTTTAAATTGGTAATCTTGTTAATTGTATGTCTAAGTGTATTGTAAATAGTTCCCCAACTCACTTTTTGACCCTTATCTGGGTAAAAACTGCACACATACCACTGATAACCCTGAGCGCCTCGTTGTAAAAGATGACAATTGATTTCATTATGCTGAATGTCTTGTATAATGGACATTTATAGTCATAGTCGGTGAATGAATTTTGTTGCAAAAAATCTTCCCTAATTATACTAGCAATTTCAAGGGTCAATTTTTGATCCTCAGACAATGAGTCACGGCCCACCAATTGTAGAATTTCTTTCAATTCAGATTCTTGCTAAATTAAAAGTAGTATTACATGCAATAAATCCTTGATTTTTTTGACATAATTAATGAATTCTGGATCAAAATTATCATAAAACTGCTCAAGCTGGCGCTCATATTTGGAAAAAGAGGTAGCCCAATTGACTATATATAATGAGAGATTACCTGAAGGAAAATGTTTTCGTTGAGCTAACTTTTTGTCAAGGCCCCAAAATACTTGAACAATTGACATTGTAGAAGTTGTTACTGGATCTGAAAAATCTCCACCTGGTGGAGAAACTGCTCCTACAACCGTAATAGATCCGGTTCGTGTTGGTGAACCTAAGCACTTAATCAAGCCTAAATTAATTAGACAGTTATCCCACCTGCACGTTCATAAAAAGCTGACAACCTTGACGATAAATAGGCCGGATAGCCAGAATCTGCAGGCATTTCAGCCAATCTACCAGAAATTTCCCTTAGAGCCTCTGCCCATCGGCTAGTGGAATCGGCCATAAGAGTGCAGTTGTAACCCATATCACGGAAATATTCAGCAATTGTAATACCAGTGTATATACTAGCTTCTCTAGCGGCCACTGGCATATTAGAAGTATTGGCAACTAAGCATGTACGTTCCATAATGGCCACCTTTTCATCATTAACTACAGTAGATAGTTCAGGGAATTCGCATAGAATCTCAGCCATTTCATTCCCACGTTCACCACAACCCACGTATATAATTACGTCAGTATCGGAATATTTGCTGAGTGCCTGTGATATACAAGTTTTTCCACATCCAAATGCACCAGGAATTGCACAAGTACCACCTTTTATAGTAGGAAATAATGCATCTAACACCCTTTGACCAGTTAATAGAGGGGTCTATGTTAGAAAATAATGAAAATATTTTGAATTAAGGTACATAAGGCTTACTGTTCCCTGCATCTTAGAGATAATGGGGCGTGGTTCCCTAACTGGCCATTTTTGGGTCATTGTACAAACAAATGTTTTATCTTGAAACTCCAATTCTAGCAATTTTTCATCGATATTGTATTTCCCCTTTGGAGCAATAAATTTGACTTTACCCTTATATTTCGGGGGGACCATGATACTAGGTAAAATACCAAATATAGTTGATACAAAACAACATAATATTAGAATGAAAAAAATTTTGTTACAGTAATTTATATGATAAATAAATATTTATTTAAATGATTTATTTAGTAAATACACTGCAAAATAGAAATTATATATATAACAAAGTAATTAACTATTTATTGAAATAATAACATATTTTAAATATAAATTATATATTAATTTAAGATAAATAAAAATAATTTAGATAGTATAAATTAAATTCTAAAAAGTACAAATTTGTTTCAATATTTGAATATTAGATAGCGCATTCCTACCTGTGATTTTTTATGAGCTTATTCTCATAAACTACGCCAAATACGTCACCTTCAGATAGTAGATCGCCAATCTTGATATTAGGCATTGGATTGTAATCCCAAAGCATAGTACGATCCAGTGGAGATATTTGTATGCCACGTGGTATGTAAATTTTGTTTGATTTGAGCTTGATGCCATCTAGGGGCCGTTGTATCCCATCAAATACACTACCCAGTAGCCCCGGTCCCAATTCGACGCAAAGCGGTAGGCCTGTACTTACAACCGGGTCACCAACACCCAGACCAGCTAAATAATGTGCAATGCATACATGTATCCTCATACACCTGAATATAAACGAAGTTGCAATCGATTCTGATGGTCTCGCCCATGATATGGCAGTAACCAACAGAAACCAGTTCGAACATTTTAACACCAGGCATGTTTTCCGCAACGATTACTAATTGGGTTTAAACTTACACGGTCCGGAGACCTTAAAAATTGTGCCAGATATGCGTTTACCACAACTACTCATAACATACCAAATAAGTCAAGACCTAGACCTATAGTGTAGGGCATCAAAGATATGTATTCATACATATGCGGTATAATTAATTAGAAACTCTTATTATTTAAAATGTTACTCAATTATTAAATAATTGAGTAACATTTATCTAATAGTTGCAGGGATCCACACGTATGAGCTCTTATAAACAGTCACCGTTTAGACATATATATTTGGATCTACCATAATAATAATTTTAAACAATACAAAAAGCATGTAAAATATGTGTGTATAGCGCGGTTTAGAGCTTTTATACTTACTTAAAATTCTCACGCATATGTTGTCTTCTCGTCGACAAAGTATTCCCTGCGCAAATATCCCACACATAATTGCGTTAGCACAGATTTAAAGTGTAAATTATCAGATAAAAATATAATCTAAGCAAAACATACTATGCGTATATACCTAGGCAATAAAATCCCACACCGTGAATCATAGATGCATCGATAGTATCGTATATGGGTAGATGAATAAGAGATAATTAGAACCACTTTTCGTAATTCGCTATAAAACTAAGATAGTGTGCATACAATGATGCAACAAATAGTTACAATATATAACTGCATGCTGAAATTGAATAAATTGTGGAGGAAATAAATTTGATAAAAACCGATATTGTCACACTCCATTTGGGATTATTGGGAAATTTCTAAGGGGGAAAAATAAGCAAACACATATCTAAATTACAACACATCAATGTCAATGATGAAGGAAAATATGTGCTTGCTGCAAGAACGCGCCACTGGATAGTGACAAGTGATATGTGGGGCATAACCTATATGCAGCACTAACTCTAAACATATTGAAAACAATCAGATTTTGCAACGTATCGCATGGGAAATGTTACATCCGCTGATGTCACTAAACGGTGGATTTATGATGTGCCCCCATCTTATGATGATCGCCGGCCTAAAAAATTGCGCTCCATGATCAGGTCCTCATCTAACCGCAAAGCAATCAAAATTACGCTATCATATCATTCTAATAGCAATTGTTCATCCGAAAATGAATCGTCCTATTGTTCATCTACTTCATCTAGGAAAATTCGCTCCAGCAGCAACTCTAGGCGCTTTGACTCTTCTCGAATTAGGTCTAGAACTACTTCCAATTACAGGGAAAGGAGAATTGGTACAAATCGTGCCTGGCATTCTGCCTTGTCTGTGCTACTTAACACAAAATTGATCCAGTATATTGAATGTTACATATCGTATTTAAAACAGCATGCACTAGTTTCAGATGAACATTTATGGCATAAGGAATGGAACATACCGAGTTGTCGCAACTTGTATGATTTCCTTGCCAGTTACACAAAGATTGTAATTGGTGAAAAGTCGCATCTACAATCTGAATTATTTGCGTTTAGAAGATTGTATAGTGTATATGATTACTTCATTGGATCTTTTTATTCATACCTAAATTCTATAGCTGAAGAATGCACTTCTGTTTGCAATGCTGTAAAAGGCGCCACTAATAATGAACTAAAGAGATCATTTGAATTTGGTGACATTGACAATGAAGACATAATCAGCATGGGTAGGTGCTGCAAGAGACAAAAACTATCTATGAATGACGCATTGATTGTGGGAGTCAATGTAGTCCGAAATTCACAGTTCAAGGAGCTATTTTCCAGGTTTACTGACAAAAATCCAGTTAAAATGTTAAATACTTCGCAGAAAGCCATGGCAGCCCTAAACAGGCTATATAAGATGATAATGGCCTTGAATATGAATTATCAAATTTGTAATCGGCCTAGTAAAATGATGAGAAGCGTTAAAGATGGACTATTTTCGTTAAAATTTTCGCCATTATTACCTGCACCACAACTCCCAAATTTTCCACAATTGCCTCAATTGTCACAGTTAAGTACTATGTTATCCCCTTATATGACTTCTGTCTCAACTATCAAACTAGTCCCTTCAATAGGGTCAATAAGGTTGATCTCCTACATTGCATCAATGACAAATATAAGGAGTATTGTAAGGACTGTAGTTGATAATGATACTAATAATAAAATTGTTCTTGGCGGTGAATCCAATATATTTGATGAAAATGTCGATGAAAAGGAGCAGCGTTTTAAAGAATACATCGCTATGCATACATCGCATTGGGGTGAAGAGGCCTATGATCATGTAGAAGTTAGGTTATGTACCAATAATGATATTAACAGTTTTGGGATTCCAGATACTTGTACAGTTATGTAAAATAACATATCTAACAAAAGTATTGGTCATAATTTTTGATATTTTATCTAGTATTTTTTCAGCAATAATTGGTCACTAGTAACTATTGCCAAATCAGTAATTTCTGTAGCGTAATTTAAATGCAAGTGTACCGATGTCATTATTTTTGGCGCGGTCATGCATGTTCTTAATAGGCACATATAATGTGTAATAATTGAAGGTGGATCGTACATCCTAGAATTATTAGTAGTAAATAATTATAAATGCCCATATATTTTTCTATATTAAAAAATTTAATTCAAAAAATTTAGAATTGTAAATATTATAATTTGTTGATTAACTAGCGATTATAACACTCTTTTGCAATATTGCGACCAAATTCATGGTCGTAAGTGAGGGTCTTCAGAAAGTGTACAATGTCTACGCGATCTTGGAATTTTGGCAAACCGGAGAAATTCATTCCGATGGGTGATTGTACATAAGCCTGTGGATTTTTCATGTACCTAAATCACTCAACTGTGTACCTCATTAAATTGGATTCGTTCCAAACAATCCCAATATTATCCATTGAGACAGAAAAGCCCGTGTTGGTGGTGGCGTTGTCTATTCCAGCAGTGCGATTGTATACGTTGAACAACGAAGGTCCTACAGCGGCAAAGCCAGAAGGCTGCCGATTATCAGGTCTCATAGAGTGACATTGTTGGCAGTGTTTTTTGAACAATTTAGCACCCCTTTTTGCGTCTCCTGGGGGTAGCACAAAATTATCATCAATTATGTCAGGTTGAGCCATTACGCTAATAGTGGTGCCATTAAACACACTTGCTTCCACGCATGCCACTGCAGTTTAATATGCATCATTGGCATAGTTTGATATTAATACATGTATATAATTGATAGTTTTTTATCATTTGTTAATTACTAATTATAGTATTGCCATTTTCACATTAGTTTTTGTTAATAGTCTATTGGTGATTTACGTTATCTGAGATTCTGTTATAAGTTTTTGTGTTATTATTTCATACAATATATAGATCATATATCTATAATAATAGATGATTAATCAATAATACTCTATTATTATTATTTAATATGAATATTCTTAAGTAAAATAATGCATTTTTAGAATAATATTAAACACGATTAAACTGGTAATTATGTTACATATATTAAATCTTGTGTATATTTTGATTATTGATTAAATAATTGACCATCAAAAGTAATATTCACAGGATTTTGTGTATGATTATGTGACATATTATACCATGTATATAATCAAATAAATCCACGTATAATATAGAATATGTTATAGATGCAATTTTATCTTATTTTTATTCTTTAATACCTACATGCTATGTGCTAGTATTTAGTAGGCTAGTGCTAAATGATACGCAAAATTAGGGATTTATACGCGGGATAGTGGTATATAATATGTTCTATGATAATTTACAGTGATATACAGAGTTTAAAGCTGTGGGTTAAACAAAAGAGGGAATCTCGATTTTAAATTGCTTAGTGAAAATCCTCTGGTATATCAAGATATACGGGCAAGGTGCCAGCACAACTTCGTCCTGCTTCGTCACGTTCAAATCGTCTGCCATATACCAATCCCCTACGTTATGATATAGTTTACCTGTAATAGGATGCATAAAATAACCGTAATAGTGCCCCTGACGAGTACTAGGTCCGTCGTGTTGGACCTGGCCAATCAATTTGTATAGCACCCTGTTATCTGTGGTTGAATATCCAGTACATTTGCACTTGAAATCTTTAAATCCAGATTTATAATTTTCCATCAAACCATAACACCTGGCACAAAGAGGTATGTTGTTTCTTGTTATACGCTTAGCAGTAGTGGTACGGGGTTCCTTGGTCGTATCCGCCTTGCGATAGTCGACAATGTATTGGGTTAGGTCCAATATTTCACTGAATTCCACAGGGTTCCATATCTAAATTATGACATCCACGAGTAATATTGAAAATAAATTGCTTTGCTAGTTTTTATAAATATTTACTCATAAAAATAATTGTGTACAATTATACTTGTCTATTATTATATGTGATAATCATATGTAAATAAATTAACAGAATTACATGAATTATTGTTTTTAAAACATTTTACTAAGCTATGCATAGGCATTCACATAGGAATAAAATAATGTTTGGAACAAATTCACTAAAATGTGTTAAATGTGTAGACATAATATAATATATTACCTTGTAAGTTTCTTTCTCGCAAACAAAACGCTTCAGCGTGATAAATAGTACATATGGCAAATTTTGTGCCACTAAATTGCAATACTTTTCTGCATTCTGCTTAGATTTGCACACATTACAATCATAACCCTCTCCATCTGAAACGCAGAGTGACATATCCTTGCTAAAATGTAAATCTAGGCATTCTTGTATTGTAATTTTTGTAAGCTTTGTGATATCCTTGTTCTTGGAATTTGCATGCTTAAGTGATTCCATCTGGGCTATTTTTGTCATGGGTAACGTCAATATGCGATAAGGCACTAAGCGCGAATTTATTGTATTGCAGTTGAGACATTTTATGTTGTCAAGTTCCATTCCTGCATTAACCAAGTATATAATAAACATTATATGGTGAATTATTTGATTGCAAATAAATTTAGCGGGTGGAATTATAAACGATTTCAGCAGCAAACAACATATCTATAATGTACAAAATGTAATAGTTTTATGACAATGTATAGCAGAAAATATGAGATAATTGTATATTTTATGCAAATAAATATATAGGGATGATGATATATATTATAAATAAATATATGATTCAATGTATGTAGATAACATATTGTCAAATACATATGATAATTAATATGAAATACTAAGTTAAAATGTTTAATAGTCAACACCGTTTAAATAAAAAAAGTGGAAAATAATCAAATTGAACTAGATGCATCTGATAGTAAATGAAATGGGTTGGATATGCTTATTCAAATCATCGCATAATTTTTAAACATACCGCCAAAAATAACATTTATTCCTGTGGGTATATGTACATTTGCCATCTCCATCAACACACGGGATATTTCAGAAGATTTAGAAGCAGTAATCAACTCTGCATCGAGTAGATTCAATAAATTTTGTAAGTATTCATCACAATCCTGCATTTCCCGCGGATTAAAATTTGGAATTATTTTTGAACAATTATTAAATAGGGCCTCTGGCCGAATAGCCTTCGTTTGACAACGCCAAAAGTAGTTTATTATGATGGCAATTTCCCAATTGAATGATGTACAATTGCGGTACTTATCCACCTTCCTCCCAATTTTATTATCTGAGGATTTTCCCTGTGATTGTATGTAATCTTCATATACAAAGCCCAGAGATTCCTTTGATGGAAGTGTTTCTTTGTACCTCAAATAGAATATGGCAAATGGTTTTATATTGCTAAGACACTGAATTATTGCGTTGAGGAAGCACGAACCCGCCCCAATGTTTATCATGCCTACGGGATTTTCCTGAATTAGTCATAAAATATATCATCAAGATAAACATATGAAATTTACGCGTTATTTATAAGCTAACGCAGAATAGCCATTTTAAACATAATCATCGGTGGCTCAGGAGAAAAATAAATCATTTAAATAAAATTAATTCACTAAATCACAATAAATTACATAGGATAATGTGTAATGTAGGCATATCAATTTACAGATATATAAATCATTGATACAGTAAATTTGGTTATTTTTGTGTAATATTTGTAAATTCATTCAAACATTAATATTAATATCAATATAGTTACCTTTATGATGGGCGATTCGATCATCTCAGTATTGTAATCCAGAACAATTACAGGAGTGTAACCCTTGGGCTTGGATTTTTTCACCCCTCCCTTGATATTCTTGTCTTTATCATCATTTATGCTTCGTTTTATGTTATGCGAATCGTAACTATTAGGGTACTGGTTGATCCTAGGAATAACTTTTGAGAGGAATTTTTCGGACTTGAATAGGAAGAGCAGGACACAGTATTCGCAGAAATAGTTGGCATTGTTGGTCCCCCAAAGCATAAATGGTAAGTGGATCAGCGATTGACATAGAGGATTGGTATTTAATTGTATATTATGAATTACATCTTGAAATTGATTGCCTAAATGTTCCCGTAGGGTGTTGATTATTTCGTAGGCCTTGGGAAATGAATCATTCTCAGACGTAGTTAATATTTCAGCAAGTGTCCGTAGCATATCTAGAATTTTAATGTTCTGCTTTCTCTTAATTCCCTGTTCAATGGTGTTTGGACCTTCACTAGAGGGCAACGAAGCTAGCACCGTGTCATACTGAACCTGGGCCAGATGGTGTTGGTTTTGTACTCTTAACGGGTAAAATTGCTGTTGCTGCGGATCTTGTTGATGTAGAATACGATACTTTTGTACATTTGAATCAGTTTCATTTAACTGCTGGCAGTCGACCCTAGCATCAAGGGGGAATTTTTGTGAGTGATCCAATTTCATCATGGATTTTAGGGGTAAGTGATAGTAATTCTGGTCAAACCCTGTGTGTATCTGATGAATATTTCCACTGTGTTGGTTAATGAATGGCATTTGTCGCATAAATTGCGGTTGTACTCCATTAGGTAGACTTTGTACAGCTGACACAGATTGCTGTGACAAACCATGGCCTGGAAGCTTATAAAGATTATGCTGTTGGTAATAAAATTTTGGATGTGAGAGTTGAGGATAGTGATTAGGTAATTGGCTGAGCTGGTTAACCTGTAAGTCTATGCGACTGCCTTGTATAAGGTGATTTGGCAAGTGATTATTGGCCATGGTTGTAAGTTTATCAATATCATTGTACGCATCATCATTAATGTGATAGCCTGCCATATTGGCGAATCCGTCCATTCGTTCATTATATACACTAGCAACGATATTAGAGTTGACTACATTTTGCAATGGATCGGGGTTTATGCCATAATTGTCAATGCTTTCACTCTTGGGATTTGTATATGTGTTATTCCCATAATAGTTGTTTTCTCCAGCATGTACTGATGAATCGGCAGCGGTTCCCAAACCATTCACTACCGCGTGATATGCACGATTATTTAGATTCATCAGACAAAACTACTATGCAATTATTGTCTGGTTGACTTTTGCCATTCTAACTAAAAAATAATAGTGCTAAAAACACATATTCATTCAACTAAACCCAACGAAGTACGATACGAACCAACCAAGGGCAATGGGGGTTACCTATATATACATGACATGCCACACTGGGACTATGTCTCAGTGCTCTATTAGTTATAAAATTAGGAGTGAATAAATAGTTGAGAAGAAAGAAAGACCTGTTAGTCAAAGAGTGAAAATCCCATGTCATCATCATCCTCTTCTTCTTCAACATTTGATTCCTGGGCCTTTCCAGCCTGAGGCGCATCTACCGCTGCACTAGTAGTGGCAGCAGCATGGGAAGCAACAGGAGCACCAATAGAGGCTACTGAACCAAACAAAGCACTAAAATAATATTTTACTTACTTCAAATCCTTACCCTTCAAAGCTTTGGCAAAAAGCATTGGAAGATAGGGCTCCACCTTAGCACCGGCACTGTTTAGCACTTTGTTTATGTTTTCCTTAGATATCTCCAATTCATCATCGTACAATAGTAGTGATGAATATACACATAACAGTTCTTGTCTTTCAAAAGGGCTAAGCTCCTCTACGGCTAATTGCGCCATAACTACAATTATTGGCAGCCCCACGACATTAGGGTACACCAGCAATGTTTTTATTAATCAGGCTACAGTACTTAACTACGCAACTAAATCAGTATATGCATACTCTATATCATTTTGTTGTCCTATTATTGTACATTTGCCACCATCCCCATTGTGGACTGCGCGACCTGAGTGATGTTGTGTTTACCTATTAGGTGTATTAATTCCTTGGAATTCCTGGGTTTCCCAAGCAATACTACATTTTTAGACATTGTAATAACCCCACGGGCAGAATCCATGGATGCAATTTTTACGCCATCATTATGGATTTTATTGGCTTTATATGTATCGAGTATTTTATCCATCGTCAACATATTTTTATCTTTAATCCCCATGGATTCATGTAGTAGTGTTGACTGGGTTAGATTTTTTGAAAATACATTATAAACATGGTTAAAGTGTATCAGATAAGCATTTGTACTGAACTAGATTGTGCTCACCTCTATTCCATAACTTAATAGCGATTCTCGAATTTTAATGAGTGAATAGTTGTGATTAGCGAAGATAAGAGTTTCATTAGTGACTATTTTAGACAAATAATCAATTTCATCGTCTAAATAAAACTGACTTTACCAAAGTTATCACAAACGTGGTAATATAATTGTACATTGCCAGAAGTTGTTTCCGATTTTTCTAATTCCTGTTCCACGCGGATATAGACCATGTTTCCAGTTTTTTTGCCTTTTTTAAAAGTATGAATTATACTATCTAGTGTTCTACTAAGTGTCCTGTTTAATGTAGCAGAGGCAGCAATAATTTGTGTTTTATTCTTGTTAACTGCTAAAATTGCCTGTAAAATGTTGTAAAACTGCGTCTTTTTCCTAGACCAAAGTTCTATTTTTTTCTGGTTGTATTTATCTGAGTGATAGTTGAGATACTTGGCAACTTGAATAATGCATCAATTTCATCTATCAATAACAATTTAATTGATTCTAGAAACAATTTACGATCGTCTGAGTCTAGTAACAATAAGTACTCTGCTAATGCATTGCTAGTAGCTAGAATGAATCTTTTTTTGAGAGATATTAAATCAGTTTTGCAGGCCTTCCCAATCAACAACGATACCTTCTGTCTATTCAATAAACAAGATGTCTAGATAAACATCATATTACAAATTCAGCAGATTGTATGGAAAGTTCTCTGGAGTGAGAAATGTATAGAGTTCGAAAGGGCACATTTGCCTTGACATTCTTTACACTCCTAGTGATTTCGCAAGCATAGGTCAACATACTGTAGGTTTTGCCAAGTCCCGGTGGCCCATGTATCAAAATATCTAATCCATTTTCAGCATGTTGATTCACTAGTTGTTTTAAATCTTCTTTGTGTGTCAAATTATCTAATGATGGTTTGATTATCTTGATTCTATGCCTTTCCAGTGATGGAATATGTACTGAACCATTGGATAAAACTTTAAATGATTTTGTATTTGTAATAACTAATAAAAATAGGGGAATTATGATAGTTATTGGTAATAACATACACCCATATGTATCAGTATAGTGTCCAACCTTAGCTATGGGTGCCACTATGTATAAACTTTGATATGCAGGCGGTTGATTTTTTAAACAAAATAGTCAGTGATCTGTGATTAAAATTTGAAAATTATGTAAAGTATTGCTAATTTTATTATAATATACACATCAATTATTTTTTATGGTCCCATTTATGTATCTTTATGTTAAATACATTCAACAGCCTAAATTTGGAAACTATATACACAATTTTTTCTGTAGAATCTACTTCAATTGGTATTTAATTATCTAATCTTATCATAATGGATGAAACACTCCAGTCAATATTGTTATGTATTAATAGAATAGTTTGTATCAGCAATTTATAACCTAATATTAGTATAAATATCATCGTTTGTTCAAATAATTTCTACAAGGTTGTTAGTTTACTCATTAACCAGTAAGACGTAGTTTGCGAATTATATGAAATTATTTGTTAGCTCATGCAATGTCCATATGTGTAGATAGGTATTGTTAGATAGTTTGGAATACCAATTATATTTAACTAAATGCTTTCAAATTTTTATACATATTCACTGGATGATATATGTTAGCTACACATGTGAACAGACAATGGATAATAGAGTAACCATACATTTTTTGTGAATTTAAGACATTTATCATCAATTATACGCTAATAGACATATTATATAAATTAAATACTATTACATATGTATAATTTTTGAAACGTAAAATATTAAAATGATATAATAGAAAATTAGTCTACACGTAGAATATAAGTGGATTTTATCCTAGATTGATATGATTGTTATACAAAGTACGAGCTAAAATATTATACAAATTATGCTAATCGCACTGGATCAAGGCATTTTCAATACGTGGTGTTTTAAACAATCTAAGCACACGAAGTGACTGTGTAACATGTATTTCGCTATGCCCCATTGGAGAGATTTGTAATATCTTGCCCCAAAGTAAATTTCTGTCAATCCATTCAATTGGACTTAAATTGTTTGCCTCACATTCATCCAATATTTCACGACACAATGTGTCTATGTCATGTTCTACACTCTGTGAAATATTTTGCAATGTATAGCTCCCCGTCTGGCGTAATAGAATTCTCAAATTTTTAAGATCATGTTCAGTACATAAATCCAATTTGAGCTGCAAAACCTCCCGGATAAGTAGCAAAGTTTTGGTTAAGAATTCTGGGTGCAGCAATTTTAGTTGATGGTATAGAGACTGGAATATATCAAGAGCCGCAATTTTATCCTGTCTACCCATCCTAGACCTCATTAGGGCCATTAGAAATGTTAATTTAAAGATAATTTTAGGGCCAGATACATCATTTGAATAAGATTTTAGCGATTCTTCCGCTATGCGCGAGCCTATCTGGTAATTTCCATCCTTAAAGTGGCATTGCACCAATAGCAGATTTAGGTGTATTAGTATGGCCGGGTCGAAGGCAGATGATCTGATGACAGAGGTTAGTATTTTAATAGCATCTCCGTATTTTTTTCCATAAAATAGATATGTAGAATAAAGCATGACAGAGGCCACCAGTGCCCAATCGATGTCCTTATTGGTGAATGTGGAAAATGATAGGTCATATGCACGTTTTGCATAGACTATGAATTCATC
The DNA here is from genome assembly GCF_000691945.2 of Babesia microti strain RI. Classification (NCBI taxonomy): domain Eukaryota; phylum Apicomplexa; class Aconoidasida; order Piroplasmida; family Babesiidae; genus Babesia; species Babesia microti. Next base: position 417,064 of record NC_034969.1, read on the forward strand.
CGAATCATTAGCAAAATCAAGATTGCCACTGTTAATATCTACTCCACTTTTATTTATTGACATTAGTAAATCTAATTGTAGTTTCCAAAAGCCATTTCTACCTAATTTACCCTCCATATGAGCCACTACACCATCGTAATCATCAGTGGCATTACCATAATCCCCATAAAACATATATTCACTAGTTAACGGTTCAATTAAATCGTATTTGTAGTGATTTATGTGTAGGTGGTTAATCCACAGTTTTACTTTATCAGACCATACCTGATCTATTTTTAGAGCTTCAACTACGGACTGGTAGAGTTGAGCTGCTTGAATTTGGCCCTGATAATTAATGCAAACGCCATGAGCATTCATTGGGCAAATTGGATCGCATGGATGGCCATTTTTTGTGAAAGCAGATCTCACTCGCCCCAAAGGACCGTATGTATACGACTGTGATTGCCATAGCATAGCAGTATTTGCAAGTGCATCTCCAAGCTTTATTCCGGTAACTCCTCTCATGTATCGAGATTGATCAAATGAAGTGTACCTCATTATCAACTTAACGCTTGTCTCCAATAACCATGTACGCCGTGGATATAGCGTTTTAACTTTATATTCCATAGAGAGAGCATCTTTTTCATTAGATTGAGAATTTACATCATCTGCACCAGTATTTTTTTGGCCTATTAGATATGTTACATCTGGGAACAAAATGTTGGAGTCTAGAGACATTTTTATCCCTTGTTTTGAAACATTAAGCTCTTTCCGCAAAAATCTTACATCCCATATATCCCGACAAAAATTCAAAAAATGAGGAATTGCAATATCAATGGTACCTTTGGATGCGTCTTTTGGAACGTCCATAATGTAGAAATATCCATCAATGAAGAGTATAGGTGGGGGACTGACGCTGGGCCAAAAATCCAGATTAATTACCTCAGCCAATGCCATAAGTTGTTCTGCAATATCTAGTTTTAGATACATATTTGAAACTTGTGTTGGAGAGGTTAGATTTTGAAGTACATTTCTAGTGTAATCTCCACACGGTAGTAGGGGCTGAGCCACCAGCCTATGGCAATAGGAGTCTACGATTGCCTCGAAAGGCAAACTGAATTTGCTTTCAAACCCCAAGGACCAAATTCCATCCATTAATCGTTGCAATATTTTAAACCTCTTGGTATAAAATTTCCATTCTTCCCCCTTCTGTAAGACCTTGTAAATTATCCCATCCACAATGTCATATGGTGGTGGAAAGGGACAAAATATGTCACTAAACAATGGGTCTTCGCAATTATTTACATATGAATAATTGTTATTAATGTAGTTGACTAGTAATTGTTTAGATGCTGAGTTAAAATTGCCAATTTCACTAAATGGTCAAACAATTACCTATAAAGTAAATGTTCAGACTCAGGCCCATTGTGCGATAAGGAATGTCTATAACTCCATTGAAGTCGTTTGTACCAATTTGAATTTAGTGGATCGTTTTGTGTTAGTTCTGGTGCGATTGGATTGTCTGCTGGGACTTCCCACGACATAGTACATGATTGGGTGTGGTATCAGTGCACATACTATGACAGTTAAATGTCTAAAAAATTCAAACGAACATCAAAATCACTGTGATTCGTACAATTTTAATTTATTATAAAATCCAAATTGTTGTCAAAATGTATTTTAAGTTAAAAATTAGTTTTGAAATAATGTCACAGTACTATATTTAACAGCTACAACTTTATTAATTATACACCACAAGTTAATTGGTTCAATTCTGCTACAAAAGACTTAACAGGTACTCCAATAATATTCGTGTAACTTCCACTAATTAGTGTTGAAAATTGCCCACCCGCACCTCCTATTCTGTAAGACCCGCATACGTTTTTATAATCGCCCGTATCTAGCACCAATTCGATCTCCTCGTCGCACATGGGTTCCAAGCTCATCTCTGTGGAGTCGTGAAATAGTTTAATGGGGGACTGATAGCCATTTGACTTTGATAGAATAGCAACACCCGTAAATATATGATGAGTTGAGCCAGAGAGCGATTTTAATTGATCTTTAGCGTCATCACGATCCACTGGCTTTTCAAAAATTCTATTGTCCTTGAACATGATAGTGTCGAAACCCACAACAAATGGGAAACTAGATTTGTCACTAAAGGGCATATTGTTATGAAAGGGAGTGATGATTTCATTAAACATGGAAGATATGTTCAATGAATTAGTGCCAGACCATAGAATTTTGGCCACAGCCTGAGCCTTGTGCAGTGCTGTCTGTTTTATATATTCGACAGGCGTATAGAGTGACTTGTCCAAATTCTCATCGAATTGGGAGGGAATAAAAACGCAGTTAGTGAATTTTATTATCTCCTTGAAAATGAATATTCTGGACTGAGATGAGGATGCAACAACCAACCATTTGTCATCCTCCTTAAATTTATTTGATAGGCCTAACAATGTAACATTCTTTGTCATGATCCTACAAGCCCTTAACAGACCAAGGGTATATGGTGGCACAACAAACAACAGGGTATTACATGTTAGTGATAGACCATATAATTTAAATTTTCCATCTTAAATTTTATATCATGTATAATAAATTGTGGTAACTAGCATTATAGACAAAATTTTATGATTCATAAATTCTGTCTATTACAAACTGACAAATGTGTGGAATATGTAGACAGCGTTTAACATAACAGCTATTGATATTAACGTGCCAAGCTGACATCACCGATTATTCACCATAAATACTAGGTCTATTTTTATAAATTAAATTAATAAATGGACAGTTTGCGATAATTGATGAAGTTAAATGCCATCTCCATCAGAATTCTGTGCTATAACTTCCTCAATAATTTGTTCATACGGTTCCAAATTGGGAGTGACATTACTCAAATATGTTATAGTGTTAGTACCATTGTAATTGGTTACGAGCTGATTGATTAGACCCTGCTGTATCATCGAACTGATGATGTCAAGTGTCTCACATGGCTCCAGTAGGCACAATTTGTTGTTAATTTCTGCAAGTGTCAGCCCGGGTGAATTTCTGAGGATAGAATAGATCCGCAGGGGAACTAGGGAAAAAATCGAGAAATTTGGCGCGCCAGTCAATGTTGTGAATATTGTGGGTGAGAATTTATCCAAAAGTGGCATTGCATTTATACCAAAGTCATTTATCACATCACAAATGTACTTATCGCTAATATTAAATCCACATTTTAACCACAAATCATTTGTTATGTACTTTGGCCTGACAAAAATAGTTTTTGATTGCACATTTAATAAATTTTTGGCAAATGAAGATGCAACAAATCTCCAGCTGGTATCTGGTACTCTAAACGCCAACTTTAGCAAATAAAGTAATGTGAGTTCCTTTGGCACATCCGTGTATAGTGGAACAGACAATCCACTTTCTTGGGCACTAATCAGTTGATCATATATGGTAATAATTTTGTGCTTATCTACCTCCTTTGCCAATTCTTGAAGCAGGGTAACCCCGCTATCGCAACCTAGTTTATCAGTGGAATCAGGAGTCAATAATAGGTTAAAACCGTCGATTGGGGATGAAACCTTGGCAACTGCTATTACAGGTTTTGATACTTCTTTCTTCTGATTTTTTGACAGTGATTGATTGACAACAAATGTTATTTGGGGGTATGGCTGCTGTATCATTGCATAATGGCGTTCGAGGCCACCAGAATAGATACGCTTATCTATCTTGGTTTGCTGATAATCTTCTACCAGAAGCATTCCCTTTCCGGCTGCTAGCATTTCAAGGCGAGAAATAGTGCTTTCATAACAGCTATACTTCTGACACAACCACAAATTTTGTAATTCAATCATAGAGCCAACTGTGCCAAATAGGCGAATATTTCCGTTTTTCCCAATGATATACTTGCATAAAGTACCAATTGTTGCATTTGATGTGTAACTATCGCCCTTATCATCTGGTAATGTATTGTCACTAGAGATACTGGTCACTTGTGATAAAGACGGCACCTTATGAATAATTTTGGCCAAAGTCCAATATTTAATCAACTGCTTCAGCTCCTTAAACGCTAAAGGGCTAAAGCAGTCAACTAATAGTTGGCTATTAATACTTTTAATAGGTGTTACTAGGAAACTGCGGAAGGTAAATTTGAAGACGGTATTTTTAATTTGTCTTACAGGTTTCTTCTTCAAAGGCCTCCCATCTTGCAGTAGTTTGGTTATTATCTGTTGGCACTTTTGCCATAAAATTCTCGGAGATTTTGAGTCGTGATCATCAAATCCCCATAACAATGACACTAATTTATACAGCAGTTGATCATTTAATTTTTGTCCATAATGCGCAGTTAAATTTTCCGCACAGGCTAATTTTTCCCACCAATTCGCACTACTGTATTTAGTTGGCTTTTCTCCAGATATATAAAGAGGATCCAAGTATTTATCGATGAACTGGGACAAAATTTCAATGTCACCACAAGTGTCGATACTGGTCGCATCCTCGAACAATCCTTTCCAATTTTTTCTAATCAATGCTTCCTTTGGTATCAATCGTTGGCCATTTCTAACTAATTGAATTTCACCCATCTGCTCCAATTCATTACCCATAGCCAAATAAGATTCTATAGAATCATCGGGGTGTGATTCAGTTATGTGCCAAATGAATGATTTCAGGTGGGACCAAAATCTCTCAAGGTCATCAAGGCTGTTCATTGACATAGATCCCTTGTTACAGTAGAAGCAGTTTAAGTCCTTATGGCAAAATGACTTGTTTATCACACGATTAACAAGCCAAAACTGATAAACGGTGCCATTGCTAGTGGGTTCGGTTACACTATTTACCAGACCCAATTCCGTTAATAAAAGACAAAGTTTAGTGACAATTTGCGTGGCTACACGGCGATTTTTTGTATTGGAAACCCTTCCTACAGCTCCAAACATCAACAATTTGTAAATGTCTGAGGGCAACTTTTCCAGATCAACTGACAAATGTTGTTGCACCCATTGTTGATCTTTAATCGCATATCCACAGCCTATAACCTTCAAAAAAATGCGAAAAGGCATTTTGTTCAATATGGACTTTTCTGTCAACAAATCATTGCCTAGCGTAATAAGGAATTCATGGGTAATCTTAAGTCTTGTCATTATGGGTATTACAAATCCATTGGAAACTAGTAATTTTTGTGAAAAAGAAGCGTTTTCCTGAGACCTACCAATCACTTCAGACACAACTATACCCTCAATTAGTGGCAAGTCTAAAGTTTTATTGTTTAAATTAGTAGAGCTTCCATTAGGTGCATCCAATTGATTAGATTCCGCATTACTAGTAGTATTATTCTGCGTATTTCCCTTGAGTGCCAAGGACCAAAGTTTCTTAACTCCTTCAGATGTTGTTAAATTGCTGTCGTAAATTAGATTAATAGGCACCAAAGCGTTTTGAGATGGAAAAAATTTTATTTGTCTAATGTGTCTGTAGTGTTGCAATGCATGCGATATTAGTCGATTAACCGTTCTCTTGTCCACCAACTTTTCAGAACCTTCAACTTTGCAAAATGTTTTTGCAAAATCTGCCGGAGTAGCAAATTTTTGCCTCTTTAAGTATTCAATTATGATGGCAATTCGGCCGCGGAATTGGGAGGTGTTGATCTTCCCCTTAACCTTGCCAACTAAAGATGAAAGTTGCTCAAGGTTATTCCTTAGCCAAGAGTAGAATTCAGTATTTTGGTCGCTATTAATGCTTAAATCCATATTTATCGATTGCGATAAGTCATTGTGTGACAATTTGTCACTTAACATGGTACCTTCCACTAGTGGCAAATTTGCCAATGATCTATTACTGAGATGGTAGCGATAATAGAACAATTTACCAGCTCTCTCTGGTATTTTCTTTATATATTCGGGGCATAAACTGTTAAGAATCTTTGTTAGGGGTTTTAAACGAATTGACAGGATCTGGCAAATTTCCGTAGCCATAATACCCTTGTTTCCATTTAACATAATTAACTTGCAAATCTGCTCAGGTAGAGTCAACTTAGCATTCAATTGGTATAGGTAAAGTGATTTATAATCACTACACTCGTTAGATTTTGCCTTAAAATGTGGGGATTTCGCTGTTATTAGCACCAATTCATTCTTACCCGTGTCCTTGCAATAAGCCAATGCTCTAGCAATTTTTGACCGCTCAATCAGGAAGTTTACTAGGTTATTAAAGCCCTTTTCGGCCACTTTTGGATTGATTGCCGCACATAACTTGGCTGCAGATGATGATGTCAAATTTATGTAGTAATTTAGGGTACTGGACTCCAGTGCAATACCATCCGGGGATTTGTTGATAAAATCTAGCAAAGTATTGCCAAACAAATCCAGTGATAAATTTTTCATCTGTACTTTGATATATTCTGGAAATTTTTCAAACACGAAGTATTTGTGATGGAATAATATGCTATTGCTGCTGGCAGAACTAGTGGAAAAACACATCTTATCTTCACTGCCACTTTTGACATAGAATGGCATGTTGAGCTTGATTATTACCTGTTGTTTGCATAAAACTTGTAACAGTTGAAACAGATTCTTTGGGTCTATAGACAAATTGTAGGATAATTCCGACTGCCAGTAACCTAGGTGGTTGCTTGCATACCTTCATATTTGCGTCTAGATATGGCCAATAAAACTCTTATACGTTGGGTATTCTTTATAATCGATTCATACATATCAATATTAATCCGTCTAAATCGAATCTCATTGCAGAGCAAATGCAACGCCTCATCATTAACTATGTCACTGATTGTTGGACTAGAGGTTAGAATTGAGGGTGAATTTATGACAAATTTCCACAAAATATCCTAAGTTAGGCTTTAATTACTTTGATATAATGGCACTCAGTTGCCATTTGTTGTGACACTTGCTGTAATAAATCCGCAAAACGAATTGGTTGTGTTTGTTCTGCCAGCACATTTATGGATTCCTCGAATACAAGAATATCCATGGCACAGTTATTATTTAGCTATTATTCACACAATATTGATAGATTATTTGATACCTATGCGCAGTATTGCGATAAAATGGATGGCTGCTTGCATTGGCGCTATTCACGCGCCCTCATACATGGCACCATAGCCCTATACCGAGCGATATACATGCATTTTCTGTTTACTATAGACTGATAGGTTAAATTTAAAAAATTAGCCATAGCATAAATACACACATAAGAATAAATGGGTAGAAATTAATTGCTGGTTATTAGTTATTGGTGTCTTAGACTTTCTAGAGAAATCTAAATGTATATATTTTTAAGCTCAAAAAATATGCATTATTCACTAAATATATCCAGACCAAATTGTCCAATAACTTTTTTTCAAAACTCCAACAATCACACTTGAAACGACCCATTTGAATTTTTATATTAGTTATTTGTTAAGATTATATGACACGACATTTACTTGTTAAAAACTTTGCTATAAGTCGCTCTCTCACCTAATTCCTGTTCAATCCTCAGCAGCTGGTTATATTTGGCGTTCCTCTCACTTCTGCACGGGGCTCCAGTCTTGATCTGGCCAGTGCCTAGAGCTACGACGAGGTCTGAGATGAAAACGTCTTCTGTTTCACCTGATCTGTGTGACACCATAACTCCCCAGCCATTTTCCTGTGATATTTTGCAAGCCTGAATGGATTCAGTAACAGATCCAATCTGGTTAACCTTCAGCAACAATGCGTTGCAAGCTTTCTTCTGAATTGCTGCTTCAATTCTCTTTGGATTTGTCACTAGTAAATCATCACCCACAATCTGAATTTTGTCACCAATCGCAGCGGTTAGTTTGGCATATGCCTCCCAATCGTCCTGATCAAAGGGATCTTCAATTGATACAATTGGGTACTTGTTAACCAATTCCTTATATAATTCAACAAGCTGATCACTAGTCTTAATGTCAGGGGAGCTAGACTTGAAAGTCAAATTGTACATCTTGACATCTTTCTGATAAAACTCAGATGCTGCAACATCCATGGCAATTTTAATTTTGCCAGTATAACCGGCTGCGGCAATGGCTTCTACTAGCAAATCAAGGGCTTCCTGTGGAGTGGATATGTTTGGAGCAAAGCCGCCTTCATCACCAACATTGGTGGCATCTTGGCCATACTTCTTATTTATAACCTTCTTAAGCGTGTGATATACTTCAACGCCCATTCTCAATGCATTGGAGAAATTATCGGCAACCGTTGGTAATATCATAAATTCCTGGAAGGCCAGGGCATTTCCAGCATGTGAACCGCCGTTGATAACATTAAGGCATGGTACAGGCATGATAAACTTGTCAGTAGGTTTACCGGATAATTGGGCCAAATGTTCATACAATGGAATTCCTTTAGCGGCAGCCCCGGCTCTCGCGGCACCCATAGACACTGCCAAAATAGTATTAGCGCCCAGTTTAGATTTTGAGAATCCCCATTCATTTTGTGTCCCATCCAAAACTTTTACCATGTGATTATCCAATTTTTCCTGTTCTGTGCACAAGAAACCCTGGATGCCTGGGCATATGATATTGTGCATATTTTTAATTGCATTTTGCACGCCCTTCCCCAAATATCGAGTTTTGTCTCCATCCCTGAGTTCAAGTGCCTCATATATGCCAGTAGAAGCTCCGGATGGTACTATAGCACGGAATTTACCACCTTCGGTGGTTACTTCGCATTCCACGGTAGGATTACCTCGGGAGTCTAGATTAATGGCAACTTACCTAAAACCTCTCGACCACAAGCGCTAATTATCTTTGTCATCTTATAAGTGGTTAGTTATGTGTAACGTTATATTGTGATTGTTGTAAACGATTTATTATAAGTGATGTATCGATGGGGTGAGTCAATTACTTCCTCTGGCTATGCTTATTGCTTATAATGTAGACGTTTGGTCTGTCTATTTATTAATTTTTGATTGTGTTAATTGCTATAAACCTTTTTAGTCTACGCTCACTTTTTAATTTGAGGGTCTGGTGCTATTTTCGCAATAAAAAATCCATCGCAAACCTTCCTGACATTAAATCTATTGTTAAGAATTTTTTCCCTTCCACTAATTCTATTTTATCAGTTTTAATGTTGATTCCACATTATATGACGTAAAATTTTTCTATTAACCTCATAAACAACGATTATTAATATTTGAAATATTATAACAACTTTTTTCATTATTGTTTGTGAGAGATGGATTATGAAGCACATTTAGAGACGATTAATGAGGCCTTGAAGCAGGATCCGGACAACGCTGAACTACTACAACTCAGGAAAGATATAATAGAGGTTATAGAACTTGAGAAGGAATCCAAAAATGTTACATCTTCAAATGATGGTGAAATAGACGATTTGTCGGTTGTATCTAAGCCACCTATCACTAGTGTACCAGATGAAGTGAATTGCAAAAAATATGTGGGCAGAATCTGTTCAGTTATTTACCAAGGCAAACCTACATATTCTAAAATCATCGCAGCAACAAATGATAAACTAACACTGGATCTTTTTGGCCTAGAAAAACAGGCAACTGCTACTATATCAGAAATTAGATTGCTGGAAGCTCCAAACCAATCGCAGTGTAAACCGGGCACTAAACTACAAGCACTTTATCAGCCTGACGGGTGAGCATGAATTATATTATTTTTAGGTTAAAGATGTTTTTAATTTTTAAATAACGTCATTCAAAGTACAATCACATTAATCTAGACTATGGTATAATTGTACAATAGACAAGATCACGCCATTAGGTTATTATATAACCTACTGCGACTACGACACTAGCGAATTGGTTGGATTTGATCAAGTCCGAATTCCAACAAATCAGCAACTTCATAAGAACGGGGTAAAAGAAATAATTACCCCTGCCGGCTATCGTATTCCAGAAAATCTCATTGTAAAAGATACAGGTACTTGCAGAATGACTCAGACACTGAGAAGCAGAGGATGAAGAAGAGAAAAATAGTTTCCAGTTTAAAGAAGAAGCAAAAACAGGAGAGTATTGACAAAGAGATTGAGAGTAGGGTTAATTCATGGCGAAACTTTCAGCAGAAGGTCAAGCCTAGAATTTGAGTTTATATGGAGACACAGAAGTGACGATAGCTTCTTTAATTCAGTATCTAAATATTAACCATTTGTAATTTATGCAATAAACACGCCATTTTACTTATGAATAATTAGAATGTAAATGTGTAGTAAGTGTTTATATGTACTGATAACACGCGTGCATTATGCATACATATTAAGCAGGAATAAATTTTGTAAATTATTGTGGTAAAGTTAGCAAGGATTTCTTGGCAAACTTAATGTGAATAAAACTAAATATTTCAATATGTTATAGATAAATGGTATAGTAATGGTGACACTATCATGGGGATAAGGGTGGAGGTGATTCTCGAATCATCTAAGGGTATATTGCAACTTATTGAAAATGAGAAACTTGCATTTACCCCTGAGAATTCCGACCTAACTCTACTTTGGGATGTAATTAACTGGCAGAAATTCGAGAAAGCTAAGAAGAATGCCAAAGTTAGGCTCACATTTTCAAAGCGCTGTTCATATTTTATATCTAATAACGGCAATTTAGCTTCTGAATTGGAGCTGTATGAGAATTTACAGAAAAATGTGATAATCATAGACTTTGAAAACAACCGCGATGCACTAGAACAATTGTGCAACGAATTGTCAACTGCCGCTGTCTCTAAGCTGAAGGAATTGCAGGAAGCCCCTAAAATTGCGGAGAAAACTCTAGAAGAAAATCTCAAGGGTAATTTGGAAGAGGAGCCTAATGAACACCTACTTGTGCTATCGCAGGAAAATGAGATTAAAACATTATATAACACCCTGGTTAGGGGGGTAAACAATGCATTGACTGCTGATGAATTCTGGAGAAATCACCGTGAAGCGATTACAAAGTACAAGCCCCAAATCATAGGTATTTAACGCTTAGTAATCCGAAAGAATTTATCTTTGACATAAATTACTGTAGTAAATACTAATGTCTACAATGTTAAAAAATAATTTATGAAATCAATAATAAATGACTAATGAAATGCAACGAAAATGTATAACTAAGTACATATGTATAATTGATAACAAATTGGCATTTAATTTATGAATACAATACATATATCAACTATCATTCAATAATTTCATTAATAGACGTTAAATTTGCCAATTGGGTGTGAAATAGCGAATAAATTATGTTGTTTATTTATAAATACCTGAAATTGATTGTTAAATAAACAATTATTAAACAAATAATGAATTGTATAATTATGTAAATATCGAATAAAAAATATGATTTTATCAGTTTTTACTTCACTAAAACAGGACGGGACAATGCTAGTTGCTTCATGGCATCACCCCCTTCATTTAACGATTCTATTGGCTCATCTGAAGTTTATTATACTGAAGAGATGACATCTGCACTACTAGAAGAAGATGAGACCGTGCGAAATATCTACAATCATGTTGTAGGCACACGAATGATGAAGAAGGAGGAATTTTGGAAACAATTATTCCAATCGCACTATATTTACGATTTACTTGGCAAAAAATTTGATGGCAATAAAGTTTTGTACTATGAGATTCAGGGTATACCTATAAATCCCACCAATGATAATTTTGGTGATCACTCGGAAGTTGAACTCATAAGTAAACTCTCCTTTCCAGACAAAAAATGTAGGAATTGCACTAATTCAGCCGACCGTAATCCATTCAATAAATTGTATGATTCTCTATCCTATAGATTTGGCCCTCACATGAAGTACAAAGAGCCCACATACGATTCATTTGTCCTACGATTCAACAGGCATTCATCGCGACTAATTAATGAACTAGACAAAACCCTTGCAACACAAACTGAACAAGATGAAATCAGCAAAGAAAGGAAGCGAAATTTGGTCTTGGAAGCTTTACGATTTGATGATTTATTGCAAGAAAGTGTAAAACAAGTAAATACGATAAGCAAAGAGAATCTGTTGGAAGAGCATCACATTATGAATGTTAAAAGAGAAAGTAAACCTCTAATAGTTTCTTCGATTAAACCATTGAATATGGATGCTATGTACAGTACAGGGAAGAGGATATTCATTGTCAATACCAAATCTTGCCAAACGGATAAAACGCGCCTAATTTCACGTAAGCTGAGTAATTTACACAGTGGAATATGATCCACCCACAGTGGATAGAGTTAGGCAAATTCAGTTGCAGTTGATTCAATTATTGCAAGTTTTTTATAAGACGCTGATACATCAAGTATGGAATTTTTATAACAGTAATGTGGATTTAAAAAATATATTTACAACATTTCAATATTAAATTGTGTGTGTTTTATGGTGTTATTAACATAATTAATTGTAAATTTAACTTGGTCCACTAGATAATTTTACGATATAACCCGTTTTTCAATTAGGATGTTGAACGAAGGCGGCTACTAGTGGCTATGAGAGATATTAAGCTCAAGCTAGATCAATCGCAGGAAAAATCTCTAGCCGATTATGCAGGTGTGTCAAAAGCTCTGCATGCCGGGTTGCTTGACCAGATCAACACAGCAGAGTGCTATGATGTTAGGATAAGGAACTTTATAAACGCAAAACGATCGTAAATAGTTACTATTTTTTAAAAAATTGAATAATTATACAATTACACAGGTATACAGTCACTCAATAAGTGCAACTATATGTCATTTCAAAAGGTTAGAGCCGCCATCTAGTACTATGTGGGCACATTTATCGGCTTTTTGATTTTGCGCAAGAGCTCTCATAGTTGGTAACGAATCAGTCGGGTTTTGAAGCAATCTGAGTTCCATTTCAATCTTGCGTAAGCGTTTCTCTTGCTTGTTTTTGCCAGGTAATTTCCCATGAAATGAGTAACATAGTTCTTTGAATGCTTCCTTTGGCGTCTAAATAAATGAATGTTACTATTTTTTATTAATTTCCTAAAACACAATAAATATATAATATGTGTGTGTCACTTACCATTGTTTTTCCATATTTGTTGATATAGTTGAGCTTTATTTCATTTTGTTCAGAATGAACCGGCTCCAGTTGACCTAAATGAGTTATTATCTTGCCTTTAGTTTTGAGGTATTTGAGAGTATTTGCGATACCACAGTCTAGCGGGAGTTCCTCAAGAGGATTCTACGTAAGAATTTGATGGGGAAAAAAATATTAAATTTCATTTTTTATAAAAAATTATATATAATTTAAACATACCGCAGCATCTTTAGTCACAACAGTGGGGGAATGTGATACAGTATCACTAGTGCTAGTAGTTTGGTTTGTATTATAACTATATTTATTGTCGTTCTTAATATTTTTCGATAAGGTAGTAGATTCGACCGATTTACAAAATTCATCAACCTGGGAAATTTCATATTTTACTTCAAATTGATCCTGTTTAATGTTTTCCAGCTTAACAGAATTGCTGACGTGTGTTGGAACAGACCTATTTGTAACTCGTCTATGCTTGGTCAATTGTTGGTATAACATATTGTCCATATCATCGCTGGGCATATCGTGATCTACTGCCCTGCGAGGTCTGATTATGGGAATAGGGGATGGGGGATCCGGAGCGGAAGGTACAGCATAGCCTGGAGCTGGAGGCGCTGATGTATCAGTAAACAATTCATCCCAGTCTGGAACTTTTGCTCGTTTTGATATTTTAGGAATTGCCTTTTTGATGAACTTATTTCTTTTACTCTCAGGAGCTGAGTTGTATCCACTGTCATCAGCTGCAAGTGATTCAATGTCATCAACATGAGCACTGTTAGTTGTTATCCTAGCGGCAGAATTTTTACAGGTTGATTCATTCCCAATAACAATATTTGTATCATTTATATTAACCTCAGTCGCAGTGTTGGGTTTTTTCATGAAGAAACCTTTGAAAAAATTCTTAAAACTGCTCCTCTCATTCTCATGTATAACTTCGTCATATTTCTCCAAAATATTCTTTTTACCAGTATCATCCATGGCATTTGCAACATAATCCTCGTACGAAAGGGGTTTTCCTTTCTTTCCACTTATATTTCTTTCCATTCTTTCCTTGTCAGCTAGATCTGTAGATTGTAAATAATCAATATCCTCCATTCCCTCCTCTTGTGCCTCCAATATCCCCGTGTCACAAAGTGTTAGTATAGAATTGGTATCTAAATGTTTGTAGTCATGAACGACCTTGATCTGCCCATCATTGCCATCTATATCCATACTTGGATCATTGGTTGATTCACTAGGGTTAAGTTGATGTGATTGCTTAATAGGGCTAAATTCGTCGTCTGAATAAGTGACATGTCTTTGTTTTGAGGCGGCCTTTTGCTTAATCCGTTGTTTCTGGGCCCAAATCAATGGGTCAAGCGGGTCGTCATTTAAGCTTTGGGCTATAGATGGACCTTTGATAAGTTCAGCTCTAGCCCTGTGATTGAGGCGCTCATTGAGTTGTCGTTCAATTTCAATAGCTTTTTTAGACTCAAGAACTGGTGCTACATAAGTAACTTCTGTGTCTGCTGAGTACTTAATCGTATTATCAGGAGGTGAATTACCAGTTGTGGAATCATCTTTAGGCTTTGGATCATTGTATAGCGGTTTCAATCCTAGTTTAATACGTAAATCATTTGTTTCATCTGTTGATAACGATTCCACTTGATTATCAGCGGACATTTTGCCGCAAATTGCATGTAAATGTGAGTGTTGAGTAGTGTCGTTACTACTTAGTCCCCATAACTCTACACTGACAATGTGTCAAAAAGCTGAATCTACCTGGACTCCCATTGGCGTCGATATGTTTCTGGCAGCTTGCAAGCAAACTGATACTCCATTTAAACACGTGTCTGTTTGTACTTTAAACGATTATGATGAGTCCATTAATTTCTCAAATTCCAATGTTTCAATACCATCTACTCAACTGTACAACAGCAACAACTTGTTAAATACAGTCGATAATATCAGCAGTGTTAAAACGATTGATATGATTAAAAGTTCCTGTACTGGGAAGAAATCGCAAAAAAACGTCACAATTGGTGCAAAAAATAACACCATTGCGGTTTGTAAGCAAAATACTCAAACAGTTGGCTCACAAAGAAATATGCCAAGTAATTTGAGTTGCAATAGCCTATATAATGGGAAAAAAATTTCCAAATTTTTTCCAGTCCCCCAGTCTACCGGTGTCCAATCTAACGACATCCCCGATACAAAGTCACTAGTCCTCCTTTTACTCACACAAAATCAAATAATGCTAGATAGATTGAAGAGCCAGGATAATAAAATAGATCAACTAATCAAAGAGGTCAAGGAGGTTAAGAAAGTCAGAGGTTCTAACTAGATTAAGGTTTGGCGTTGAAAATTATATTTAACGATTCAGATTATCTAACCGATATATTTTATAAATCTCTATTTGACCAATATATTGTATTAAAGTGTAATTATGTACTATTGACATAAATATAGTCTAAATTTGCGCCTAATTTTATGTTCCAGCGTGTAGTACTAGTGTTAATCGTTTATTAATTGTATGCATGCGTTGATTTACTTAGTTCAATGTTTTTATCTATTAGTAGAATCATTGTAATGGAAATTTAATTGATAGATTTCTGTTTTATTAAACTACTATGAGTAAGATTTACATGGAATTAATTATACTAGTGATTTATTAAAGCTTTTTAATATTTCAAATATAGATATTACAATAATTCATTTAATAAGTTACATGAAATTTGTGATGAAATATGTTGATTTGTGTAATAAAGGATTATAAACCTACACATGTAGGAAATTCTAACAAATAATGAGTAAATTTGTATAGAATCACTATATGAAGCAATCATTTTACGTATTCAGATGATGGCGAGAGATGGGGAGAAAAGTAATAGGTTTTGAGTGATTTTGATGGGTAAATTAAAAAAAAATTACGCTATAAAAACTCGTCTATTATGTCATGGATATGGTAGTATACCCACAAACACCATGTTTAGGCCACGGGCCTACTCGCTACTCCTATGGGCAGCATACATTATATACACGGATAATTGCTTAGTTACAGCAAATACATTAAATTACAACACAGAAAGAATGAATGAACGTGAGAAGCTATATGAACAAGCAATGGCAGCTAAAAATGGACACCCCGGATTATTTAATGGAAATGTCAAAAAGGCTTTGAGCATTTTTGACATGCTAATCGCAAAAAATTCTACTGATTACGTGGCAAAGAAATGCGGATATCAATTGGGTGAGTGGTATATCATAGGTGTCCCTAAATTTAAACCATGGAAAAAGACCTACGATCACAACTTTGATAAATCAATCCACTACTTATCAATATCAGCCAAATTGGGAGACCCCAGGTCTAATTATCTGTTGAGCTTCATTTACCACATGATCTCTTTGTTTGAGCTAGAAAACCCTCTGAGTCCTCACAATTCAAATAGCTTAAAAAATCCAAATAAAATTGTCAACACATGTGTTGCAGATACAAATACTGGTACTGGCGGTTTTAGTAATTTTGGGGGGGGTAATTCTAAGTTTTTTATGAAAAAAAATAATAAAGATAATAAATTGGGGCTACTGTTCAATCACTTGCAAATTGCGGCTGAGCTCGGTGATGTAATGGCACTATCAACTATCGGATACCGCTTTCTTTGCAGTAATACGTCTGGCACTAAGAGCGATCCCAGAAATTCTTCTAATTACTACAAGAAAGCGACAAAAATCATCCTTTCAGGAAAAGATGGTCTGACACCCACTTATACTCTAGAAGCACAATTGCCAGTAGCCATATTGAATGATGAAAATATCCATTTGGTGCCAATTTATGGATCTAAAAGTGATATAGAGTCTAGTATGGATTATTGGCAGCATAAAGCAATGAAGGGAGATGCATTAGCCCAGTATGAATTGGCCAAGCTTCACGATGATGACAAACAAGCTGAACAATTACTGGCTATGGCTGCAGATAAAAGCCATGCTCCTGCATTAAGGGATTTGGCCCTTGTATATCTTTCTAGAAATAAGGTAGAACAGGCAATTAAACTACTTACTAAGGCAGCAGATCTTGGTGATGCTGATGCTGCGACAATTCTTGCTTATATACTGCTAAGGGGTAATGTAAGGGTTAAGAAGTTGGACACTTCCAACCCTAGTATCCAAATGGGTATTAAATATTTGCTAATGGCTTGTAGGCAAAATGTCCCAGATGCATTATTTTTGTTGGCAGAAATTATGTCATTTAAAGGCAAGTCATCTGTATGATTTAGGAAAATTTGGTGATGCTAAATGGTTGTATGAAAGATCAGGAGATGCTGGATTTATACAGTCCATTTGGGTTATGGCTCACTTTCACCAATCTCGCGGTGAATATCTAAAAAACTGTTTTGACTTGAAACTTATCGCAGATTCCTCCCCTTCTGTGGCAAAATACATTCATTTGGGTTTCAAGTTACTTTCTGAAACTAATTATAGCGGGTCATTGATGTGTTTTTTAATCGCATCCTACCAGGGCAGTTTGATTGGTCAGCTAAATTCGGCTTACTTGTGCAAACTAGTCAGATCTAATAAGATAAAACTTGACAAAATCAATTTGGAAACGTTGGAGTTTTATCTACTTCTACAGGCACTAATGCAAGGTTCCAATTATGCACTTTATTCCATTGCGAATATTTTTAACGAAAGGTATGCCATATTTACTAATTTGTGTATCAAATATATCATTCTATTGTGTTGATACATTTATCAAATATAATATACAATTAACATAGCGATACTGGCAAGGCTTTGGAAATTTACAAAAAATCGTTCTTATACGGCGATTGTCGATCAATACTGCCACTAGTTAAGCAATTTCATCGCACCGGAGAGACTGATAAGGCGATAGAATTGTTGCAGTTCTATAACAACAAATTGAAACGGATGAAAATCAACTTCATTGGGGATATTCTAAAAGATGGTGGGCATATATTTCGCCACTATGCTAACAAGTTTAAGATATCTTTTATTCTCAAGTTACTGCATATGAAGAAGAAAATCGAATTGATAATAAATAAATCGTAGGAAGTTTTATTGTATCTTTTATTGATAAGAACGACATATTTTCACTAAAATTTCAGAAAATGTAGTAAAACAGTGTGAAAATGGTATGGTACATGGCGTGAAAATCAGCTATCACATGAAGAATCTTAGCATGTGTTACACAGTGTGTATACATATTAGTAACAATGATAATAATTTTTTAATTTAGTATATCGTTTGGTCAAACATTATGTTATCATTAAAAGTAAATTTGAAATTTTATATAACATAATATATCCTATTAGTCTGATGGTATGTATGAGAATTTTTACGAATCGCCTAAAACAAAAACAGAATGATAAGTTATAAATATAGCATTTATAACTTATCATTCATTATCTATCCAGTGATAATATGACTATGATTTATAGTGTAATGAATTATATCTAATGTTATACTAAATTATGTGTATACAGTAAATACAACTTTTAATTATATATTAAATTAATGTAATTTATTAATCATTAAAATATAATTCCACTCTAATAAATGCTTTGATTATCATTTCATTATAATGATTATATATATGGTTAATAATTGGCTAATAACAAGATAAACACTCATCCATCATATATTTATAATATAGCAAAAAATTATTAGGTTAAAGATAATTATATAATTAATCAATAACTTGAAATAATATTAATTTAATAAAACAGCATGGTAATGATATGTTTAGTAGGAAATAAATTTCACGGATATACTTTTTGTCAATAATATTCTAATTTACTATTGTCATAAATAAACATATTAATATACACAATTAACATAGTATCCGATGTAAATTGCGACGAATACTAAGTTTATATGTTTCGCATACAAATTAAATTATTATCTCCTATTTCTATACTTGTCAAAGCGAAGCAAATGATCCGACTGGATAACCTCCGTTTCACTAGGACTATATATATAACTATCTGCGCTTAAGTTGTCTGATCTTTTGCCAGTGAAATAGTTTGGCAATTCATAGTCACCACAATATAACTCATCAATTGCGCAATTACGTGTGCCCGTTGTAGTTCGGTTGCGTAAATTTTCAATTCGTTGATCGTGGGTATGTGGATTAAACCGTTCAGATTTGACTGGGATGTTATCTACGGTTGGCTTGAAGAATGGAAATTTATACATGGAAGTAATATCCCTAAAATTATCCAATTCTGATGGCTGAAAGGGCCATTGCATTGTATAATTTAGAAACACTGAGGGGTAATGTGGCTTTGGAACGTAGTCTTGTGACTCTGGTTTAAGGATTTGATCTATCAACCATGAAATTTCCTTATTTTCCGCTTTTATGTGATCCAAATTTGGCAAATCATTGATTGGAAACTGGGTTATCGGTAATCCCTTAGAATAGTGGCTGGAGTAGGAGTAAAAGTATGCGATAGTTGATAAGAATTTCCGACCATAATCAGAGTTTAGAATTTTAGATTCCAATTGTCTAATGCCAAATCTGGCAATAAGGTGTTTTTTAAGCTCCAAAGCTGCCAGACGTTGAACAATTATTCTTTTACAGTCGCTGCTGGTGTGGTTTGTAGAAAAAATACGTGCATTACTAAAAACAAATAAGCGCCACGAAGGCAAACAGTGATGTATTTTATTTTTAAAAATAAAATATGACATAGGATCAACGATTAATCATAGGTATTGATCAGATGACGCATTTTTTGTATATATTACAGTGTCGTGTACTGTTGTGTGAGTTGTATATGGAGGGCGGAGACGACTTCACCTTCCCCTTTCCCATCAATCAGATGGGACCTCCTACTGACATATTTCCGGTCCAGTACCAAGAAAACATATTAAAAATTCCCCATCCATCAAAATATGTCCCGCTATCTTCTCATATGCAATCAAAAATGGCACCAGTGGCGGTCCACTCACCAGTTTACCGCTCAAAGTACAAAATTGACATTAGTTCTCTCAGAAGAGAAAGGCCAAGGTCTCACCCCGAATCTATTGATCCACTAATTAGGGCTGTAAACGATATTTCAATTTCAGAGTGGAAAATAAGATGCCTGGCACATAAGCAACAACTACGGCAGCAAAATTCGCAACAGCAACAAGCGTCCGTCCCTAAGGCTATGAGTGATGTTGAACTAACTATGGACATTGCGGAGAAGATGGGCCAAAACGCGCATGAGGAGAGGGAAGTTTTCAAGTCGAACGAATCTATCGAATCTACAACTTCTACCGTAAACTTCACAAATCAGATGAGCCTCATACCATTCCAAAAAGATTTTTTACAATTTGAAATATCAATTCCACCAGGAATACTGCAAGTAATTGCAATGCTTATAAAAGTTTTAGCTAAGAGATTCCCCGCCTGGCGATGCAATGATCATGCTCTCGCCAGCAACAATATAAACACTCAAAACACATTCGAAGGTAATTGCCTAACTTTGAACGATAATACGAGAATCAATAACAGCGCCTGCTGTAATTCTTTTTGGAGCAAACAAAATTTCATAACATTTAGCCAGGAGTTAGCCAAACACTTGCAATTGCAACGTTACTACTGCCACCTTCGCAACATAGAGCTAATGGCCAAGGGACGCCATAAATTGACCCAGGTTTATATAGAAATTGCTGAAGCCATAACACCCTCAATTTACGGAGAAAGTCTTCAATCTATCCCGCCCACACTCGGTGCCCTATCCCTAGTGATTGACACCCTGGCCCTCGATGCTCATAAGTCCTCATATCCCTCATATGACGCTGGATGTTACAACTGGACTTATAGTGATTGTCATAAACTGGATGTAATTATGAAACGTCTGGATTTCTTAGTAACTGAAAGGAGTTGTGATGGCAACAGTGCTGCGGACGCAAAGGTCAATTTGGAGAATGCGGAAGTGCATGACAACGTATTCAAATATTTGCCTACCTACCCTTTTCAGCACAAATGTTGTAGATACTTGGCTACTAACACAGGTGAACTGGTGAATAATCCATCCTACCATACATTGCAACGATACTCTGTATGCAATAAATGCCTAACCGTGTGCTTATGCAACTGTCCAATTACGCAAGAATTTGAAATTGAGTGTGATATGGAGTGTAATCCATCGCATTTTTCAAATTTTTCACATGTTTCCCGATCGGAAATTTCGGATTTTTCGGATTTCATGTACATTTCAAGATCCTATTCCCATGGTTCTTGCCTTTATGATTACAATACTCCAGACGAAATTAGTGACCATTCCAGTTTGTATAGTTCCCATGAAGTTGAACCCAATCATAGAAATGCAATTAACAAGCTCTCCCGAACATTGTCTGTCGAAACCTCCTCTGCTGTATCAAGCAATTACGTGTCTTTCAACAGTAATACACTAAACAGCAGCACTAGCAGGTGGTCCAAAGAGATTGATCTGCTCAAATCCTCCGAAGGAAAAGTGTATTATGGCAAATCTTCCGCAATTTCTCACTCTTCAGCCTCTCCCCAATTACACTCAACATTCCTACGCGCAATAAGTAACAACGGCCAAATGGCGCTTATCCAAATTATTAATTCGCCCTATTTACGCATTTTAAGCCTAATATGCGATGTGCTTAAAATGCCTCTCCCCAATATTGAAATTGATTTATTTTGGTGGCGCTACATTGAAGCCTACTTTGGAAAACTGCTGAACAATTGTCCCGGAGAATTAATCAAATCAAATGATACAACCCTTGGTAAATTCATGGCTTCGATCATTGACGTAGATAAACTGGTATCCGAATTATGTGGATCTATAGAATCAACAGTTATCGATTTCAAAATGTCAAATCCAAACTGCATAGATATATTCGTGCCTGGATGCGAACACGTTTGTAGGCGGTTTGAAAAAGATAAATTGGGCCCTTGGGGCTTCTATGCCAGTGCAGTGGAATATCTTGTTATCCTTAACTCTCTGACCCATGATCTGGTCTTTAACGAAAATACACTATCTTTCGCCCTCGGCATAAATACGCCCATAAATGATATAAACGATGGGCCAGGTACGACTGGAAGTGTAAGTCATACCCATGCCCTCGAACAAAAAAACTACTACATCTATCTTAATGGAACTCCATCTTGTCTGGCCTCCATCTTTAGAGATAAAAATCCAAACCATAGCCTGACTCTTGCCAACTGCGGATCGGACCACATTGACATGCAACACCTCGATGATATATATGAAAGTATAGCCCTAGAGGCTGAAGAAATCCTGATGAATCTGGTGGATGCAGATTCCTTAGAGACGATTGAAGAAGTTAACAAGCTACAACCTGCATACAGGAGGGGCTACTTCAATGTGACGGTAACACCAAGCAAATTCGTATTATGTCTGCCAGTTCATTTCTGCGGTATTTGCTATCCACTACGGCGTGATTGCATTGGATCAAAGCGTTGCTTTACCTGCTCTGCTTCAAAAGAAGCAATAGAAGAGGCACTTCGTATATGTGGTAGCACCAAACATGGGCTCGAGGTTAAGCATAGAGAAATTATCGTGACATTTAGTGCTAAGCTGGGGAAAGAAGAGTGCATTAGATTGATCAATCATGTAGAGGAAGAATTTATATCAGAGTGCATTTTTCAGGCTTGCAAAAGTGTATCCAGCAACAAAGTGGCTATTATATCACCAGTTTATAAGAAGGTGACTAGTTTCACCGCGCAATCATGCGGTGGCATGGCCAATGCCATGGCTGAGGCCAAAAAATGTTGCAAGATGCTTCACCGCATATATAATAATGTTGAGTCAGAAACCTTAGAGAATTCTGATTTGGAGATTACTAGTGTGACCAATGGTGCGCTGTGTACCGCGGACTGGAAAAACTTGAAACAACATTTGGGTGCTGTGTTCAAGCGATTCAACGACAGATTGGGGAGGAGAATTAGGAAGTCGTACCAAATTAAGCTTTGCGATGAACAATATGCATTAATGTTTGGGGGGGAGTTGTTGCCATTGGTCACTGACAATATCACCAATGTAGTGGCCCTAGGTGATGCGATTATGGAGGCGCTAAAAACACTGGGCAAGCATTGTTGTTCCACTGTTTTTGTCAACAATTTTGATGATGTATCTCCAAAGATGATAACCTAAGTTTATGAGTATATCTTATGTGGGTACAAATTCATGATATAGTGAATATTGATTGTGCTGTAGATATTTGGGAAGAAAGTTTCGAGTAGTGATGACAAGAATGGTTTGCGTGGGAATTATTTACTTATGCACAGTAGGTGGAGTTGCTATTATATGAGGGAGAAGAAAAAAAAATCTCCGGGAATTTATCGCATAAAATTAAACGTTTCAATGCAGTTTTAGGCTAGAAGAAGTCCCATTCCATGGAATAAGTTATTGGTGCTAAGTAGCTACAGTACTGGTGGACGATGGTACCAGTAACGGTGCCGTGCATTGGATGGGGTCCCCCAGTCCACCACAACGCTATGCATAATACTTACACATGATTAATTGTGTGCATTAATTTTGTTATATTGACTAGTATAAAGTTTGAATGGAGGCCTTTATAGCTAAGAACTCTGGTAGCCGAATGAACATCTTCTGCATGGGTTGTCTAACCATGTGGTAAGGAAGGCTTGACTCAGCGGGCTCAAAAATCGCATCATAAACAAGATTGCATTTGTTCCACCTAAGGTAATCGGTTATGAAGTGACATCCAGCGGCAAGTTTGTGATCTCTGACCAAATTTTATGGGAAAAATTCGCGGATGAGCTAGATATGAATGGGATAGAGCTAGATTTTCATTGGGTGCCTACAAAAACTCACAGAATTGCATGTTTTTCGTTATTTCCCAAGCCCACAAATGAAGATAGGATTACCATTATCTTCTCTCACGGCAATGGATCGGACATTGGGCATTGTTTCGGATTTTGCTTTCGTATATGCTGTAAATTCCGCGTGAATGTCATCGCTTATGACTACTCTGGATATGGCTTATCTGGCGGTTCTCCGTCTGAAAAGAATTTATACAGAGATGCTGCAAGTGTTTGGAATTATACGGTTCAGCAGTTATCCATACCACCGGATACAATCATTCTATACGGTAATAGTATAGGATCAGCCGCCTCATGCTATCTGGTAAACTGCTTATTTAACTCCAAAAAGAGTTCTAAAGGGATTGTGGCTTGTGATAAACTAGGTGGATTAGTTATACACTCTGGAATTGCATCTGGTCTGCGCATATTCCTCATTAAAATAAAAAAATCGCCTTGGTTCGACGCATTTTGCAATTGCGATTCTTTGGCCAAGTCAAAAATTAACTTCCCAGTGTACATATTGCATGGCAAAGACGATCGCGTAGTACCGTTTAAGCATGCCCTTATACTTAGGGATTCTATAAAGTTAGAGCCTCCCATGCTACAGACGTGGTGGGTGGACGGGGCAGATCACAACAATATTGAGATGGACTATGCCAATGAGTACTATACAAGGATGGGCGCTTTCTTGCAGATTTGTAAGATTAAAAGTGGAAAATGGTAACTTGAAATGTTCTTCAAGCATTGTCTTGGCAACGGATTCCAATTGGCTAAGCATGATTTAAAAGATTCATTGTATAGCTCGACGTTTGAAAGATTCCGGCCATTATCATGACCATTACATCACTTTGACTGATTTGAATGTAAATGTAGTGGCAATTAATAAATAACACGCGTTCTATTTAGTTACTTTGCTCGTTTAAACTGACTATTTGTCAGATAAACTTATCAAAAGGTACTGTAAAATAATGGAGACTCATTTGTTGCCCGTATTATTGGGTGGGTAACATATTTTCACTATTTTCGTCATCATCCTCCTGATCATTAGGCATGTTGTTTGGTTTTTTTTGATATTTATTCACTATAATATCACGAAGTTTCATCATAGAACTATAAATTAAAATTCCGATGGCAATCGATAAAAGTGCCTGAATGAGCTCTTTAAATTATATCATTCATCGTTTTTGTTTAAATAGGCGTTGAATATTTAATGATGTCAGACAGCAGTATATTGGAGTAATCTACACTTAGAATTATATAATTGTATATCAAATATATTTTATATTTAGGAATAATCATTAAAAATTCTCAATTAACTAGAAATTGAACGTAGGATTTTGTAATATGGATATTGAGTAGTGGTGATAGATGTGTAAATGATGGTTTAATCATGTAGTTGATATAATCATTGCTTACAGCTGCGATTACTATAGCGGCGTAGTATCGGAATTCAAGTCTTTTATGGTTAACATGATTAAAACTGTATTCATAATTTAAGAATGCTGCAAGGGCAAAAAAAAAAATCGAGCAAAGCAAGAATATAATAAAAAAATCTTCCCGTGAACATTCCAGTAGAGCTTCAAATAAAGATTGCATTGAGCCAATCGGGTAAAACATGTCTTACATTTATTTATTACTCCATGTCCCCACCCCCTACGTGACATATCTAATACATATAATTTGCACCCTTTATTTAATCCATACCTTGCGGTAGTACAACACTAATAAAAAACATTAAAAATGTATGAAACCCAGTAAACCCGCAAGACGCAACTTTGTAAACTATATACAAATTTATTTCTGAACCCTTTACTTTACACTCTAATTACATCATCGAACATTATTTAATGGTCATTTTACTGGATAGGATGGCCAGTATTACTGCCAAGGCGTAAAAGAGTAATGGGTGTGTTAAAGGGGTGATAGGCAGGTTAAACCGGCAGGAGAGAGGGCTATCAGTGGTCCAAACTATGCACATTAAGACTATGCTATTGCTATTGTGATTATACAGACTTAAATTGATCATTTGGATCTTCCAAACAATTTTAAATGTTTTGCATATCCAAGGATCGATTTAATGATTTCCTAGTGGTATATTATCTCATACTGTACTGGTGTAACCTATCCTACTGTGAAGTTATATGTTGACTTATTAGTTGGGTAGGTCCGGCGCAGTACGCGGTAGTATGTATATTTATGCAATGGTATTATTAATGTGTTTGTGTCAAAAATTAGAGGATGGTAAGTAATTTATTTCTTTCCTATTGAACAATTGATTGTTTTATGAGGGATTACTTTGATTTGCCTTGGTTTGCCACCGCTAAAATCTTTTCCTGCAACAGCGTCTCTGGCATAATGTACCTCTTTTCCAAAACTTTCCCATTATCCAGTTTATAATGCAAGGGTGCAGCAGTGGGAATATTCAAATCTAGTAATTCAGTTTCTGAGATATCTTCAAGTATCTTTACTATTCCTCTCAAACTATTACCGTGAGCCACGACTAGTACATTCCTGCCTTCATTTAGCTTTGGCAGTATTTCACATAACCAATAAGGCTTGACTCTATCAATAGTCATCTTCAAACTTTCTCCAACTGGGATTTCTTCCTTTGGAATCTCACTGTACTTGGGGTCTTTTCCTGGGTAAAATTCGCTACTTTCGTCAATTGGTGGAGGAGGGATGTCGTAGGATCGGCGCCATATTTTAACCTGTTCGTCTCCATACTTAGCAGCGGTCTCAGCTTTGTTTAACTTTTGTAGCGCTCCATAGTGACGTTCGTTTAATCTGTATTAACCCGCATGACAAATTGGTAGGTATGAAGCAACAAACGATTGAATAATCAAACATAGTGAAGAAGATAAAGGACTGTTTGTTGAGGTGCGTGGATGTTCACAATAAAATGCCATTAAAAGGGCACTATATACATGTAAGTGTCAGATGCCTACCTCCAGGAAGAGAATCTTGGCAAATCCATCTGGTTGGTATGTTTTAGTACTATGTCAGCCGTCTTAATTGCCCGATCAAGGACTGATGTATATACAATATCAAACATTATATTTTCATCAAGAAGGCATTTAGCAGCAAATTCTGCTTCTTCAATACCCTTTTTTGAGAGAGGTTGGTCTGCCCAGCCGCAAAATTTATTTTCAGCGTTCCAAATGCTTTCGCCTGTGTAACTATTGTATCTACCATGTCTAAGAAGTACTAGTTTTGATATCATTTAACCTATATTGTATTAAATTTTGTTAACTTGATGATGTGTAGCACGTGAGTTTAGTATGTGAATACAATGTATGGGGCGTAAGTATTATTATACGTGCGAAATGTTTAGTGATTTAAACTTGACTAATAAAAAGTAGTCATGGAAACTTTTGATGGTTCTAAAGATGACAAAGTTACTTTGGATTCTCCGCCGTTGGATATTACGGCCTCCAGCTTTAAAAATATTCATTGTACGAACAGTCAAATCAACGTTGCCTCATTGGCGGATAGTTTGGCTACCGGTTCTGAATTATCGCAAAATATACTATCTTTAGGGTTGACCAAAAATATCAGTTCTCCAGATCTCACAGATACACAATTTTTGCCTATCCAACGAAAGGTTTCAGATGAAATGTGTCCTGACAACTGCATGTCTTTCAATTATTCGGCAATATCTACATATGGCCAAACTAGAATTGGGAGATTGACCGAGAATGTTAGAGGGCCAAACCCTAGGATGGTTGGAGATATACTAAGGAGAGCTGCTGATAGCACTCGCGTCACAGATAAGGACAAGCTATTGAAGGATTTGAAGAAGAGGAAGAGCAGTAGAAACCCACAGAATCAATTAATCATACGGGAAATTAGACCTGAAGATCAGGAAAATGTTTGTCACTTGCTATACGATAATTTCAGATCATTAACTGGCCAGGCAATGTTATATTGGATTATACAGCATGCCTATGATTTATGTATTATCATCGCAATAAATTTCATTTTGATGTCCCCAAAGCGTGTTGGCGTTTTTACATTCTTATTCATACTCTACTTATTTTGTCGTGCCAGATTTGAAATTGAAAAACACATTAGATATAATTGTCCAGATCTCAAAAATATTTACAACTCGTATAAACTCAATGATAAGTGCAATTTTTGGATTACTGAATTGCCTAGTGAAGAAAAAAAGGAGGGAGTTGATGATTCATCAGGTTTAAGTCGCTCTGCTTCCCCATCTGGAATAGATTCCGGTGATGAATCTCACATTCATAGTATGATTAAAAATGACATTAATTGTGAGGAATCAAACGTACTGGGATGTGTAGGCATAGCTCCATACAGGGGAAGCAATGAAGTTGCCCAGATGGTCAGGTTGGTTGTAAAGAGAGGGTGCAGGAGGATGAGAGTTGGATCGAGGTTATTGATGCAGGTGGAAATGTATGCCAGGGAGGTGGGATATAAAGAGATTAGGATATATACTAACAATTTGAATACTGAGTATATGCAATTTGTCAAGCAGAATGGATACGAGCTGTTTCAGATTGTGCGTCGTGGGCTGATGAGGGGAGACTTGTTAATTTGGAGCAAATTTGTCGATACAGAATCTGCTAACACATTTTGCTCCAAGCCTGATTTTGCATCAGCTACATTTTTAGCCGAATGATTTGGCATTTTTGTTGTTTCTTTTAGCACAGATAACATTTATGTACCTGTTGGGTGTGATATTTGGCCATCGGTTTTACATATGTGTAATGTGGAGCATAATTCTCGATAAGGATGTTAATGAAAATCCTGTTCTTTGTAAATTATCGCTAAACTATTAATTATATTAGTTTTTTTAATCCTTACAAAATTGAGAACGGCTTCTAGGTCATTGCTATAATAGGTAGCAATGTATATGAAATTTTGTTGTTGGTGATGGGCGATGGTAATCAGTAATTGGATACTATTTTGTGTTAAAAATAGCAGCAGGTCTAAATGTTGGCGATATTAGGTTGGTTTTTTCATTAATAATATTCAAGCATACTGTGATGTGCAACCTCATAAGCTATAATATGTGTGGCTAATAACTTAACCGTGATGCTACTATATAAATTGGTTTTAGTGGTACAACTGGCGAAAATTGCATTCTGCGATTACTATAAGATACTAGGTGTACCTAGAAATGCTACAGATAAACAGATTACTAGTGCCTACCGCAAGCTGGCTAAGGTTATGCATCCAGATATAGCACCGGAGAAGGAAAAGGAATTTGTTAAAATCACTGAGGCTTATGATGTACTCAGAGATCCAGAAAAGAGGTCTAGATATGATCGTTTTGGAGAAGAAGGAGTCAGTCAAAATTTTCATGAGCCAAACTCAAACTTCGGTGGTGGTGACCACGGGTTTTTTCAGGATATATTTTCGCAATTCGGCGGTTTCCATTTCTCTTTTAATGGAAAGGACCACAGACAAGGCTCTGGCGGTGACCATTACCCCTATGATTTTCATGGTAATATAGACGATTATAATGAACACATTAGTAGCACTAAATGTATAACCTTAATATTGCTGCATCATCCTCAGTGTGGACATTGTCTTAAATTTAAACCTGTATTTAACAAGTTGACCAAGAAATATAAGACTTTAGAATTTCTTTCAGTTAATTGCCAACGAAATAATGCTATTTGTCAACATGAAAATATAGCTGGTTATCCAACTCTCGTCGCATACAAATGGCCCAGTTTCGACAAGTTTACATACCACGGCGACTTAAGCGAAAAATCAATTGACAATTGGTTACACAATTCGGTTATTGGAATTAAAGTGAAAACTATAACTACCGTTAAGCAACTTGAAGATTTTGTTGCAAATTCAAAGATATTGCCAATTGTTGCAATAGTTAACAATCCAAATTCACTAGTATTGCCCTCAATTGCTATGGTTCTGAACGAAAAAGCTAATCTTGCAATTGTGCTGGGAAATAATACTATGATTGTAAAAAGGTTGTTACCACCTTACACACCATCTTTATTGGCAGTGTTAAGTGTTGATGAGATCGAAGGTATGTTTTATATTAATAATTAACCTTATTTATCCGAATATTTGGGGTATAGAATTTCTTATTTTTCCATTATGATATTTATGGGTTGCATAATATTTATCCGTATTTGTTATTGGTTTGTATTTGTCTATAGGTGGAACTTAAAAAATCCGGAAGTGATTTTTTATGATATTAAAATGTAATATAGGTGAGTGGTACAACCTGAAAAACTTCAAATTTGACGAAATACTCCTAGAATTGCGGAAAGATGTATCTAAAGTAATTTACAAGTTCATGCAGTTTAAGCAGAGCAAAGGTGGTACTAAGGGTTCCTATAAACAGTTAACTAACAAATTAATTGAATCTGGTGAATGCGGCCCGAAAGATGGCCAAGTAAGTACTATTTTGTTATATTCATTAATTTATTTGTAAAATAAATTGATACTTAAAATTATTGTAAACATATCCTGCGCTATTTTATTTATATAGTATTGCTTCATTGCATTGGTGAAAGATTCCAATGCTGAACTAAATAATGTATTGAAAGAACTAGCAAATAAATATCGCAATGAACCGGTGAAATTGAGATTTTACCCTGTATCTGGAAAGGTGATTAAAATATCTAATATAGGCACCCTTCGGATTGGATATTAGGAGGGGCATAAAATTTGTCGCGTATAGGCCTAAAAGGGCCAAATTTAAGGTAAAAGTGTTTCTAAATTAGGTGTTGGATAAAATACTGAACATCAATAGCATCGATGAGTTTATCAATGGTGTGCTTGAGGGATCAGTCAAGTTAGATTTAAATGCACAGTTTTTTGAGTTTAGGCAGCTTGAACTCTGAAACATTTAAAAATTTTGTACCACTCTAATTATATTTATGTATCAAAATATTTAGTATAATATGTATTTTATGTTATATATTGTATGTGAAACATTATTATATAAACCAGGCATAATGATCACAATAATTAATTATAAAATGTTACTGATCTATGATTCAAACACAGTATTGTAAATAATTTTTATTTACAATAACCATTCATAAAAATACAATTTGCAAATAATAATCAAACATATATTACATTATCTGGTTAGGTAAGGACTAAATCTTATTGGTTATGTTATTAAACTGTTATATAATATAGTAGGCGTTGATATTTAATTGGTTAGTTTAATAAGTTTATATAACTATTATAAATAATAAGTAATAAAATCTAATTTGTAACAGACAAATGTTGCAAATCAAGTGTGAACAAAGTTTTTCGTTAAATTTTTTCAAGAAAAAATTTCTGTATCTACCAATCAAAATAATACCAGTATATTTAACTGGTAGGTACGGCATTCTAGTGTAGTGCCCCTATACTATCCATCTATGTGCAGCGCCGGGTTCTATGTTGGTAGGTATGACTGTGGTAACCTTCTATAATAGTTGCTAAATTATCTAATTTTTAGTTATATAAAAATTTTTGTCCAAATGTGTAGTTATGATATTAGTAAATCGTACGATCATCCCCTATTCTTAGATGAATTACCCACAAGCAGCACTAATGATGCTATTGAGGCGCTCAAATTAATTCACAGTGAGAATGAAACGCCAGAATCAATTGCAATGCATTACAATGTAATTCTTAGCATATTTAGGATCTGGCCAAGGAGTATTTAACAGATAGATATAGTGGTTATCTAAAGAACGCCCTGTCTTGTTATACTAAAGGCATAGAATCTGATCCAAATGACACTAAACTATTATCTATTCTATATTCCAACAGGGCGTTTATCTACATAAAACTTGGTACTCATAATTTATCATCTAGGTAAATTCGTGGAATCTGTTACAGACTGTAAAAAGGCTATTGAACTAGACCCAAACAATTCTAAAGGGTATTAATAATTTTTTTATTTAGATATTACAGAGGTGCAAGTGGATCTGTCAAATTAGGGTTGTATAAGCAAGGATTACATTTTTGCCAACTGTACATTGACAAATTTGGTAATATCACCGATACTGCATTTTTATCTTTGTACAACGAAATTCTCAGCACAATTAAAACTAAAAGATCTAATGAGTATTGTGTGAGCCATAATGAGCATAAGAAGGTAATAAACGTTCCATATTCATTGCCGGAAGGTGTTGATTGTGTAAATTACACTAGAGATGGGGTTTTACATTTCTCATCATTATTCATATACGACGAAATAGGTGTCATTGACTATATTTCTGATATGAGTGACACTGACACACTACAAATGCACTTAGATGTGATGTTTAAAGATAATAATTTTGAGGGAATGAAATTTGACAAAAATGTTGTCGCATATCTAGAGGTATTAATTGGTATATTTAGATACCTGGAGATAAACTAATACACATTAACACCAGTACCCAAATTTGCAAGGCGTTAAAAGGTGTTACGGGCAGGTATGATGTACTGCCAGTTCACATACTGAAGGATCAAAACAACAATGATAAGTTGGAAAAACTACTTGGACACTTTTCCATCATTGGGTAATATCACGTTAAAAACTAATTGCAAGTTAATTTTCCAAAAAAATAAGTTTTTACAGCCCATTATAAGTCTAAAGGAACTGATTAGTCTAAAGCGAACATATAAATGCAAATTACATCCTGATATGTAATCTATTTGATACGTCCATTTTTGAAGTTATAGTGATATTTCCAGCCTTGAGCGACGCATTATGCACGCAAATAGGTACAGCCTCTGAATTATCTGTTCCGTTTATCTCATCCGTAGTGCCTTGAATATTGTTTAAATTGCGCAACAAATTATAGAGTGATAGTGCCATAATGTTATTTCCATTGGGACCTAGCGATCCCTGCGATTCACTGGTTACATAATTCATCGTAAGTTCTGTAGTGGCGGGAAATTTTGATCCAATTGACTCATACAAGCCTTTCATCCCGCCAAGATCGATTTTTGCCGATTCCCTAATGGAATTAAGTAACTAAGTAACTAGTAACTTACAGTTTTGGTGTTGATGTCGTACTTTAGTGAATCATCCAAGAGCATTATCAAAAGGAGTGATTCATACTTCAACACAGATAAGTGATAACGCCTATTTCCGCTGACACTGATAATGGGTAGGAACAAGTTTTTTCCATTCA
Organism: Babesia microti strain RI; assembly: GCF_000691945.2. NCBI lineage: Eukaryota > Apicomplexa > Aconoidasida > Piroplasmida > Babesiidae > Babesia > Babesia microti. Next base: position 449,954 of record NC_034969.1, read on the forward strand.
ATCCAATTAAGTAATCACAATCTTTCACCTCATACAAACACTTAAAGGGAGTCAATTTTCTCTAAATTATATGTGAGAATGGTACCTCCCCATTATTTGGCAATGATGAACTAGTTACTTGTAGGCATAACCAATTATATATTGATCTAAAATCTTCCAACGCCATTCCTTGATGTACCAATTGTCCCGAGTGTACAAGTGACAATTGTTTAATCTCACTAAATTTATCAAGTAAATGTGTTGAAAACAATTCTATATCCAAACAGATTTTAGGGTTAAGAATAACTGTATAGATGAAATCTAAATCTGAAATTTCTGTTTAAATTACCCTTACTAAGGTCAATTAATGGATGATTGGCGGATAAGTAAGCGGGGAGGAATGAGTTTAGTAATGTTTGTAATGTTTGACGATTAATATCCCTAGGAGATCCGTGAAGCAGTTTAAATGTTGAAGCAAATGTTGTGATAATCTGTGTTAATTTTCTGCTAGAGTTTATTTATTTATTGAACCCAACAATTTTAATAAAGGAAATGTCAATGATAAAAAAAGACCCACATTCTTTAACTTGAAATCCAAAGCTGTGCCATTTCGAAGCTGATCATTAATATCTAAATTCTTGGAATCGTTTTTGAAGTCCTGTATTAAAACTATGATTACCATTGCAACAAACAAGTCTTTTTCCCATTCATGCAAAGCAATTGTGAAAAATTTTGTTTTTATAATTTCTACTGGCTTAACAGACCCAAAAGACCTTCCAAGGCGTATTAATCCTTCAATAAGTCCTGAATGTAGGCACAATTCTTTGAAATTAGAATGTGGATGCCAAAACAAGAGCTTATATTCCTGCAATTGATCATCTGTAGCATGTTTATCGGGATGAACAATTGAAATATCAAAAACAATTGTTGAAGAAAGACCAATATAATTTTCACTCTTCATATTCCTTCACTGGTGTAATTGCCCTGTATGTTGCTGAATGAAAAGTTGAATACCTAGGGAAAATAGAGCGGATGAAATAAGATAAGAAAAAATGCGATCTGAGGGTTTTGTAAACCTCCTTGAACAACTTATAGCATAAGCACCTAGGCCTGTAAAAAGAATTGTTCCGGTTATGCGGCAAAAATAGCAATCCTTAACAATTTTATCTGGCGGTGACAATTCCTTTTCTTCATCCAAATCCATTAAAAAATAATTCTGGTCATTTTTGTTTTTGTAGTTTAAAATTATTAATTAATTTACTGTCAGTGAGATAGTGTGGAGCATGTATTATTTCAATAATAATGCCAAATCAAAGAATGGTAACATGTGTAAAAGTAGCCACAAATCTGATTGTGCCTCTTTGTACAGTTTCAGCAGTCAAAAACTACTGGACGATAGGCTTAAAAGGTCACTCGAGATTTTCGAAAAAAATCACACAAAACCTGATTCAGAAGGTACTGAGTGTAGTGGTACTAAGTGTGTTAGACGCTCCCAATATAAACCCACGGCCCAACCATTGCCTATCAACTTCCCTGTTAGATATGCAAATGATCAAACCCATGCATTTCAATACAGTCAAAATTCACAATCAAGCACATATTCTATTAGTTCTATAAATCATCACATCTCAACTGAACGAATTAATTCAGCGAATAATAATACTAACTACAGCTATAACAACTGTACCAATGTGAATTCCACAAAAAAATTATATAATACAATTTTTATTGAACTAAAAACCAGAATAGAAGGTGAGTAAAATATATCGCATTCAACTTTGCCGAAAAACTAACATAGCATTGGAAAGTGATATCAAATCATTACAACAAGAGTTATACGGGTCTAACATTGATATATTTGCTAGACCTATTGTTATGCATAGGAGATTGCTCTAATTGGATGTTTTTGTTGCGAAATGCCGATTCTTTTGCATGCAGACTTCATCCAAGATTACTCCAATGACGATAAAGAAACCACAGCACCTCCGTCTACTACCATAAGTTATCTAGTGAATGCCACAGGAGAGCTGATGGAGAAAGATATTAAACAGAGGTTAGCATTGAAGGAGAGGGTTGAAATTTTACGCGAATTAAAGAGCGCAGTTATTGATGACTTTGAAAAGGAAAGATCGAATTTCAAAACTGAAGAGTTAAGGACACATGTATGTGTTGACGAAGAGTTTCCACTTAAAAATTGTTTAATGGACTTCAAAAGCATCACATCTGAGAAACAATTCGACCACCTCATTTCCTGCTATCATCACCTAGACGCTTATGAGGCATGTGTCAGAAGAAATAGTGGTTAGTTTTCCATGTAAAATTGACACATTGTAAATCATTTGTTGTAATCAATTGTATTTTTTAATCTTAATTATTTTTGGTGGTACTTGTACGCTGTAGTGTATATAGTGGAAGTTCCTAATATAACTGTTCTGTGTTGAACAAAATTTTCTCACAGAAGTTTTTTAAGAAAAATATATAATATTAAACATAAGATCAATTAAAATAGCCCATATATGCAAATAAAAAAGTGGTGTTTACTATACGTTGGTATATATTGACTTTGGCTATAGGGAGAAATATACTAGAATTTTAAATGATAGATAAAGCTAATTATGTCAGAATAGTTAGAGAAGGAATAAGTTATAGCTAAGGGATTAAGTAATATTATAGTGAAGGATTGTGGCAACTATGTATTTTCAGCAAGAAATGTACAGACATTAGAGAATACAGAATATAGTAGTGAGTATATATAATTTAAAATTACACTGTATGTAATATTAATGAGAGAATGTGTGTGTAGAAGCAATAGGTATACAGGGGTGCTGGCAAATTTGGGGTGGGGCTGTTACTATGAATCTATTTAATCTAAGTGTGTTTTTGTTTTGGGGATTGTTGGCGGAAGGAAAACCCTCGCCACAGGGTATGCATATTTTCACCTAGTGGAAGGGCCAGTAATAGGCATTGACTTGGGTACAACCTATTCTTGTGTGGGCATATATCGTAACGGACGTGTAGAGATAATTACCAATGACATGGGCAATCGTATTACACCGTCATATGTCTCCTTCATTGGAGGAGAAAGGAAAGTTGGTATGTGTGAATTTACTTAGGCGATGTTGCAAAAAGTCTCGCTACTAGTAACTCCAAGAATACTGTATTTGACGCCAAGAGGTTGATCGGGAGAAAATTCCGCGATGAAGAGGTCCAAAGGGATAAGAAATTGCTACCATATGAAATATTTGACAAGGTTACAAATGATTAATCATAGGATGGCAGGCCATATATAAGAATTGATGACAAAGGAAGCAAGGGCGAATTTGCCCCCGAAGAGATCAGTGCCTTAGTGCTTTCCAAAATGAAGAGCATGGCCGAAAACTTTCTCGGTCAGACAGTTAAAAATGCCGTTGTGACAGTTCCTGCATATTTTAATGATGCCCAGCGCCAAGCTACCAAAGATGCAGGTCAAATTGCTGGTTTGAATGTATTACGTATACTCAATGAACCCACAGCCGCTGCTATTGCTTATGGTCTTGACAATAAGGATGAAGAAAAAAATATTTTGGTCTATGATCTCGGTGGTGGTACTTTTGATGTTTCCCTACTTACAATTGACAACGGTGTATTTGAAGTCATAGCGACATCAGGAGATACTCACCTCGGCGGTGAAGATTTTGATCGTAATGTTATGGACCATTTTATAGCCCTAACTAAGTCACAACATGGGATTAACATTGCTACAGATGTACAAGCTGTACAAAAGCTCCGTAAGGAGGTTGAACAGTGTAAGAGAAAGTTATCATCTGCCCACAGTTGTAAAATTGAGATTGAAAATCTGATTGGTGACTTCAACTTCAGCCAAACCTTAACCAGAGCAAAATTCGAGAATCTGAATGAAGACCTGTTTAAGAGCACATTGGAACCAGTAAAGGACGTGTTAAACCAAGCCAAGCTTGAGAAATCTGATATCCATGACATAGTTCTAGTTGGTGGGTCAACCAGAATTCCTAAAATCCAGCAATTGATCAAGGATTTCTTCAATGGCAAAGAGCCCAACAAGGGTATTAACCCTGATGAAGCTGTTGCCTACGGAGCGGCAGTACAAGGCGGTATACTTGCTGGTGAATCTCACGATGAACTGGTACTTTTGGATGTGACTCCGCTATCACTGGGTATGTATTCAGCCAATGGAATATACTTGCCGTTTATACGCGTTGCTTATCACATGTATGAATTAGGATTGTCTATGTAAATAACCTTATATTTATACTTTAAGCTATGTCCATATCTATAACATGGTGTCATTGGTTGGCCTGTGTGCAATGCATATGTGATATGATATACGTAAATAAATGTTATATAATTTTGTATTAAATGAAAGTATTTGTACACAAATAAATTAATAATAGTGGATGATTATCTAATTTAAATTATTTGAAAAATATCTTTTCGAAACATTATTATCTTACTATTTTACGTAGGTATCGAAACTGTTGGTGGCGTCATGACTAAGATTATCCCCCGTAACACTGTGGTTCCAACAAAGAAATCACAAATGTTCTCTACTTATATGGACAATCAAACCACCGTCACTATCCAAGTTTACCAAGGAGAACGTTCAATGACACAACACAATACTCTGCTCGGAAGATTTGACCTTACTGGTATTGCCCCTGCACCTCGTAACACTCCTCAAATCAATGTCACATTTGAAATCGACACTAATGGCATTGTGAGTGTATCAGCTGAGGATAAAGGTAGTGGTAAGAGTCAGAAAATTACCATAACCGCGGAACAAGGCAGGTTATCAAAGGCTGAGATTGAAAGAATGATCGAAGAGTCGGAGAGATATGCTCAGGAGGATAAGGAAATGATGGAACGTGTTGAATCCAAGAATACGCTTGATGGTTACATCGCTAGTATGAAGAGGAGTGTGGAAGATAAGGATAAGTTGGCTGATAAGATTGAGGAAGATGACAAGACCACAATTTTGAACGCCTTGAAAGATGCTGAGACGTGGCTTTTCCAAAATCCAGAGGCGGATACTGATGAGTATAAATCCAAACTCAAGTCACTGGAAGAAATTTGTAATCCTATTATACAAAAATTGTACCAGGGCAATGCAGCCGGGGAATCCAATTATGATTCTTACGGGGATGAGTTATGAGATGATCATTGGACAATACTCAGGAATTGATTATCTAACACTAAAATCATACAATTGAACAATTTATATGTGTTAAGTAATTTTTATGACACATATAACTACTGTTTAGTACTAAGGTTGTGTGGAAATTTCTCGCTGACATTTTCGTAAGCGAATTTTTTTATTGATATTTAAGGCTAACTCTGTCAAAAAACTTCAAGAGAAGCGTCAACTCATAGTAGTATAGCCTATTGACTCATACATACCACTGGTTGGAAACATGTCATTAATTCTAGGGTTATATTTTGGACAATCCGAGAATAATTCAAACAAATTTGCTAAATAAATATGAAACCAATTATTTAAAGTTTTTTGCTAATTTAACATAATGCTAAATCAAGTGAGTTACAGCTATGTGTCTGAGCATGAAATAAGTAATTGAGTTTTAAAAATATTCGAATGAGTTGTAGACGTGTTTATGTGTAAGAATATTGTGTTTGTTAACATCTAAAGTTATTAATGTAACGAGAGGGATGTGAGTGCCTAGTTACGTTATATGTTAGTGGGGTTGGGGTAGAGATGATAAAGGGGCACGTTTATGTTTTGGGTGCCTTTACCATGTGAAGGAATTAAGTTTCCGAGCGCGTTTTGCGACTCTGCCCTACTAACATTTCAAGCAATCACTTTTAAGCGATTTTGTTATTTTGATCAACCATCTACACGGTGTTTTTCGCAATATTTACCCACATATTCAAACCTACAATCACAAGAAGAATCTTCAACGTCTTCTACAACTCACATTTCCACCAGTCACAATAATAACAACGTTTATTACAATAGTCGGTCCAATTTGTTGGCTATTAAAAATAAAGACAAAAAAAAATTGCTTATAAAGTCCCCAAACAATCCTATAAAAATGGAGGAATCCGTTAAATTATTGTATCCTGGTTCTGATCAAGTAATAATCCTTCCAAAATTTTACAGTGACGCAAATGTGAATAAGAAATCGGATTACTGGGATTATGAAAACTTCACTATTGAGTGGAACAACCCTGATGGATACCAAATCACGCGAAAGATAGGGAGAGGGAAGTATAGTGAAGTTTTTGAGGGAATTTGCGTTGATACTGGTGATAAATGTGTCATCAAAATTTTAAAACCTGTCAAGAAGAAGAAGATTAAACGCGAGATTAAGATACTGCAAAATCTCTGCGGCGGCCCAAACATAATCAAGCTATTAGACATAGTCAAAGATCCACAAAGCAGAACCCCATCTTTGATATTTGAGTATATTGATAACACAGATTTCAAGACTTTATACCCTACTTTAAGTGAAGATGAAATTAAATACTACATGTACCAGCTGCTTAAGGCGGTTGATTATTGTCACAGTCAGGGGATCATGCATAGGGATGTAAAACCACATAATGTGATGATCGATCATAAGAAAAAGGAATTGAGACTTATCGACTGGGGATTAGCTGAATTCTATCATCCAGCACAAGAATATAATGTTAGAGTGGCCAGCAGATATTATAAAGGGCCTGAATTACTGGTTGATATGCAAATTTACGATTATTCATTGGACATTTGGAGTATCGGATGTATGATAGCCGGACTGGTGTTTAAGAAAGAACCTTTCTTTTATGGCCACGATAACTATGACCAACTGGTTAAGATTGCTAAGGTATTAGGTACTGATGGTCTGTCAAAATATCTTTCAAAATTTGGTCTACAACTTGGCCAGCAATATCAGGAGACAATGGGTGTCTATCCCAGGAGGCCTTGGTACAAATTTATTACATTCGAAAACCAGAATTTGGCCACGCCTGAAGTTATTGATTTGATCGACAAAATGCTTGTTTACGATCATACCGACAGAATAACACCCAGAGAAGCTATGCAGCACCCATACTTCAAAGGTGTACAAGAGTAATGCGACAATCGGTTTCATAATTGTGTGAGTTCAACTGTTTTTTACCGATAATCGGCATTATAATTTTAATTTGTACATCCTAGACATATTTAAGTATTCATATATGTTATAAGTATGATTTGTGTTGTGTATGTGAGTTTTAAAAGGATTGCTTTTGTGGACAACTCGATGAATTTTTATATTTAAAAAATTACATAAATGGTTAGGGATGGGTCACCCCAGTATGACAGTGTATATCTGATGGGGGGATATACTATCAGAGGTACCGTAAATAATCATATCAAACGCTATTCTAGGGTATTTGCAGTGTTAAATTCAGAAATTCAGTTCTAGTGCAAAGGTTTATATTGACAGAGAGACAAAAATAATTTGTCAAGGTTTAACTGGTAAACAGGTAAGTGTATGACCTTCCTATGATGAAATCCGGTCATGCTAATTTGACACTGCAATCTGCAGTCGTGAGAACATTCTAACATTATTTGAGGAAGCTTAAATATTTGTTATATTTCAAAAAATGGGACATTTTACATTTCCCATTTTATAAATATATAAAACTAATTCATAGGGTTCATTCCACACGACACAATGCCTTAACTACTGCGGTACCAAATTTGTTGGAGGTGTGCATCCCCAAAAGGGTGGTTCAACCTGGGAATCACTAGACTTTCAGCATAAGTTACCCATATTTTCCTCTGTCAAAGATGTATGTATATTGTTTTATACTATTAATAAAATAATCAACTGATAGTGGATTATTTTATTAATAGTATAAAAACAATATCATTTAGGCAATGAGTGCAACTGGTGCCAATGCCTCTATGATTTTTGTCCCTGCTCCAGTAGCCAAAAAGGCGCTTGAGGAAGCGATTGAAGCGGAAATGCCATTGGTTGTATGTATTACTGAGGGCATTCCGCAACATGATATGATCAAGATACGACATTTGATTAAGGAAAAGGATAATAAAACGACTCTAATTGGGCCAAATTGTCCAGGAATTATCAAACCAGGGCACTGTAAAATTGGCATTATGCCCGGATCGATTCACATGCCAGGGTCAATAGGTAGGTAGAATAATAGTCATACATACATATTACATATAATTATATATGAATTTCACTAAATATAATACTTCACAACTATATATAACTAATTAATGTTAAGCAATTCCTATATATTAACATTAACAAAAACTCTGAACTTAAAGAACAAGAATCTCCCCGTATAATATCACAATTAAAAATGCAAATAAATAATTGAGAATATTATATATTAATATATTGAATTTGATCCATTTATACCTTTAAGTGTGATTTTGGTTGATTAAATTTGCACCCTTTATTTAATCCATACCTTGCGGTAGTACAACACTAATAAAAAACATTAAAAATGTATGAAACCCAGTAAACCCGCAAGACGCAACTTTGTAAACTATATACAAATTTATTTCTGAACCCTTTACTTTACACTCTAATTACATCATCGAACATTATTTAATGGTCATTTTACTGGATAGGATGGCCAGTATTACTGCCAAGGCGTAAAAGAGTAATGGGTGTGTTAAAGGGGTGATAGGCAGGTTAAACCGGCAGGAGAGAGGGCTATCAGTGGTCCAAACTATGCACATTAAGACTATGCTATTGCTATTGTGATTATACAGACTTAAATTGATCATTTGGATCTTCCAAACAATTTTAAATGTTTTGCATATCCAAGGATCGATTTAATGATTTCCTAGTGGTATTAAATTGCGATGCAATTTAAAGTTGTTGTGTAGAATGTTTTAAATTTTATAATAAGACATTTTTTAACAAAAGTGGATTGTAACTGTCTACAATTTCCGCTAGTTTTGTGTAACAGATCCCACTTTGCTAATGCAGGAATCATAAGCCGAAGTGGTACACTTACTTACGAAGCAGTGTATCAAACCACATCCGTGGGGTTTGGACAATCTGTTTGTATAGGAATAGGAGGGGATCCATTCGGCGGAATAACATTTATCGATTGCCTGGAGAAATTTTCGCAAGACCCTGAGACAAAGGGTAATTATCATGTAATTTAGCTGTCGTAATGATTGGAGAAATAGGTGGGACGGCTGAGGAAGATACTGCAGAGTGGTTGAAGGGTAAAAACTGAACAATTTAGCGAACCCGCAATTTGTTAAGGACAAGAAAGTTATCGCGTTTATTGCAGGAGTATCCGCTCCTCCAGGGAGGAGAATGGGTATTAAAATATTATGATCTAGGTCACGCTGGTGCGATTATTAGTGGCGGTAAAGGAACTGCTAAGGAAAAAATGGAGGTACTTAGGGAAGCTGGAGTGGAAATAGTTGAATCGCCAACCGAAATTGGAATTATACTTAAGAAGATTATGTTGTAGCCATTATTCTATTATATTGGTTATAAACACTTAAAATAATGTGAATGATAATTCTTTGGAGTTTGTGTATTTTTCATATACTAATTATCTGTACAAATGTTATAATTGATTCTCAATGAGTAATTTCACGGTAATTGTTTTATTAGTGTGTGTAATAACAGTTTAAACGTGTAGTTAGTTGTAAATTGTATGCTATGGTAAAAGTAACTTATTTTTATTGTGACATTGTGGTGGTCGCGAGGAAGTTTTTCGCCGTATCCCCTTGTAGTGTACCTGATTTACATACAATCCAAGTTCACATATAAAGACTTGTTTTAAAATAATGACGCTAAAAGTCGTTAAAATATAACCTGAAAGAATGTTTAAATCGTGTCTAATAGCATCAGTATGGAATCATATGTAACACCAGTGGATGGAATCACCCACCTCTATAAAGTTTCGAAAGGGATAGTCCCGAATATGAACGTAGATGGGTTCTTCTTTGCGAATGAATCACTAAAAGTGCTTTTGTTGGATGAATTAAAGCTTTATAATGCCAGGAAAACGGGATTCTTACCCTCCATAATGCAATTGGCAAATGTTGCGGCTTTGCCCGGTATTGTCAAAGGTAGTATCGCTTTGCCTGATGCACACTCTGGTATTAAAAGTTCATATTTAGGTTACGGATTTTCCATAGGAAATGTTGCGGCATTTGACATGAGTAGGCCTGAATCAGTGGTTTCTCCTGGAGGTGTGGGATTTGATATCAATTGTGGCGTAAGACTATTGAGAACTAATTTGAATCTGAAGGATTTGGAGGATAAAAAAGATATGTTAGCCACCGCATTATTTAATAAAATACCCGTTGGTGTAGGTTCAAAAGGAACAATAAAGTGCAGTGATGGCGACTTATTTGATATACTAACTAGGGGTATGGAATGGGCCGAAGAAAGCGGATTCGCTTGGAGTGAAGATAGGGAAAGATGTGAGGAAAGGGGTAAAATGTCTCAGGCAGATGCAACCCTAGTGTCGGATAGGGCCAAGAAGAGAGGAATCCCTCAGCTGGGGACTCTAGGGGCAGGGAATCATTATGTAGAAGTTCAGGTAACAACATTTAAAGTAACAATATATAAAATCAACAATAATGGATGTTATACATATCATATATACCATCTTTGATATAGGTTGTAGAGGAAATATACGACAGTAGAGCTGCCCGTGCTATGGGATTGGAGGTTGAGGGACAAGTATGTATGATGATACACTCGGGCAGTCGCGGTTTGGGCCATCAAGTAGCAAGTGATGCCCTTAACAATATGGAAAAGAATATACCCACTAATGATCCCCAATTGGCTTGTTCACATATCAATAGTGAAAGTGGACAGAGGTATTTGAAATGTATGGCAGCTGCGGCAAATTACGCCTGGGTTAACCGCAGTGTTATGACACATCTTTCGCGTGTTGCATTGAGTGAAGTATTTGACATGGACGCTGATGATCTTGACATGCATATTATATATGACGTTTCTCATAATGTGGCCAAAATTGAGGTATAGTCGTATCCAACAAAAATATAGTTTTGTTTATCTTCATTAACCATTATTCATTGATTGTAATTGTGTTTATAATGGTTTAATTAAGATTATGGTTGAAAATTGTTATATTTATTGGAGAAATGTCTGATTGATTAATACATTTTTTGATATTAAAAAAATTGAAGTTGGATATACTTACGAGTAATTTTTACCTATTTCTAACCATTTATAATCACGATAGTATTGGTCAAAATATTTTTATAAATAACTAATTAAATAAATGGTTAATTAAACGATGTAATCTCTGAACGTGATAAATACATGATATGAATTACAATTATTACATCAAATACTCTCAAAATAACAGTAACATAGGAGCACATGGTAGATGGGAAGCCTAAAAATTTACTCGTGCATAGAAAAGGTGCAACTAGAGCATATCCCCCCAGGCATAAGCAAATACCACTGGAATATATTGATATAGGTCAGCCAGTGCTGATCGGCGGTACAATGGGCACTTGTTCATACGTCTTAACAGGTACCGAAAAGGCAATGGAACTCACATTTGGTACAACATGTCATGGTGCTGGTAGGGCGTCCAGTAGAAGCAGCGCTAGAAAGACCCTCAGTACGAATAAAGTGATAGATGATCTTAAGAGCAAGGGAATTGCTATTAGAGTGGCATCACCAAGTCTTGTTATGGAAGAGGCCCCTGAGGCCTATAAAGATGTAACGTCTGTCGTAGATGTAAGTATTTGTATTCAGTTGTTTTCTGATGTCTAATCCCTATTCGTGCGCCTATCCTAGTTTATTTATTTATAATAATGTGTTAGTAGGAAAACATATTGTTTGGGTAAATAAATAGGTTAGCTGTATAAATTTTCAAATTTAAGCACATATTAAATAACTGTGATTTAGACATGTCACGAAGCGGGAATATCAAAGAAATGCATCAAGCTCAAGCCAATCGCAGTCATCAAAGGTTGATATGGCGCTAATTAACACTTGTAATTGACGGTGTAATCCGCTGGGGTATATAACCTAATTATCTGATAGATATTATGTATATAAAGTGATTAGTACATAATCCAAATCCAACACGATCAAGTAATTGAATGTATATGTTTTCCGAGTCGCGTAGGGAGTGTGAGCATGATTGATAAGTTGCATATATAGTTGAGAATAATTATTTGTGCGTATATAATGATTATTGGCTAATGTATAAAGTAAATTGGTGAAACTTTTGGATATTCTTTCAGACAAAATTTTCACCTAGATATACTATATGGCCCCACCTCTAGTGAGTAACATGGCTAACTCTTGGTCTCGCCTATTGACAATAACAGGCAAGTTAATCTTTATTTAGCAACGGCTGTGGGTGCTGCCTGTTTGCTCCACTATCTTTTATCGGATAACCCTATATTTGCATCTGCAACCTCAGCTCCAAGTAGGAATAGAGCTCAAGACGTAAGTACTGACACATGTAGATGACCAAAGCGGAATGTATAGAACTATTAAAAGGCATAGTGAAATCTCAAGAGGAAACCAAAATTGTTATGAAGAAGTTGACCTCAGACCTGATAAACAATCCACTGCGCCTAGAACAGGTATATACCAAGGCCAGTCAAATGCAGCCAGAGGATCCTATGGAGCAATGGGGAGTCACTGTAATTGATCTCGACCATTTGATTGAAAAGTATCAACATGATCCTATTGTGAAGGATTACATTTTGAAGATCATGAATTCGCCCGGCATAAACGATACAACTCTGAGTGACGATGTACGCAATATTACTATTAGTCAAATATTAGCTATCCATGAATATATGCTCAGCGAATTGGAGTCTGTAGTCCGCGAATTCAAATCGCTGCAGAACAGACAAACTATGGAGATTAAAACGTTAACTATTGCTGCGCAAGCAATCGTAGCTGCCAAAGTAGAGGAAAAATTCAATTTAACATCAGATCAGGTTGAATCGGCTGTGATAATAAACCATGCCGAATTAACTGCTAGCCATGCATTCACCAGATTGACTATGCAAATGCAGACGGAGATGAGTGAGTTGATTGGGTAATTTAATGCCATTATTTAGGTGCCAATTTCCCGGGTGGTAAAACGCTCATGTTATAAATACTGTTGTGCATTTTCGCTTGTGTTTTCCCAAACGTAACAATTCTTGGACTAGCGATGTGTAATGAAGTTATGTTATATTTAATCTTGTGTAAAACTTTATACAATATCAAATCTTGGCAATAGTTTTAATAATTTTTAAAATGCTGCAGCAATTAGTTAACGGTTGCTAGCGGTTATCAAATTGAGAATATAATAATATTCATTTATGAATCTTACGTATAGAATATAGAGTATAGATATAGAATTCTGCCAATGGTTACTGTGGCTATGCATAGTTTATAATCAAGATATCCCTCACATGGAATTGTGGGGAATTGGTTTTCCTACAAAACTAAGTAATAGTTTTAATAGATAACTATTTTGTTGTTTGAAATAACTAATTATCAGTTCACTAACAGCGATTTTAAAATTTTAATTTAACTGTTATTTGTATTAGCGTGCAGATGCTACTAGGGGAAAATGATGACAAACCATAGTTTGTAGGTTAAGACACAAAAAATCTAGACTCATCAGTAACTCTTTTAGCCGAACTCTTGGCGTCCATAAACAAGGCATCTGCAGCTGCCACATGTTCTCGAGTGATTATATTCTCAGATTGCGATTCGCAAATGGCCTTGCATGGCCCAAGTAGTTGTAAACAGAAGCGCAGGCTTGTATTTTTACCAATTTTGCCTAATAGCTCAAGCGCTTCATTGTTAAGCTCGATATTCTCGGTTTTAGCCCGTATGCTTATAACCTGTACAATCTACATTAATATGTAATATAAAGGATAATTTTTATGAAATGGGAACAGTTCACATATTTAAGAACAATTTTTTGAATAACTGCAAGATATAAAAACTCACCTGCTCAATAGTGTAAGGGAGAGTCTTGATTATCAACAATCGATCAAGTAGATCCACTGGTAAGCCGTGCGGTTCAATTGAATCGGTTCCACGCACGGTACAAACCTAAATAACCTTTTGAAATACCCCCCTATTGGTAGCTAATATTACTATAGGTGCTAATGGCGATTCTAGTGCTCGATTTAAGTAGGTGAAGCATTCAATGTCAAGCATGTGCGCTTCCTCAATAAACAGGAGACCAGGCAAGACTTCTGCTATACCCATGTCAACATATTTATTGACCACCATATTAACATGTGCCCTTAGTTTGTCAGTTATCTCTGTTTTTTTTGGCCGTAGGTATTGTCCAAGGATAGATACCACGTCATTCCCACTCTATATAAGTACTTTGTTATATTGTATATTTCGATATATATTTCCACATATTTTGCATCAAATAAAAAATTGTAGGAACTAACCATAGGCTTGGCATTTGCAGTATCAAGATCATGGAGAGATAATTCTTGTGCGATTTTTTTGACCTTAAACACCTCGCCCTTTGGCAGTGGGACATACTCTTCCAATTCCAAATCAAACTCCGTAGCAAATATATCACAGCGTCCCATACGTTTTACCTGGCCTAAATTAGAGAGTTGCTTTTTTAAAAAAAATTCATTTGGAATAATATTTTCTAATAACAAAAATATATATTCCATACCTGTGTTAGACTCTATGTATATAACATCCCCTATCGCCACGTTCTCCTTCACCAATTGATCGTGTATTTGCGGGGCCAATCTAAGCGTTTTAGTCCCCCTTGCAGTCTTTAAAGTGATAATTACTGCAACAACACATTTGCCTAAATAAAACATTATATAATTGATTAATTATTTTTTCAAAAAAATAATTAATCACAGTAATTAATCACCGAATACCTACCATAACCACCGTGAGGGTTTTCGGTCTCTTCCGCTGCCAATTCAACTACCTGCCCTTCGTATACCTAAATAACTTTTTAACTATGGATTTGAACTTTGAATCAAACTTACTTGTTTCTCCTCCTTGATCCTAACATGGATACTCTTCCTGAAAGCTTCATTGAGTATTTCTGTCTTTTTTACTTCGCAACTGAAGACTTCTGTGCTGGAAATAGGGGTGAAGGGCACGGAATCTCCAAGTTCCTTGCAGATCGCCATGGCTAGGGCAGTTTTACCAGTGCCACTGGGTCCTGCAAGTAATACTGCTTTTCCCGCCATTTTTTTTGATTTAATCAGATCTACAACCAAAAAAGCAGCTTCACGGGCATGGTATTGACCGATAAGTCCACACTCAGAGTCAAAATATGAGGGGTATTCTTCGTCAGTTACATTTTTGTCAAATAGAAGTGGATGTACGCCCAATCCTCTAATGTGACTGTGAGCGGAGATGCGTTCCTTAGTGACTAAGAGGTTTGATTGAGTAGGGATGGTGGTCACCAAATCCATAGTAAAAATAATGCCCCATCCGTATGGACGTGTTACTTGAGTCTAGTAAATTGGACAGTTTACACCTTGAAATTTATGTAGAAAATGCTAAAAAAGAGCGTGTGATTCGAGCTTCTGACCAGTTATACATTGCTAAATTGCTTAGGTGCCAAAATGCGCCAAAAATACTCGCTTTTTGGGATGACCCCCTTGGTAAACCAACTTTAACTACTAAGCAACTGGCAAAATTGAGTTCATGGGTCAGACTTTCCCAAATAGCAGATAATCCCACATTAATTTGCGGTAAAATATCATACGAGCGAATACAACAAGGTTATGTCGGAAACTGCTCATTCCTGAGCTCCCTGACTTCTATGGCAAATTATGATGCTAAGTATAATAAGGATATAATTTCAAAAATTTTTATACCAACTCACATTCATTCTGTTGTTGATGTCACTGGTACTAGTGCTGTTTTGGGTGAATTTTCTAGGCAAAAAATTCAGAAGACAGAGTTCTCTTGTCGAGTATACATCAATGGTACTGCCAGAAATATTAATGTGGATGATTGGGTCCCTATTAGATCTGATGGTAGATTGTTATGTGCCCATTCTACTGACAAAAATGAATTGTGGATTACAATACTTGAAAAGGTTTTCATCAAGTTACTTGGCAATACTTATAATATCATTGGTACAAATCCTTGCATTGATCTATACAGATTTACAAATTTTATACCTGAGATAATAAAAATTGGCCGTACGACAAACGATTGTGTCTGGGGAGATTTGTATAGTAGCTTCAAAAAAGGATTATGTATGTCGTGTCTTGGAACATTAGACTTCGACAATTCGGAAATAAACGATCAACATGAGCTAATAAATGAAGTTAATGGCGTGTCTTCCATCTCTGGTTTGTAAAATGTTGAATTAGGTATAGTGTCAAATCACGCATATGCAGTTATTGATTTAAAGGAGATTAATGGGTACAAATTGTTGTTTTTGAAGAATCCATGGGGTAAAATATCCTGGAGACAAAAATTTTCTGATTATGATAGCAGTGAAGTCTCTTTAAATGTCTTTAAAGAACTAGGCCATGTACCGAAAACAGCAGACAACGGTACATTTTGGATTCAGTGGTGCGATGTGATTAAATGGTTTTCCTACTTATACATATCGCACGACCCGATGCAATTTAATTATGAGCGTACAGTACATTTGCGGTGGAATTCATTTCCACACTTTAGTGAATCTCTGCTGGATGATTTCTATCACATGGATTTTAATCCTAAGCTCAAAATTTCATTTTTAGACGACATAGACAATGTATGGGTCTTATTTATACAACACAAAAAGTCAAGCAAGGACGAACTGAAGTATATTGCAACGCATCTGTTCCTTAGGGATAAAAAAATACTTTCTAGTAACCCTGACATACAAGGGACTTATTACAATGCAGAATGTGCGTTGAATAAGTTTGAAAATCTCCCTTCTACATTCTATTTGTTAAATACTTTATTGGATAGGCCTGCTGTTTATCCTTTTAACATCACCATCAAAATTTTTGCTAACCAAGACTTTGTAATTGAGCCAATGGCTCCTCCAGTGGAACACACAACGAACTACTTATCAATAGTTTCGGAATGGGACGATTGTTGCGGTGGTGTAAATGATATAGATAATTATTTTCTCAATCCTCACATCAAATTTACACTATACCAGCACTCAAAAGTCTTGATAATTCTGGAATCGGAGGAGGTAGTCCAAAGTATTATGTAGGCATTGCACATAAATTTGAAGGTATTTAAGGGCATAGATCAATTAGATTACTTGCTGAAGCAAGGTAAAGTAATCACAAGTGGTATATGCCGTTTACATATGTGCTGCATTGAGGATGAATTTCCAGTTGGTACTTTTACCATAATCCCCTCAACTTACAGTGGTAGCGGCGGTACTTTTAGGATTGTGGCCTATGTAACTCCGTTGTATTACTCGGAGTTTAATGATTGTGTCTTGGGTGAATTAGAGTTGATTTCTAGGGGTAACAACTGTCTGATGTAACATATGTATAGTTAATTTTTAGTATTGTTATTATAGATCACAATATTTATTTATTAATGGGGTTTTCTGGTATGAATTTGCATTAATACTGTCGGTTTTTCGAGTACTTCGTATATATATATATATAATGATACATGTTTTGTTTGGTTGGGTATAGTTATAATTATATGCTTATTTTTGCACAATTATATTGTAATTATATAATCATTTTAAAATAGTTATAACTGATGGATATGTAAATATTTCTAAATATTATTTGGATAACTAATAAATTATTTACACAAAAAATATGTAAATGTATAGTATATACATAACCATTAGTCTACCATGATCCATCATACAAGTATATATATACGCATTGTGTATTTGTTTATATTAATTAAGGCCATCAATAGTAATGGATAAACTCAGAAATATCACTGTGAGATTTACTCTCTTCAAAACACTATTGTTAGAAGTATACATATATTACTGCCAACGTTTAATTATATATGTCGTCAGAACTTAAAGTCCATACACATAAACTGTAATTTATGTCAAACACGGGGGTAAACCATGTAAGATAGTCATTTTGTCAGATACTAAATTGCGTAGTGTAACCAACTATAATCAACAATTGTGAAACAAAAAGATTACTAGTGTCATTTATTAGCACTCGTATATAAATTATTTGCAAACATTTACATATTAGAATTGTTGTTGATGATTCTATATACTTCTATTTTGTCAATTCGATGAATAACTATAATCAGAGTTTAATTCGCAGTGACCTTGTCTCCAGTGCGTGTTAATTATATTATATTGATAGGAATCTGTGTTAAAAGATCGCTACAAAACTAGTTCATGCAGAGTTTGGCTACATAGTTATGTTAGTGGGGGACGACTACATGACTAATTTAACGTAGGGTCAATGTAACATGATTTTGAACTAATTGAATCGATTGGAATTGTTTTTATTCACGAAGTTCACTGAGAGTTCCAATGAACATTAATCTAGCAATTAATGGCAATGTATAATTTAGTAATATATTGGTAATGTATTTTACTTGAATTATTTTACATTTATCTTAATAAATTTTTGCAGATGTTGTTGGATTTTATTTTTTTTAATATTGAAGTATGACTTGTTGAATTCGTTATCTGTATTGCTGGAAAAATGAATAAATCCTTACAAAATTTTAAACAGATGTTTAAAGGCATCGATTGGAGTAGTATATTTATGTTGATTATGTTGTTGTTCCACGTCATTCTTTCAAATAATTACGACAACTGGACTTCTTTTTCCAAAGTGATTTTGAGTGGAGACGCCTATGCTAACTACTGTCCCACTGAAAAAAGAAATGGTCCGCCTTTTCCAACTGGTAGGTGTGGAAAACAACGCCTATATGTATCAAAACTTCTACCAATTATTAGGTCTACGAACTTTATTTTTTCCCCTATTGCTGGACTTTCATTGGACAAATTTGGCCCTTTGATTACAGTATCATTTGGTATTATGTTTGCTATACTTTGCTGGGTAACTTTTGGATTTCTGATAAAAACTAATTGGTGTGTAGTGATGGGTTGCATTTTTTTGGGGATGTCAATAGATCCCTCAAATTTTCCACCGTTGATGATTAAGCACAGGTTTCCAAATTCAAAAAATATAGTTTTTGCTCTAATTGGGGCATCAGCATCACTGGGCTCAACTGTACCCATTATAATGAATAAAGTACTTGAAAATACAAGTATAACCTTTAAAGGTTTATCATTTATTTATGCATTTGCATTTTTAGGTATAAATTGGGCGTTTGTATCAATTATTTTTTTTAAGCTAATGAAGGATAATGATGGTATATGTTTGGATCAAGACTGCAATACAGACATAGATTTAAGTAACGCTTCCATTTGCGACTGCCTGAAGTCCTTGAAATTTGCATGTATCTCGATATTTTTTTTCGTTGTTAATTTGACATTGACATATCATCAGTATTTTATTAATGCAACTTACAAAAGCGATTCGTACACGATTCAAATATTGGAAATTTCATTTGTATCATCATTCATTCCGTGCATTATACTTGGGGTGCTTGTGGAAAAGTTTGGAATAGCGATTGTATTATTGTTGCTTAACTTCTTTGGGCTATTGGTACCAATTTTATCGCTATATCCTAACAATGTCACTGGGATCATAATGTCATTGTGCATCATGCTGATGTATTCCATGTTCACAACTCCAATCTTCTGTTATGTTCAACAGGCTTTTCCCAAACATGTTTTTGGAGTTATTAGTGGCATTATATATACAATAGGAGGTTGTGCAGCAATGGCATGTCTTCCACTATTTGAGTTGTGTGAATCGGATTCCACACGATATACCATTAATATTGTAATGATTATAATCCGGGCAGTGTCTTTTGTCCCACTGTGGTATATATACAAGGCAGGATCTCTCAAACAACTCAGCGATGTGTAACAAATTGTGGAAAATAATTATTTGTTATATTATGAATTATAACATTTTAACCATCAGATATACGGTGATAGTATTTTAATTTGTTTAGTTGTGCTTTCGAGTATTCTTTGTGGATTTATTTAGGCAATGATTACCAAATTTGTTTCTATTTAGGCTTTTCAGCTGAATAAACTAGTTGATGGCGCCTAGAATAGTTGAAGGGAGCTTATGAATATATATATAGTTTGATATAAAAGCCATATTTAGTGTAATTGCCAAATCGGCTAAGTACAATATGTCATGCTAATTTGATTAAATAATGAAGTTTGAGTGTCATTTACAAAATAAATAAATAAATAAAAGTTAAAATGATCGTGGAGTGTTTTGGTAATGTTTTAGCGTAACATGGTTAATGATAATAGATAATTGTTACTTATTTAATAGTATATTGATCTTTTTAAACTTCGCATTGCATTATCACAGTCATAAACCAAATTTGATCATCTGGTACATTCAGTGCCAGCTAAAAATGATAAAACATAAAAAATTAACTCATTAATTCAGTTAATATAGTTGTTATATCATTCGAATTCTTTGTATTATGTGCAAATTTTTATAATTTAATGTGGAATTAACATTTATACAAATTCAAATTGAATATGTTACATTTGTAGCATCCAATGTATGTTTGTATTTAAACATGATATAACCATATGTTTCGAAATAGAATTTGACAGTATACCCCAAAAGCAATTCACAATTAATAACTAAAATGTGAGTCCCTATCGCAATTTTGTCTAGTGTAAAAGTGTTTAGACAATGAAAATAATGAAATTACAAGTGAAAAAATGCTATATTGTCATAAATACATGTGTATATTATTTTAAGAATATGTATGTCTTACATTATTCTATCTACATATTCTTATATATTATAACAAAACAGTGGGAAAATATATATTAATAGATATAGATATATTTTCATGGACAACTCACATTTAAATATGTTTTATTTCATACAAACCATTTGATTTATTTTATAGCAGCCATTTCACTAGAGGTCAAGCTATGTCAGAAATTAAGGTGGCGTAAATACCTATGCAAAGCATCAAGCCATTTATGAAAGCTAAAATAACTTCATTATTCTCGAATCAAAGTCTTATATGCCGTTTTGGCCTGGGAAGGGTCTGTATTTTAGCCGCAACCATTGGTGGCTTCCATTCAATTGGGAAGGACTCCTCAGTGGCGTCTTTATCTTGGATCCACACTTTGATAGTCTTGTCACACTCTGTAGTGATCAATCTTGTTTCACTATAATCAAATTTACAGCCAAAAATTGCACTTTCACTTTCCAAAGATCCCTTTTGCACTTGTGATTGGATTGTCTGAAACTTGTATCCGCTTGTCCAATCCCAAAAGTGCAATTGCCCATTGTCAGTCCCACAAACCAGAACCGACGAATATCCATTGTCCTTAATAGCACAAGTATTGACTATAGCATTGTGACCCGTTACGTTTCTATCAAATATACCATTAGGCAGACGCCAAACCTTATTGTTATCAGCACTACAACTTACAAAGCTGTATTCACGCGGGTGTATAGCCAAAGCGCGAATGCTCTTTTTGTGATGTGTGAGAGTTGTTTTGCACCTACCCGCCGCCAAATCCCATAAGCGTACGGTTTTATCCTGTGACCCTGAGATAATTTGTGGCTCGACTGAATGGGCGGCCAAACTGTGCACAGTGCTTGTATGGCCACCAAGTACATGAACGGCCCGTTTAGTCCTCATATCCCATACCCGAACAACTGCATCTCTACCACCAGATACAAGTATATCCAAAGCAGGATGTATCGCCACAGCGTATACCCCACTCAAATGCCCATGGTAGTCGCGAACGACCTTGTTTTGCTCCAGATCCCAGCACTTAACTCGGTTGTCTTCTCCGCAAGAGAAAAGGTAGGGATGGCGTTTGGAAATTTTAAGATCTCGCACCGCATTTATGTGTCCAGTCAAAGATAATTTGAGCTGGCAAGTAGCGAGGTCCCATATTTTAATTAGGCGGTCGTTGGATCCTGTTGCAAACCATAGATTTGATGGGTCAACATCTACGCAATTTACCCAGCCCTGGTGTCCGATTATCACCCTATGTAACTTCCATGGAGGATGCCAAACTGGTTTTCTCCCCTTAACATCCACTTTTAGTCTCAGATTTGCTAGATCACCACCAAGTGCCATAGATTGGCTGTCAGAAGCAGAGGAACTGGTATTAGGAATATGGATTTGAGCTTTGCCTATGGTATCATCCCATAGGCATGAGTCAGGGTCAAAATCGCCAGAATATTCCAGGCAGGTTTTAGTAACCCTATCCATCAATGGCGTGTTAGGGGAAACCGAAGGTATATTATTTGAGTTTTCATCCTTAGATATACAGTTTTCTAAGGCATAAGGGGTTTTCCCGCCAGTGCTTGTAGTATTGGTTATTGACAGTAGTTTTTTAGTTCCACTTTCATTAGTGATAGCTGCGGAGGCTTTTGCGATAGAGCTGGCTAGTATAGATGAAGATTTTGAGTCTTTGTTTAGGGGGAATGGATATTCTTTTCTAATTTTTGAGCGTAAATGTGCGATAGTTGCTTCGCTCGAGAGATCGTATGGCTTTGAACCATAGTTTCCAGCGAATAAATTGAGCGTCTTGTATAGGTCGCTCCTTAGTAACGCATTTAAGTCGCCGATTTGATATGGAGGGTTATCAGGTTCCTCCATATTTACCATAATTGCAAAATAAGTAGGAGGCGGTTATCGCTTATATTATAGTCAGTGGTATGGGGGAGGAATTTGTGTACATAACATGACAGGATAAGTTATTTTGAAAGCTTTATCACGCCCTCTGAGATTTGTAACTATAATTTAATATAATTTATGGTAATTTCAAAAAGTATAGCTTTGAGCTCTAAAATGGTGCATGTGTAGCGATTTAATAACTACGCGTTACACAAAGACCCAGAAGCCGTCTAAAGAGGCCCAGAGATTGTATGAATAATTGATATTACCAGTTGATTATTTATTGAAATCAGTCACATTCAATGCGTCACGCACCATGGAGGAATCCGACTATTTCCAATCTAAGAGCACCTTGACAGATTTTGGCAGTGTAGAGATTGAGGCGGAAGAGGCCCGTAGGTCCGCCATAAGATCATTTTATGCCTCAAATCTGCATGAATCAACGTCTTGTAAAGATATGTTAGACATTGCATCGAAAGTGATATTAAACGACTCAGATGTCAATGCCCTGGAAGCCGTGAAAGTCTTATACGAAGTGTTGAAAGGCGACAAATGTCTGAATACCGCTGCTTTGGATGTATTTTTTGATACTATCCCCAAGGCTCTCTACCAAAATCTTCTTTCGTACGACTTTTGCCCGCCAAGGCCATTTAAATCAGGCAACTGTCATGCTATCAACTCGGTGAAGTTTGCCCTAGAAATGCCCTGCATTTTGATGCTTGCGTCCAATGCCTGTCCCCAGGCATTGGTTAAATTTTATGAACCTCTGCTTGTCATTCTATTTCGTTTCATGGAATCGAAGGTTAGCCAAAAGTGCGAGCAGCAGGAGCTGGTGATTTCTGCACAAATACGCAGTCTCAGCTTCGTTTGCTATACATTCAAGAATGGGATCATGTTTTCCTCGCCCATCTCTGTGGAATGCTTCTCTCAGCGTACAATAAACCTCATAAAAAGCTTTTTGGTCTTATTGCCATCTCACGCATGCGATCAACGCAGATCCATTTTGGAAATACTGCGTACCTTTGTCACATCACAGTGCGGCTTATGGAAGGAATTGGCCCCCCTGCTGGACGAGCAACTGCTGGCGGGCCATGGGAAGGCCCAGCAGGACTTTTGTCGCCCCCTAGCCCTACAGGTTATGTTGGAGATTCTACTTGCCCTCAAGGGCAGATATGCCACAATTAACATGGATGAAATTGTGAAATCACTTACACAGGCACTGTACGACAGAGCCCTCCTGCCAAATGCACATTTAGCGGCGGCAAAGTCTTTAGCACTACTTATGGAGCACCTATCGCACTCCCATCAAGAAATGGTACTCTGCTCCTTCACACTTTTGCTAGAAAATACGGCAAACAAATTTGTAACAAAGCCTCCCGGATCTAAGCCCTCCGCCGCCTTGGCGCCTGCCACCCCTACCCCCACCGTGCTATGGCTCTGTAGACTGGCCGCTGCCAATTTATCGCAGGGATTTGACCACCTGTCGGCGGAAGTTCAAGAGCGCGGCTTGCAGGCACTGGCATTACTTTCTTCGTCCACGCGGGACCCTGAAATTGTGGACAGTTTCTGTACAATAGTTACTTCAAACTCGGCGACGGCTTGCTGTTTTTGGTGGACTCTGCACCAGTCATCGTTGGATTTGCAGAGTATTCTCAGGATGTTGGAAGAACAGCAACAAAAGCGCGGGGAAAGCTCTGAAGCATCTCCCCAGCACGATCTGTTGGAGAGGCTGGGACGTATGGCGCCCGCACTGGAAGCAGTAGCCCCCGACGCCTTGGAGGTCCTAGACGAGCGCATTGCCAGTCAGTACCTGCAGACGAATTCGTTCCGGCTGGACGAGTGCGAGCTGAGGCCAGAAGTCTGGCTCGACAGGCTGAGGCGCGTAGGCCCGTCTCGGGAAGGCCTCTTGGAGGGGCTGTTGAGCCTGGAGGCCTGCCAGCCGGAGTGGCCGCTGGTACTGGCGGCTGCCCTTCCCAAGTCCCCCCCGCAGGCCCTTTCCGCGCAGCATTTGGGCGTGTTTAAGCGCCTGCTAAAGCAGTTGCCCAGGGCCACGCTCTCTTGCAGCATAGACCAGTGCAAGTGGCTGAGACGCGTTGCCCTGGAGTGCCTTGAGCGCCCCGCCGGGGCTCCCGGCCACAGGGAGGCGCGCATGGCCTACCAGAGCGAAGAGTGCGAGGCGCTATTTATAGGGGGTATATTTTCCGAGTATTTAACCGGTAATAGCCCGGATAAGCCCCAGATTGGTGTTATTCCTAGCGCGGAGCAGCTCCAGGACGTGCTTTCTGCTAGCGCCAGGAGTTCTGAGGTATTTTACCAGGACATAATTTACGGATCTTCTTCCGAGCCAGTTCCTTCTGACGACGAGATTTACCTGAGATTTGCGACGTTGGTGATGAGCAAGTACTGTAATAAGGCGCAGAGGGAGATGGCCGCAAGTGCATTTGAATCTGGCAGGAAGAAGGGTAAGAACATGTTCACCCTGTTAAGCTGTTCCTCTTGTGGTCCTCCGGAGGTCCTTGAGCCCCTAATAAGTGCGGTACGCAATCTTGCCTTCATCGCCATAGCTTCTGATCCCTCCTCCGAGTCTTCAATCGCCTACTACCCCGCAGTTTTATATTTGGCCGCCGACAAGCCCGCCGCCACTGAAGCCGCAGGGGCTTCCGGCGGCATTTCTAGCCTGGGGGACCTGGTAAACTATGTGGAGGCGAGCGGCAGCAGTCGGGTCTTTGTTAATGCTATCAGGGGCGCGATTTGTGCGCTTGATCTTCGACCCACGCACATTGTCGGCACCATAAGGGCGGTTCAGTTTATATGTGCGATTGCATCTTCTGGCAAGTGTCCCTGGGCAGAGATATTGGAGGCGTTGGTCTCCGCCAGCTTTGGCGTCGGCCGTGGCGGCGCCGTGTACGCCCTCACCCACGCCCTCTGCAGTAGGCAGAAGGAGGGCCTGCTTGACCCAGAGCTTCTCCCCATCGAAGCGATTTTGGAGGCAGTATTTGCGGTGGTCAAGAGCGACAACGTCTACACGAGGGTGCTGGAGGCGAAGATTGCCCTCCGCGCGCTGCAAGTGCTGTCTAGTATGCTCAGGGGGTCGCAGCAGCGGCTTTTGGGGGAGTTTTTATACAAGTGTTTTTACTCGCCAACTCCGTTTGTCCGTTGTCTGGCGCTTAGATTTTATACGCCGGAGAGGTACGGGCCTGGCTTTGACGCGTTCAGGAGGGCCTTCGACCGGGACTACCCCGCGTCGAGCCCATCCAAGGGCCAGGACTGGCGCGGAAGGCCCAGTTTTACGGCGATTTCGCCGGGAGACAGAGCCGGCGTGATCAGCTTTTTCGAGAGCAATCTCGTTCCCCTGGGCCACTCGGTCCACGCACATTCCTTCGCGGAGGCCCTGTCGCAGCTACAAGTGGAGCTTAGGTACCTAGCCAAGGCAAAAATAAGCGTTCAAAAAATAAGCGTTCAAAAATCAAGCGTTCAAAGGTGCGGCGCCTTGCAGTCCCACGCCCGCATTTGTGGCCTGCTGAAGCTGCTTTGCGTGACCTTCGACGCAGCTAGGGCGGCGGAGGGGGAAGGCTTTGCCGGCCTGATCCAGAGGCTGCCCGCCTCTACGGCCAAGCTGCTCTACACGTATACGCTAGCCCTCGAAGCTCCTTCCGATCGAGTTGTTGACTTTGGTACCTTTGAGAGCTGCATTTTGCCCGTATGTCAGACGATTGCCAAGTTGGGTGCCACAGCACTCAGCCATCTGGACACCGAAATGAAGACTCTCGACGCGTTAGTGGCAAATGTCTGCCTATTTGCCACCAGTCCCGGGCTTTTGACGCCGGAGTTTATGCAGGGGATAATTTCTTCCTCCACCGTCCTGCTGAAAAATGTAAGTCCAGTGCTTGTGCCAATTTGTGCCAATAATGACGTCCTTAATATGTGTTACAGCGTTGCGATATCATCTATTTGTATATCATCTAGGAGCAGAATCAATACTACGTTTCAAGCTCATTGGCACGGCTCTCTGAAGCGTTTGACGAATCTGAGGATGTTCCAAAGGACCTGCAGGAAACGTTTCGCGCTTTCATTGCAGATATAGTCTTCGAGTTGAGATCTTTCGACGGATTTTCCTTTGCGGCCGCGTTGCAGAGCTCGCCGCCCCAAGTCTCGTGCTCTCTGGCCAGACTAGTTGGCTGCGTTGACCTAAACGCAGTCTCCTCCTGCCTGGGCCGGGCAGAGCTGCTCGGGCGGGCCATCCAGCTGTTCCGGGCCAGGGGCACCCGCATCTCCAACCTGAGCGGGTTTTTGAGGCTGGCTATATACCGCCAGGCCGAGGCGCTGGGCGGCGGGGCGGCCGAGTCCCAGTCAATGCCTGTCCAGTCAATGCCCGATTGCCTGCCGCAGGCGCTGGCCGCAGCCGTTTTAAACTACCAGCTCCACGAGCCGGCGTCAGAGGCCGCCCTGGCCCTGGACGAGGCGGAAATCAGGGCCCTCCTCGACCTCCTCATGGACGTGCCTAGAGAGGCGGACGCGAGCTACGCGCTGTCTGTCTTTTCTGCCCTGGCCCACTGTATGGGCCACGCGATCCGGGCCGGCCACCTGACCGAGGCTCAGGCCTTGGACGCAATTGCCTTCTGCATCAGGGCCGCCTGCGGCAGCAGCCCTCACTCCGGCGTGGCCGCCGGAGCCTTGGACCCCCCGGTGGGCCAGTACCTGAGGGAGAACGTGGACCGGCTGCCCGAACTGATGCGCCGGCTCTCGACAGGCGGCCCGCCTTGCGCCTGCCCCGGGCAGCTCAAGGCGATGGGCCTGGTGACTGAGCACCTCGGGCAGCCGGTTCACTGCTTTCCGGAGCTGCTAGACATCCTTTCACAGCATTTCAAGTGTCCCTCCCACGGCGAATCGCTGCTGGTCGAGGCGTTCGCGTTGCTGCGGGAGCAGTCGCACGGTGATATCGTGAGGTACGCGCGTTCCGCAGCCGGAGAAAACCTGCTCGGGATGGCGCGGGATACGTTGGTAAATGACAAGCGGCTGGCCGCCAGGGCGCAGGCCCTGGCGCTGCTTTCCAAGGCCTACGCCGGCGCGCCGGCCGATCTGGCCGGGGGCATGTCCGGGGCGGAGATCCTGGCGGCCGGGCTCACGCATTCGGATGCCGAGTACAGGCACATCAGGATGGAGGCGCTGGAGGGGCTGGTCAGCGCAATGGGCCCGCATGGCCGCGAAGCGCAGGACCTGCTGCTGGCCCGACTGGCGGCGGAGGCGGAAGGCGGGTGCCAATCCCTGCAGGCGCTGGCGAATATTGCACTTCTGCTGAACGCCTCGTGCGTGGCTGGGGAGAATTTAAGCCTGGGCCGCGAGGCTGCCGCCGGGCTGCGTGCTGCCGCCGAAAAACTGGCGCAGCAGCCCGGCGACCGGGGCAAGCCCATCGACCCGTTTAGGACGGCCGCCGTGAATTTGTTCTGCTTTATGGGCGCTTCAGCAGACCTTACGGCGGACCTTATGAACGAGGTTTCAGAAGCGGCCCTGAGGCTGGCGCTCACGTGGCCTGCTGCTGCCAGCCCTGAGCACCCATTACTGCACAGGCTTTTATCGCAAGGGTATTTTAAAATTAATGCAGGGCCCTATTCGGAGCGATTTCGCCGGAGCTTTTGGAAAGATACGCCAGGGTGGAATTCGTGCCGGGGTGTTCCCCGCAGGAGGTGTCTGAGAATTTGTTTATTTTGACCGCGGTGGTGGCAGAGTGTCCGGACGCGTCGGTGGGGCAAAAATACTTTGACTTGCTGATGCGCCACTTTTCCGTCGCACATCCCACAGCCGTGCCCCCCCTCGCCTTCTACACGTACCACAGCTTGTCGGCGCTTCCGGAGGAGGCGTTTGGAAGCATTTTTACGGCAAAAAACATAGAGAGGCTGGGTTGCGACATTCTGTCTTCCCTGCCACGCTGCGGCTCGGGGGCTGGCGGCCCGCTGCCCGGGATGTCTTTAGCAGCGGCGCTGGTGCTTTCTCATGCGCTAATCGCATTCGAAGCCAACATTTTCCCCCACCAGCGCGTGGTGGAGCTCTTGGCGGGAAGCTCTACCGCGCACATGGAGAAGCTTCGGTCGGGGTACTTGGTTCTGGACGGCGTGGAGTATCGATTACCCCCTGCAGGGAATGTAAACTGCCTGTCCCATGCGCGCGATAAAGCTCCCTCCTGGGGCAAGCACGCGCCGTGCCTTGTCGCCGCGGAAGGCGACACGGACGGGGCGGAGGATAACGCTTTTGTGGGCTGGATCTTCATGGACTATCTGTACGCGGCCCTGTCTGCCGTCCCTGGCGTGGATCGGGCGGTCTTCGGGGTGTTCGCGGCCATGTCAAGCGATCTGAACCCCTGCCACTCCCACGCGCTCGTCTTGGCCACGCACTGGGCGAGGGAGACGCGGGCAGAGGGAGGAAGGCCAATGACACGGACAGAAAAGCTATCACAGGGCGAAAACCCAATATTCGTCCGTACAAATAGCGTGAGAAGCGGAGAGCTTTATAGGAGTCTGTGCTGGGGGAGGTGGCTGGGCAGTTGCGCCCTCATCTACAGGGACGGGGGGCTGGGCCCAAAAGTAGTCGACGTGTACCGCCTTCTCCACGAGCCCGCCGAAATGCGACAAATCTACCACCAAGTGTCCCTCTCCATGCTAAGGGACATGCGGGCCCAGGCCTTGGTGGACCCGGGCGACCAGTCGACCTACCACTCGGCCATAAGCGGGGCCCTTTCCCCGGACCACGCCATTCGCAGCGGTAAGACGCAAGTGACTTAGAGTGTATATCTATTTTGGACGAGATAGCTCCCGCGGAGATTGGGGAGCGGATGCAGTTTTTGTTTACGCTAAAGTTGCCTTCTAGTCCGCGCCTATTCGCGTCCTACCCCGCCCTTTACACGGGGCTCCTGGAGGCGGTCACAGGACCGGAGGCGGTCGCTGACGAATCATCTCCCGCCGGTGCGTCTGTTGCGGAGAGGCTGCGCGGGGCCGGCGTGTGCGGGCCGATGCTGTCGTTCCTCGGCCCGGGGGCATTAGAAGGCGTCGGGGGAGAAGGCGTTGGTAAGGGGTTTAGGGGGGTTGGAGGGGAGAGGGCCTGGCGGGCCTGGAGGGAGCAGGTGCGGTTTGCGTGCCCCGCCGTGGCCCGCAGCGATTGGCTGGAGCTGTGCCGGCGTCTTCCAATGCGCCCGGGGCTCGCCGCCAGTTTTGTCAGATTTATCTGCCAGCCCGGTGGGGCCGCGTGCCGGGGCTCCAATCCGCTGCTGACCTTCATTGAGGGCGGGCTGGTGTGCAGGCCCACGCCAGCCCTGCCCCTGGAGCTGCTAAAGCACATGGCGTTTAAGCACGGCAGCTGGCACCAGGCCGCGGCCGCCCTCTCCAGGCAGATCTCCGGGGGCCTGCCGCACAGGTGCCGAGCCATCGAGGTGGGGTTTCATTAACTTAGCTGCTATCGGAAGTTTATTTCGCACTGGGCGAGCGTGACTACGCCTACGGGGCGCTGCGGGCGCTCTGCAGGGGCGCGGGCGGGGCCGCCCTGGCCCTGGAGCAGCACGGCCGGTGGCTGGGCGCCGCGCGGGCGTGCCACGGGGCGATGAAGAGGCTGGGCTCAGGGCTTCCCCTGGACAGCAGGGCCAGGCTGGGGCACGAAGTCGCCCTGTGCCACCGCGGCTGGGGCGAGGCGGCCAAGTCGCTCGGCCGGTGGGACCTTTTGCCGGCACCGCGCCCCAGCCGCTCCGGCGAGTCGGCGCCCTTGGGCGCAGACCATTTAGAGCGGGCGCTGCGACTGCTAGAGGCGGAGGCCACAGATCTTAGCGCGGCGAGTAAACACATTCAGCAAGGCATTCAGCAAGTCGCCACCGCGTGCGGGCTTCTCTCGGGCCGCGCCGCGGGCGCTGCGCGCAGGCAGCTTTGGGTGGAGCATGAACTCTTGGATTCGGCGAGGAGGTTTGTCGCGGCCGCATCGCACGCGTCCCATCTTCCCGCCCCCGCCCTAATACTGGGGGGCAACTCGAGCTTCTGCGACCCCCCGGGGGTCTGGCACAGGGAAATGCGCAGGTAAGGCGCGCCTCAGTTAGTTACCTTCGCCTGTCGAAGCTTCTAAAGTCGCTGGGGGACAAGGCCTACCAGTCGGCTGTCGCGCTGCAGATACAGCGCGTGCTTATGGAGGCCGGAAGGGCCTTTAGGAAGTTCCACGGGCTCAACGCGATCGCGTCCCAATGCCTGTCAAAGGCCCTGGCCGAGTTCGGTCCTCCGTTTGGTCCTACGGTTGGCCCTCCAGTTGCACCCCCCCGCGCCGCGCAGGCCGTGGCGCCCCTCCTTTTTGACATGGCCCGCGAGGCCATCGCGGAGGGAACAGCTGACGCGCGGCGGGAGGCGGAGACGCCCGCCGCTGGTCGCGGAGTGCTGGACACCCTCCTGAAGAACGCCCCGGTTGAGGCGCTCCGAGGGGGCGCGGGCTGGCTGGCCAGCGGGGCCGGGGCGGGCGCGGAAAGCACGGTGGCACTCTTGCTCAGCTCCCTGAAGATAGACCCGCTCAACAGTAAAACCTGGTTCTCCTGGGCCCGCCTGAGCGAGGGCGACTCCCTAGGACCCTCCCTAGGACCCTCCCTAGGACCCTCCGTCATGGCATACCTCGTCGGCGCCACGCTGGAGCCGGAAAAGGCGCCCGTCTATCTGGGCCGGGTGCTGTGGCTCCTAGCCGCCTCGGGCGGAGACAAGGAAGTCTGCGAGGCCTTCGCCCGCTACAGCCAGGCTGTGGACCCCCGCTGCTGGGAGCCCTGGCACCCGGCCCTCGTGTCCTCGCTGCAGCGCCCAGAGCGCGGACAAGTGGCGGCCCTGCTCCGCAGGATCCTGCACTTTAGCCCCTCGCCCCTGTGCTTCCACCTCAGGCTGGCCGGCGACTCGGACGAAAACCCCATCGCCAGGGCCTGTGGCGCCCGCACGGCCGCCTATGACTGGTTCGCCAGGGAGGTGGCTAGTATTGGGAAGCCCAGCTGCATTGATGAACTGCGCTGCATTGTAGATACGCTACTGGAAGAGACGCTGGAAGTCCCGGTTGACGCCTCCCTGCCGCCCTCCGTACGCGAATTAATTTATGAGTTCGTCCCGTCGCAAATCAAATCCCTTGGGGCCGAGGGAGTGGAACTGCCCGGGGGCTCGGAGCACGCGATAGTTGCGCTCCTCGGCTTTAGAAGGTGCCTTCGCTCCATGGCCGAGGGGGGGCTGGATCAGCCCTTTGCCTGGGTGCACGAACTGTCCCCCGGGTTTGCCTCCGCCGAATGGGCTCGCCTGGCCCTGGAGATGCCGGCGCGGGGCGGCGGCTGCTCCATCGCTGGCGTGAGCAACCGCATACGGAAGGTAAGGCGCAGCCACCACGTGCTGAAGGAGGTGCGGCTGGTCGGCAGCGACGGCTGCCTCTACCCCTTTTTGGTGCATCCGCTGGAGGCGGGTGCCCAAAGGAGGCTCGCCAGGTACAAGGGCCTGCAGCAGCTGGTGAACTCCCTCTTTGCTAGGCATAGGGCCACGAGGGCCAGGTCAGTTGAGTTTCCGGTCTTCCCGCTGCTTCCGTTGAACCCCTTCACCGCCTTGGTTGAGCACGACGCGCCTTCCCACTCCCTGCAGCAGCTCGTTGAGGGGCGTTTGGATTTGGACGCCGATAACAGGCGCCAAGGCCAGACTTGGGGCGAGTGTTTCACGTTTCCGGTGGATTTCAGGGCGGACGCGGCCTTAGTGATGGCGCTGCACAAGCTTTTGTCGGAGAGGGATCGGCTGCCAGTAGAGCTGCCAGTAGAAGGGGCTGCTCCATTTGAATTGATTTCGAAAATTGTGCCGAAGCATGTGCTGCGCCGGTCTCTGGCCCTGATTCATGGCAGCGACGCGGCGTCATTTCACAGCGCAGTCAGAGACTTTTCCACTTCTTACGCCGCGTTGTGCCTCTTCAACTTCGTATTGGCGCTACCGTATACCAAGCCCTTGCAGCTGCAGCTGGGTCCCGATTGCAGGGCCCATCAACTTGACTTTTTCCCGAGTTATCGCGGGGACCTTGCGCACCCTGCGGGCGCTGATGCTGTGGAGCTGCTCTTTAGAGACTCTGTGCCGTTCCGTTACACACCTAACATTGACGCGCTGATAGGGCCCTATGGGAAGCTCGGCCTAGTGCCTGCCGTCATGTACGGCGTTTCCTGCTGTCTAAAAAAATATGAATTCCACTTTAAAAATATACTCTCCCTAGCCATGCGCGATGACATCCTACAGCTATATGAAAACAGAGATAGTTCTCCTGCCTCCTGGGACAGGGAGGCGTTGGAATGCGCACAAAAAAATACGAAAAAGGTGCTGGACTATATATTTGCCTTTGCCGCCGCGGAGCCCGCGGCTCCGCGCTGGGGGAGAAGGGTAGAGGGGGAAAACGGAAGGCTAGTGGGGGAAAATGTAGAGGGCCCGCCCATAGACCATCGCATCCACTCGCTCGTGCAGTTCAGCTCCAAACCAGACACGCTTGCAAGCCTAAAAACCACCTGGCAGGCTTGGATCTGAGGTATTGGATGCAACTCGCATAGTTGTACACATTTATGTTAATGTATGTGAAAATGATCTCTTAATTGTAAAAGAAGCTTATTACAAGTTCCAGTAGGACTGTCTTATAGTAGTGAATATAACTAATTGGGTGTTTTGAGAGAATTAGGGTGTGGGTATAGTTAGACTGAATTTTGCGTTTTCGTGCGGGTTAAAGATCGACTAGACGATTTCGCACGTCTTGATGTCTTTGGGAGACTTGGCAACGATACTACGAGTCGTGGATTGGAGATCCAACTCTTCGCAACTCCCTATATCAGAACACTCATCTTCCGCAGCCTCCACTTGGTCTATGTCATCCACATTCCCGCTGATCATTGTCAGCAACACCGAGACTATAGTCACTTGTATTTGTGTGGCACAGCCTACGAGACAACCGTACAACGTAACCCTCATAAGCTCCTGGAATTCCTCCGGATTGGTAGAGTGTAAAATCTTAAAGTTGCGGGTGACGTAGTGGGCCAGTGCTAGTCCAAACCACATGAAAATGTTGACAAATCCTACACTTTTAGATACTAGAAAGCCCAGCTTGCTGCGGCGCTTGAGCGTACATATGTTTAAGATTGCTATTATTACAGCCAATGTGCCGCAAAATATGTCACCTAGGGTCATGGACAAGAGAGGTAGGCCTACGTTGGAATATACCTTTCCAGCCACGCCATATAGGCAAAGACCTAACAGTAATACTATAACATTCATACAACGTCCAACTGACACTAGTAATTTGTTGCAGAACGCCATCTCTCTATTTAAAAGTTCTAACTAGGGCAACGTACACGCCATGTAGATTAGTACTAGGATTGCGGGGAGGTACAATGGTATCGTGTTTTGCGGGGACTAATGTTAACCGCCCGCACAGATGGATTCAAGGCGGGAAATGGCGCTGAATCGCCATCCATTCCTTATCCTTACCCTTATCCTTATCCTTATCTAAAGTGTTGGAATGTAAAGAAATTCAAAGCTTGGTCGGGCATTAGCAGTGTCTGGGGGTGTGTGATGATCTGCAGCATCCATGGTAAAGGAATCTGGGCAAAAAAATTTCATAAATCCGAATTACCCGCTCACGAAGGTAAGATATCCCGCACATCTGGTGTATTCTTCTATATGTTTGAAAGTTTTGCTCTTGGAGTGGCGGTCAATGCTTCCTCCAATTATGTTGATGTATTGGGTGGATTATCCCTATTTACACTTAAGGCTGAAATCTGCCTAGCTCTAGTTGAATTGTTGAATTAGGAAAGGGCATTCTCTATTGTATGGCAGTTGAAACAATCTGTGGCAGCGGTGCTAGGATTCATCTTGGGGGTTATCCCCCTTAGGAGTTATTTAGGCTTTCTTCTCTACATTTTGGCACAATTTGCCGTGGTAGAGCTCTATGTAATTGTCTACAAAGTACCGGATTATGTACTGGATCTGAGGGAAATCATTTTCGAGGCTTCAATTGCCTCGTGCGGCTGCTTTGTGGTACGTATATACTCTAAGATAGCTATGGTGGGTCGTAACATACAGTGTTGTTCATTTCTGACACCCACTTCTGCTGTACAAAACTACACTACGACTATAATCGCTAATATCGTGTTAATTCACGTGTATTTCTAGTTTCTGTAGAATGAATCATTGTTGCAAGTATAGTCAACTCAACCTGTAGATCTTACACATATAAACTATATTGGTGATTTCGCTTCAGAGACTTGTCCATGGCTTCATTTGTATACACTCTTGGCAATCGTCAAGTCGGGGTACTTCATATACCCATAGTACTTTAGGTGTGAATCGTCCTGAATCAGCAACGCAACCTTTTCAATTGCGATTTCCACCTGCTGCTGATTGCCAAAAATAACCAGAACCCTTTCTTGCACTGGGGGATCCTCGTATGTCTGCTTAATGACCCGCATGTTGCAGCCGGAAGTCTCCATGATCTTTTTAAAGTCCCTATTTCGATCCATGGTAAACCTCAAACTTTCAGGCACCAACACCTCAATCTCCAATCTAATTTTGTCGCTAGGAAAATATTCATCGTCCAACAGTAGACGCGCAGTTTCCTCCTGCATGGCTTTGTAGAGCGGTCTAAGAGACCTCAAAATGTTAGTCAATTTGCCCTGAAATAGTAACACTCCCTTATTGTTGCTCCCAGGGAAATGAATTCGTTTAGTAGTTACTGATACTGTGATGTCGTGCTCGTGTTGCAACGCCTGTATTCGGTGTCCATTTGCTCCAAAAAAACTGCCAACCACTCCATGCCCAGCTAGTAGCTTGAATAAACTTTTCTTTCCATTACAAGAAACAAATTTTTCTGCCTCTAAAAATGCTGAAAAGGCTGGAGGAGAAATAGATTTTGGCTTTTTCCGCAGAATATCTGATTCAAATTTTTCCAATTTATTCAAAATAGCAACTTCACCGGGCGTATATTTTTTATCAAGTCTGGTTAAAATATCGCAATTTTCGGGGGTTTCGGCCAGCTTTCCTACATTCTTATTAATGATGGGTGTCTCCTGATTTGTGCAGTTTATTATGCCAACCAAGTCTGATATGTCAGAAAGTTCAAAATCGCCGTCCAAATTCAAAGAATCCGTTGCAACATTTTGAGCCGTGATGTCAATTTTTTGGAAAACATTCATATATTCCAAAGTGTTCACCTGGTTTGTTTGCTCGTTGGATGAAATTGAATTGTTTCTAGTCGACACATCAAGATCCAAAGATGCTTCAAAGGAGAGTGCTAGAGCATCTGTTGGATTTTTGTAATTGCCATTAGTATGTGTATGTTTGTATGTATGCTTTTGTATGTTTAGTGCTGATACATCGCCCCAACGGTAATGCCCATCCATAATATTTGTGACGCATCTTGAAATTGACTCAGACACATGCCACTAAAATGGGTAGCTGAATCTAAAAATGATGCGCTTACTCGAACAATAATAGTAACTAATAAGCCACTTTAAAAACGGTACCGGCTGGGATCGAACCAACGACCTTGTGGTTAACAGCCACACGCTCTAACCTGCTGAGCTACGGAACCCTCACGCGGACACGTCTTAATCAACCATGCAACCAACACCAATCATATAAACCTCATTAGCTTACTCCGATTTATTAATGAAATATTGTCAGAAGATTAATAATGGTATTCATACTAATTTTTAAGGTAAATGTTGAATTTATAATAAATAAAATTTAACTAATGTACAATTAAATGGTCTTTGATGTGTAAATAATCTCATGTATGGTCTTATTCTTTATCACTATCGCATTTAGATAAATTTGGTTGGTTTATCTCAAAAACACGCATGATTTTCTAAATAAATACAAACCTACTTCGAGAAGGTATGGGTTTTTGAACTCCAATGAATTCTCAATACTGCAATTAATTGATATGCCTCTATTTTTGAAATCCCAAAGTTTATCAATCACATTTTTGAGTTCAATGGGCATCTTGCCTTCATCATTCTTCTTGTCAACCATATCACAGCTTTATGTTGTGCTATCGCTATAAAAATGTCGTGCATACTCATTACTGCAATACAGTTAATATATTTAAGCCACGATTTTTACTTGTGTAAAAATACTACTACTCATGTACTCTAGAAACAATTACATCATCTGACAAATTATTAAAGGAGTTTATTATCTAACAACCTTAAACCTAGGTCTGTTGACTCTTTGCTTGCTTTTTACCCTATCATCAGTTTCTGTGATCCTCGCATGTTCTTCGGATGATAAACCCAATGTCTTTTCATTCCTCCTCTTTTTTTCATTATCATTCTTATCCGCCATTTCCTAAATGAATTGGCCACTCACTTTTTTCAATCTCTCATCATTCGCCTTTGCTAACTCACTAATATACTCACTCCTTGCTTCGTTTATTTGACATTTTACCCTTTCGTTCAAGGTAATTGAGTAAGATAGCTCGATAAGGTTAGTCATCAATGTAATTAATTTGCTGAGTGAATTAGCTACTTACGTATATTGATCCTTTGGTGGCAGTTTGAAGCTCATTTTTATACCCTTGTATGTATCACTTGGGACTGCATTTTCTTCACAATTGGCTGTGTCATCTGCTGCAATGATGTCACTGGAGTGGATGTATCGGACATATGGTGCAAGTTCTTGCAAATTCGCCTTCATAGTCGCTGTGAAATAGTTGTCAAATGCACTGATTGAGTTGGTGAAGGTGAATAAACCTTGAGTTACATCACCTGTATCGTGTCTAACAGCAGCACGTCTCACTTCAGGGTGATCATTCAAAAATTCATTTAAAATCAAATTGTTTACAATTGTAAATGCGAACAGGTCCTACATAAATATGTATATTACCATTTTGCTGTAGACAATTGTTAGATTGAATATGTCATATTCGGGGAAGATAAGTTTTCTAGCGTTGTGAATCCAGAAGCATTGCCTCATCTTGAGCTATGTAAGTAGTGTTTTACTAAACATTTGTATAAAACATCATGTAAATACTGTTGATATTAAAATCTTATAAATTTATACCTTCAGTTCTGCCAGTAGGAAAACGAAATGTTTGATTCCTGGAGAAGATAATTCCAAATGATGGTAACCGAGAGATTTGATACAAACCTTTTCATTCTTTGTCATTGGAATGCAAATCATAAATAATGGCGTTAATGCGTCAAACCTAAATTAGATTTAAATTACCATTCATTTGCAATTTGATAATTTGCTTTGTAACCTTTGTATGCCCATATGCTAAGGAGGATTAAGGCAAGTGAGTATAAGGATATCCTTTTGAAAAATTCTGGTGGTAATTGAGGTTTTGAGTTTAATCGATAAATTTCTTTCATGCGATTAGTATGTTCTAAGGTCTTTTTATGACGTTCATACGCTAGGTCATTATGCTAACTTACTCTTTTTGTCGTATGAAAAATCAAATTCATCAGGATCCAATCCATCTGGATTTAATTCTTCAATACATTGATAATTATAAGGAAGGAATAGCAATATTGATAAGGTGGTGATTGAAAGTACATCCAGATTCATTAACTGGGGATAGTCATTCTCAGCCTTAACTCCCATCACTTGTAATTAAGCAATTAACTAATTGAATCAACATTTATTCTAATTTATTAGATAAAGTATGTAGGATTAAATGGATTAAAGTGTCCAAGTCTTATGTAATTTGTATTAATTATAGGTTGTCTATATTTTAACTATTTTAGATGTATATTCAGTAATTGATACGGATTATGCAAATTTTTAATAATTCTATAGTTATTAAATTAGTTATTCTTTCAGGTATAACGTTTGTCTGTCTAAAAATAGTTAATTTGTTTTGCTAAATCGGGACATGTTTGCCAGTGTCTGATTGTGCCTAAAACACTTGTAAACATGTAAAATTAGTTCTATTTGACTAATCATTTGTCATTTTCA
Source organism: Babesia microti strain RI (assembly GCF_000691945.2). NCBI lineage: Eukaryota > Apicomplexa > Aconoidasida > Piroplasmida > Babesiidae > Babesia > Babesia microti. Next base: position 488,553 of record NC_034969.1, read on the forward strand.
AGATTATATTATTGTAAAATATATAATAATTTAAATGTCAATAGTTCTATTCCACATAAAATTAAATTCTTGTCTCATTGATTTGTCAATATACTCACACCGATAAAGTATTGCGATTATATATTTATCTCATTAAGAGGTCTTATTTGAATGATTTTATTTGTTTAAATCCGGTAAGTTGTTGATTGTTGTAAATCAATAAGATATCTTAATAAATAGAATTCATAATTGTGTAAATGTTAATTGATGTTTTTTAAATAATACTTTATGTTACACGTTCGAGTTTAAATTTGCATGTATGTTGAAAATAGTGAGTTAAAACATTACAAACATATAAACATACATTATACATTTATAGATGTGTTTCAAACGATGATAGTACATCCCACTCATAACTATCATTGGAAGTATACATTATATCATTACTACTATGAACTTGTTTCAATATATATAATTCAGGCTGAAATTGTGGTATTTAGATACTTTGGTTGTTTTGTTTGTCAAAACAACATACATTGTTACACCAATAATTCTTCATGATACAATCTCCAACAAATGATATAATTCCAATCTATGAAATTCAAATTTTCATTGTGTAATGTTTATTGTATATATATCAATCTTAATAGATTAAAAGCTTACTGACTAATTAAAATGCTCTTTAAATCGTACAACTATTTACAATTTGTTTGCTATAATAAATATCATGTTATCTGATTAGTGAATTAATTTTATATAAATGTAAATGCTACACTAATCATCGTATGCTGCGGTATATCTAAAATAGTTATACATGTTTGTTTGTATTACTCGAATATATAAGCATTTTTGATCAAATTTCAAATAATCAATCACATATATATCCATAACATCATAATTCAAGATTATAACTATGTATCAAACTAATCTGCAATTGGATGAGTGTATATTGGTTTATAAATACAATTACCACTACAAAAATAATCATTAAGCATAAACAAGCTACAATATTTATACATAAAATCAACTTTAAATGGCCAATTATACATAGCTGATTCCAAAATTAGGCAAATAATAATACAGGTTTGTCAAAAATTTTGGCAACAAAAACAACATATGATACAATAATAAAACTATTGAACTGAAAGTCCAATAATTGATAGAATAATTTCTATAAAATTAAGTGATTAAGATTCATTATTATTCACATTTTGGTAGTGCCAGGTATTGTTGTCCAGCGGACACACCTGCCTCGTTTTCAACCACCTGGAAATGCAATGGTGATGGAAGGCATGATTACAAACCCCCCAAGCAATTGTACATTTGTTTCTGTCACTTTCGCATGCAGGTTCGTTCGTTTGACACTCGATGCACATGTCCATGATATGATTCCGACAAATAGCACAGTTGTCTACAGCAATATCCCAAGCCCAAAATGCCACAGCAGACCATTTCTTGATCTTAAAGTGGATATTATCACCAGTAGTGGTACTTTCCACTTCTGATTTCATGTCACCGTAGCCAGCTCACGCACACCATTTATAGCACCCATGCCTATTGTCATTCATGGGGTGCCAGTATATAGTCTTTAGCATAGTTGCTAGACAATTAATGAAAATTATAAATGGCATCGCACAATTTTCTTTAAAACAAGTATTTCAACCCGTAAATACACTATGAATATGTTGTTGATGATGAACTAAGCCAATCTGACATGCAACCAGTAAAACCCGCAACAACAACATTAGGTATGGATATGAACGTATCGCAATTGATAGGCCCTAGGGAGGCCTGGGTTAGAGCTTGTACAAAGTCTTACTTTGAAGCCAGATCTAAATCGGGAAATTACAAAAATTTGATCAGAGTGATTCACCCTCATCCGGATTCCATAAGAATCCAATCCAAAGTTAGGGATCTAGCAGTCAATCACAACGGAACAAAATTATACGTTGTAACTAGGGAGATGGTAACTGTATTATCCATAACAAACAATAACCAATATAATCCTTCTAACATCAACTATGCCAATGACAATGTGGCACTGATTACTAAATGCACGATACCTATAAAGGCTTCGAAGATTTTGGTACATCCTGAGGATCCGGATGTTTTTATATTACTATGTCAGGATAACAATAGCGATGCACCATTGATTCGTGCTTATGAGTCTAAGGTCAATACTAGAGTTCTTGCGGAATGGAATGTTAAAGACGCAGACACCTGGTACACTGGAGCTTGGAGCCCAAATAACAATTTTTTGATCTTTATTGACAGGCAAAATCGGTTGTATATGATGAACCTGTCATATCACATTGAGAATAGTCCACTACCAGTTTATGTCAAATCACTCAACTCTGAAGTTTACGGCATTACATTCTCCCGCAAGGGGGATTGCATATTTTTATATGGTTCTGAAGGATATATTGAGTGTTTTCCCTCATACAGCTCAAAATGCACATCACAAATTCTCCCAAAACACTTACTCTTGGAGCCCTTAACAATTACAAGGGCTCACTCGCATATTGTTACGTGTTGTGCAACCAATAAGTCCAACAACTTAATCGCAACAGGGGGATCTGATCATACAATACATATTTTTGAAATAAATTACACTGCAACAAACACTATCTCTGGCGATTTGGTGTGCATTGGCACCTTTCCGGAATTGGAAGGCCAGATTAGCAATATGTCATTTTCCAGGTGTGGATTATTGTTGGCTTGGGGTACAAAGGATTCCACTCAATTTGATGATTCTGATGAAAGGGATGATGAAACGGCCAACGACTTTACCCTTACTATTGCAGGAGTGAACCCTTGCCAGATTTATTACAAACATCCAACTAGTAGTCCCGTGACCCATTGTGTATTCTTACCCAATTCTTATACAGTGATATTTGCATTGGACTATGATTATATGAAGAAAGGACTGCCCAAGGGCCCTAAATGTCCCATTGGCTTACTTCATCTAGAGTAACGTGATTTATTTGCAAAAATGCAATGGAACTGTCACACATTAAACTATTTTGTACATTAATTTTTACAATAGTAATGTTTGGTATTTATTTCATTTAATCAAAAAATTCTTCTAATCATTTCAGTTGTCGTAGATAACAATACTTTGTATGTGTGGCACCACTGCTTATATGAATGTTGTGTTATGTCGTACAATAGTACCACAGAATTGGACATTGGTCCTGCTAAAGAAGGACTTTCGGCCTTATTTGGTGTGATACTCTCCCCAGAACCGTGTGTTTATGCTAATACAGTCGCCCAGATACAATTCAAACAACATCATCACCCCTGCATGAGCTACGCGCCCTTAATCATTTAAACGTATTCACAATTTCACACAGACCATCACAGCACAACATGTTGACTTAGAAGTTGAGCCTGTTAAACCACAAATTATCAAACCTTGGAGGCCGGAAATGATACCGCCAAGTTACACATTCATATCGTTCATTATTCCAATTCTTTCAATTTATGCTATAGTAATTCCAACCACTTTCAGATGGTAGGTTATTGGATATGTAGTTTGTTACATGGGAAGATTGTTGCCAGAAATACAATAACAGTAGTAACATCATTTATCGCATTCACTTTCTCACTAAAGGCAAGTTCTACTTGTTTTATTTGTTTTTTTTTTAAATTGCTATCGTTTTTTGCTAAAATAGACCATCCATCTGTTTATTGGATCTCACATGATCTCAGTTACATTTGCTGCGCTAATTGCCTTCCTAACCGCACTAGTCGCACTGACACCGCTCAAATACCTTGGTTTTCGTATCACTAGTAAGCTCAAAGTGATTTAGATTTGGGAAAACAGCCGATAGGATGGGTAAAACATTGCCTCAAATATAGATAATTATGACACTATTTTACACGCTGCTAGTGGCCAATATAGGAATTCATTTTGGTGCCGAGCTTTTTAGGGTACAAAATGGAAACCTTAGCGGCGATGACACGGTGATTATCAGCATTCCTTACTATCCTCTGTTGTTAATTATACTTGCACTTGTAATTTACAATTGATTTAGATAGTAATGGTAATAATCGTTACAAATATTACGGCAGTAGTAGCACAGAATGCGGTTTTGATGACAATTTCAGCATATATAATAGTTTCAGGTAAGAAATATTTTTGATATATTTTTCGCAACGCTGAATTTTATATACAAACCAAATATGTTCTGTTAAATTTGTATATTTACATTTATTTGAAAACGTACGCAGATTTTTACAAATAAAAATTGAAAAATTGATGCTTTGGATATATGTTGTTATTAAATTTTTTTGTTTATTACACGTGATTATATTTTTAACAGGAATCAAATACTTGCCATTATGTAACACAACCGTTGTATTTATACGTTACTAATGCTAAATACATTCATCACTCATTATTTACTGAAAACAAGAGCCATTCAGGTTTGGTACTGGTTTACAATGTGCTTTTTGTGAGATACATATCGCACGATTCACCAACACAACTAGACCCTTCTTCATTTTTTTCCAAAAATGTAAGTGTGTCAATGCGAAAAAATACCTCACTTGCATTGATAGTGTTGGTGTCTATTTTGTCGACAAAGTACCACACGGAAATTGACTTGGCTAGGGAGGCAATCATACACCCCCACGAACAACGCGACTAATTGTCTGGAATCATGCAATATGTGTCTAGTATGGGTAGAATAGATCGTACTTTTGTTAGAGCAATAAATTTTGTACAAAATTCACCACATTGTTATGTTTTTTTGCCGAGATTCTTCAGTACTTTGACACAATCTTTCCAATCCCGTAATGATGTCTACAAATTACTGACTAACACACCACCTCCTGGTATAGATGAATTATATGCCGGCATAAAATACCTTTCTGGACCGGAAAGAATACATGCTGTCAAAGATTCCCAATTTGATGACTACATGGATGAGATAGAGTCAAGGATCTCTAGTATGAACTCGGCATTTTTGGGCAATTATTCACTAAGACTATCGCTGTTAGCACCACAAAATCCAAAGGTTGTGAAAGTTGTTGAGGCAATTTGCGATGCGCTAATTGGTCGTCCAGAAGCGCATCCTAGGGAAATTATTCAGTGCGGCTTTGCAGCAGCCTCAGTGGAGCTTGACAAACCACAGTTTTTCGAGTTTGTCAAACAGCAGCTCACGGCCAATATCGACTTGGCCTCGGCTGACACATTAAACCTATCGCTGCACATGATATTTAAATCAAAACGAACAGACAGAGTTCTTACGGCACTTGTTTGTGAAAAATTAGCAGAACTAACTGATCGTTTCATAGCGCATGATGTTGTTAATACACTTAGAACTTTGTCCCGTACTGCGTTATGCAAGGGATTTTTATTAAGACGCCTTTCTACTTTAATAGCTGATAATCTAGATCAATTTGATAAAACACAGCTTATACACTGTCTATACCGCCTCTCGACACTCAAGTTTGTAACTGAAAAATTCTATTCCAATGTCTATACCGTAATAGAGAGGGAATTAACTATGTTATCTGATCCATTGAAGTTAAAATTACTCATTACTGCTTCGTTGTGTAACCTTAGGGAACACAAAGTGAAGGAACTGTTGAAGGGCATAACTCCAGTTCATGGATGGGAGACAAGTTGCATGTTTGACTACTGTTACTCACTCATATATTTCAATGGTAAGAGTACATCATTTTTACACATTTTAAATAGCTTTACATAAATTTACACTTACATGCATAAAAACTAGTAATGTTTGTTTGTTAATAAATATCATAGTTATTTTCAAATTTTCATCGAAAATAATTTTCAATTCCCTTATTTAAAATTAAATTCATCAATTATTTTTTGAATATGGTGCAAAATTTCATGAAAAATATTTCATTTAGGGGCAGGAAAGGACGTTTCATCCAAGGTAAAATCGTGTCTAAAACTGATAGCCACCAGACAACCCATTACCTCTCGTCGCTACGCCCTCACTTTCAAAGAGGCACTGGACGAATTAGCCGCAACTAATCCTGGAATATATGAATCTTTGTCTCCAGAATGGACCAAAACATTGGATAAGTTTGTAAAGACTGAGAAGGAAAAGATTGAATTGCAACCCGGATTCCAGGAAGTTAAACACGTTTTAGACACTGCGAGTAGACACTTCAATTACACATTTAAACCATTAGAGGCCGTTGATAATTTCCAGGTTAATTTTTTGGAGGAATCAAAAAAGATAGTAATTGATGTGGAGTCACCGACATTATTGTCCAACTTTGCGATTAAACATAGGTAATTAGCATGTATTTAATATTCAAAATGTTAAAAAAATTAATATGATTTTTTTAATTTATTAATTAAGATATTTGAGTGCAAAGGGTTATAAGCCGTTGTGTGTTAGGTATTGGGAATGGAGGAGGATAAAAACTGAGGTATGTGTTTCCCCATTTAGTCTGGTCAGCTAGAGTACCTTAATAAATTACTGCAGACAACTAATGCCGCACTATAGCGCGTCATGAGATGTTTAAATTATCAAAACCTAGAGTATAGTTAGTGTAACTTAGTGCGAGGAACTTTCTATGTGCTTCCGTCGATACGACCAGCAAAATACGGGTTTACTCACTTACGATTCACTAACAAATCTTTTGTATAATATTGGAATACATCTTTCACATACTGAAAAACGAGTACTAAAACAAGGTGCTATTTATGTATGATTTAGAGTACGAGGAGAGAGGCGAGTTTACCCTTGGGGACCTTCTAACTTTGGGCGAAACTTTCTACAATAACCAAGGCATGAAAACACAGATCGAAAATTCACTGGCACTCATTTGTGATGGTAAAACAATAGAAACTAAGTGCTTATTCGACACCCTTCTCAAATTGGGTATGGAAGTATTGTGACTTAGGCACGAAGATAAAGCTGGAGGAGGAGTTGCTTCGTATATTCCTTTGGAATTATTGCCAGGCAGGGGAAGAGATTGATATTGAAACTTTTGTGTCAAGGTAACACATTGATATATTAATGGATGTTTTTCATGAAAATATAATTTCAACTACTTGCCGACATGTATTGTTTACATACAATAATTAAACCGCTTGTGTTATGAGTAACAAATATATACATATATATATACATACATAAATGATTGTGTTTTTTCATTTAAATCGCATATTTTCATAATATTTCTTAATGCAAAATGAAATAAAATTTTAGGAATGTTTAATCGTTAATAAATTTTTATAACAATTACGTTAAATCATAATTGATCGTCATATACTATTGTTTTTTCTAAAGTATTTACAATTTACCAAAAAATAATCCGATTTGCAAGCATGCTTATTTAATTTCATACAAACATATTATCTCATCATCATTACCATAACCTAGAGTATTAAGGGAATGATCAAGCCACTCTTGGTAACTATACTATTCGTAACTTATACCCTTCCTATTAGGATATGTCGGTATGGATTTCTTTCACCTACTACCTTGTACGATAAACCGGATTACTGTAATCCACCAACCGCAGCCATGCCACAAAAAGTTGGAAAGGCGTCTATTATCTCACTACTGAACTTCAAATGTTACCTCAATAACAAGGATTTTGACAAAGTAGCACGAAATATCCAGCAAATCGTTGTACCGTCGAATATCAAATTGCTAATATCACCACCAAATATCTATCTACACAAATTTACCAAATCATTAGCAGATAGTAACAAATATGAATTATGCGCACAGAATTTAAGCACAATACAAGGATTTGGTGCGTTTACAGGCGAAGTCACTGCTGAAATGTTGAAAGTAATTGAAATAATATTCAGGATGTGGGCGTCAATTGGTGCTTGGTTGGCCACCCAGAATTTGATTTGACTAGAGATAAACAAGGCCATAGCGAATATACTGAAAATGCCCAAAAAATGATAAATGCACTAGAAGCCAGCATCACACCCATTCTAATACTTTCCGGAAGCGAATCCACTCTGCGAAATCACTCAAACATTATTGAAAAATCCCTTTCTACGCTCGAAAACCCTCGCAACTGTACACGTACGGATCCATCAGACGTTGAAATACACTACGAATCAACTAATTGTAACGGCTATGAAAACTTCAACGTAGAAAGCGAAGTGAATACGCTGATTGAAAAAATAGACAAATACTTTGCCATGCTACGCGAATATTACCCGTCAAAGGAGTTACACATAAATGTGGCCTATGAGCCAAGGAAGAGCATAGGCAGTGGAATTCCCATGAACCCTGAAATTGTACAGCACATAATCCAGCGATTACACTTTTGGTGTGCAAATATTAGCCCGCACAATGTGGCAATTAGTGTGTTGTATGGTGGCTCCTTAAGTGTTAAAACTGCCAAGGTGTGTAAATATATTATATAGGAATATGTGAGTGCTGGATGCGCTGGGCTATTGTTTGGGAAATGCAGTGTTACAGCAGATATACAGACACTGATAGATAGTCTTAATTAGTGAGTTTGAGTGTGTTAGTGATCATTGCACCAGAGGGCAATAAGTGACCCCATTAATATGTGTGGCTACCCACTATAATTTCTTCCCAGTATAGTATAATTTCGATCATCTAAGTTAGAATGTCTGGAAGGGGTAAAGGCGGTAAAGGTTTGGGTAAGGGCGGTGCCAAGAGACATCGCAAGGTGTTGCGTGATAACATCCAAGGCATCACCAAGCCAGCCATCAGAAGATTGGCTCGCAGAGGTGGTGTCAAGCGTATCTCTGGGCTAATATACGAAGAGGTGCGCGGCGTTCTCAAGGTTTTCTTGGAAAACGTCATCAAGGACTCTGTCACATATACCGAGCACGCCAGGCGTAAGACAGTCACTGCCATGGATATCGTGTACTCACTAAAGAGGCAAGGTAGAACCCTCTACGGTTTCGGAGGTTAAATTTACTTTTAATTCCAAGTGGTATTTTTTCAAACAACAATACAATATAGGCTTCACTCGGGGCCGGTATACTCACGCATTTTTACTACAATAAATCTACAATTCCGATATGTGTCCGTGTATCTCAGAGCAGATACTCTCTATTATAGCTGTGCCACTAACAGTTTGTACACTTAATTTATCATTGTTTTTTGACGACTTCATGTGTGTAGGCTAGTATTTTATTACCGTATGTTGTCTTACACATAGTCGATAATACTGATTTTATGATGCTTGATTGCCCTGTTGCGTTTTTATAGGACTAGATAGGCACTATCTACTTAGATAAGTCCGAAGAAAATATTCAAAAAAGAAAATTTTCTCCCTCAAATAATAATGAATAAATTAATAATAAAAAATCTCACCACATATTGCTAACGTTCGCATTATTCCTAAAACTAATGCTTGCGTATGCAAAAAAAATTACGAAAAATTTAGTGTCATAGAACACATCCAATACATTCATACACTACGTCCAACACACACAAACATCAACACTAGCTAAGACGCTACAGTCTGTTGTGAGCATCGGCTGCGTGGTGTATTGGCCTTCCTACTTCTTTTAGACTTATGGATACAGTTATGACTATGGCTTTGGTTGTGACTGTTTAAAGATGATTGTACTTGGGTGAACATAGCAGTAATTGCAGCTAAGCCCGCAGTATTGTTGTGACGGGAATCCAACGATTCTACTGCATCTAACGACCCAAATTGTTTATAAGACTCTAGATTATGCCCATTGGTAGCTAATAATTTGCTCACTTTGGAATTTTGTTCGACCTCCTGCTCCACCACAACCGTATCCATTTGTTGCACAGCCACGGCATTTAGGGCAAGAGCTTGAGAATGGAGGCCCAACTTGTATGATTTTTCCATTTCGGAAGAAGATCTCTTCCTCTGCATTACATTGTTCTGCGATAGTTTCGTGTTTTTAGATGGAATGAATTTTTTCATTTGCATCTCCATTGTGGGAATGTTCGGTGGTGGACACAACAAACCCCTATGCTGTACTCCAGCATCAGAAATTATTGTTTCAGTGCTTTCATTATAAACTGTACTATTTATAACACCCCTAAACTTGTTTATATTCTTAACATCTTTTACTTCCATACTTTCACTGGCATAGGCGCCAGAAGTAGACCCACCAGGAACATCGGTTTGATCATTGCCAAAATCAGTTTGACCATTTGATTTGCATTCGTTGCTCTTGTACCATTTGTGTTTACCGCCATTTCTACCATTATTTTGCTCATCTTGTCTGGCAAAATTATTATGCCCGTTTGAGTTGCCACTATTATGGACGTGAGAATTGTTATTATCGGAATTGTTATTGTTATGATAGTGGATATTGTTAACTTTCTTGAAACACGAAGGAATGTTTGCCAACCATGGGTGTTCTAACGCCAAAGATGCACTATTGAGCCGCTTTTTGGGGTCAAATGTAAGAAGCCGTTTGCATAAATCTCGTGCTAGGGGAAAGTCTAAAAATGGAGGCATGTCAAAGTCCAGACCATTTATTTCAGCATGTCTTAGAACATTTAAACTAGATTGTGCATCGTACATAATGTCCATACTGGCGGGGGGAACCCCTGTCATTAGTATATACAGGACAACGCCAACTGACCATAGGTCCGAAGCAGGAGAATAATCATAACCTTTCAACACCTCTGGAGCCAAATAACCGTATGTACCTACTAGACGTCGCCTCCCGTTAACGATTTCACATTGCTGACTTTGGGGTGAATCCGTCATTTTACATGTATCAAAATCAATTAGCGATAGTTCGTACCTATCTTCTATTGGGATCATCCTCGAGTTAATGTTCCTGCGGAACATTAAATTTTCTGGTTTAATATCTCTATGTAGTAGGTGCTTTGAATGAAGATATTCAGTGGCTATGAGCAATTGCCGGATTATATATTTACATATATCTTCAGGAATAGCCTTTTCTTTCAGCAGAAAATCGAAAAGCTCCCCTCCCTCCATCTTCTCAGCAATTATATAAAACGAAGATTCTGACTCGTATATTTCATATATGGACATAAGATTTGGATGCCTATCCAAATTAAGCAATTTCTCGCAAAGCGTCACCCAAGTTTGCATCCCATTTGGCCCGGCAGGTATCCTACTCTTGGAAATTATCTTCAAAATTTTATATTTACCCGTCTTACGCTCAATTACATCCCGTAAAATAGGCCTGCTTGACTCCTTTTTTATAGGTTCAGCAGATATTCTAATTTCAGATCCAATGCAGTAATACCTAGATAGGCGTGAACCGGCACTCAGGCGTTTAATGCGTTTGTATTTTGGCAATTGTGCTTCATTTTCAGTGTTGTTGCTGGTTATTGGTATAGGTGCTATCTTTGTGCTGTGGATTGATGATTCTACTTTTTTATCCACTACAATCTTGTGTACATCTTGCTGCGAAGCAGGATTGAGGCACTTTAGATGAGCAGTTTCAAAATTATTTTGTTGTTGCATTGAAAAATGATATTTAAAATTTTAGTACTTTATATTCTGTTAAGTTGAGTGATATGTGTCAAAGTGTCGCTCAGTTAAACTGCATTAACTACATTAATTGGTTGGCTGAATGTGTGAAATGAGTTTAAGGCGTAAAGGCCAAATTCAAGATTCTACAGATTTATAGTTTTGAATCTTCAGCAACATGTAGAGTTTTGTGTAACTTTGGCATGCAGTGTTTCAATTTTATGACGGCACCTATTGCACCAGCACCGTATCATTAGTCAGCATTTTCATGCAACCAACACTATAGAAGCCATTTCTAATCATTGTAATTAAGATTACCGTTTCACTTTCCCAAGTGCCACTGATAACTCATCTTTTTCGTAGATGCAAATTTTCGCATTTTCCGTGGCGCTTTTGGAACATAAGTCACCGTCATAACACCAAACCGTTCAGTCACCCAGTTACTCACTCAACTACATGTTACCATCCATAGATCTGATGCTAGCTATCTTTAATTTGTCACAATTGTTTCTATTTACTACGTTCAAACATGTGACATTGTGTGGCAAACTTTTATGCCTGATTTCTCCCGCTGGTCAACCGCACCAGCATTACGTTTGTTGGTAAAAAATTATTTCCCTAACTAGTAAAATGGACAAATATTCATTTAACCCAATTCTGAACTTTACAATTTGGTTGCATATCAAATAAGTATTTATGATTTCCGTAGTACCCATAATTTTCACATCTACCGGCAAACATTCACTACAAGCTCCTTTTTTGTTGTCAAATCATGTTATATAGTTAATGTGCTGTATGTGTAATGTTTGGGGAAATTTGACTTAATTTTCAACTTTTAAATAAAATCACCCGTCTTATCATTATAAATCGACACACATCACAGGTTACGAGTATGTGTAACATAAAGTGTAAATAATAATATATTTTAACCTTTTGGCAAGAGTTTTAGCAACTAATCTGTACACTATGGATGATAATTGCGATTAATTTACACAAAACTTGGAGTTGTAATACAAGCTACGTGTCTTTGCAACATCGCAGCTTATGTAACTTGACAAAGTATTATTACTTGTTGAATAAATACACATAAACAATGCTAGTCAATGCCACTAGAACACCAAGTAGACTTTAACACGTGAAAAAAGTCATCGAAACCGATACACCCACTATTACTAGTATCAGCCTCCATAATCATGAGTTTAATTTCATCCATAGGTATTGATTCGCCTACGTAACTCCTCATTTTATACCCAGTTGTTGAGCAACGCTGGAAAGACTATCAATAGTTATAGCATCTGTGTAAGTTGTATATTACCATTATCACCCTTTAGCAAATGGAATATCTTTTCCGCTTCTTTCTTATTGCACCTTTTATCAATTATGGATACTACTAATGAGTGAAATTCAGCATAATTTAAGTGTTCATCTGGCATCTTCCCGGCCTTGTCGAATACATCGATTAGCTATGTTTGCGTTATGTTTACCGATTTGTCAGATAAAGATAGACCTAGGGCCCGGAATGCCACTTTACATTGGATAAAATTGATTCGCCCCGTGGCAGTGGTGTCAAATAGATTGAATGCCTGACGTATCTCGGAATCTAGTATTTCGTCTACCAGATTCTCAGATAACCCACCCAACAGTTCAGATTCATCTTCGGATTTATCGCTATCCATTATTTACGTGCTAAATATTTTATGTGGACCCACAAACTAATTTACACCAGATTGTCACGAAAACACTCTGTTTTATGGATAAGGTAACACACATTATATATTTCCCAAACTAGACACCGAATATTCGTGGAGAGTATGTGTTTTTAGAGATATAGATGCTGAAATTTTGATTGACATCAAAATTTAGCAATTGTTATAGGGTAAGCTATGTTCACTACATCCCCACATGACCCAGCCGTAGTATACATTATTGCTGCATATATGCATCTTCTGCTATTAGATCATTTTGCACGAAGTTAACAATTATCTACTTATATACCTTTCTACTACAATAGTTATTTACCGTAGAATTCTACACTATATTTGTTGAATCATAATAAACACTTACTAAAATGGTACGTTGTAATGTTATATTTAGGGACGTGGCCCCAAGAAACATTTGAAGCGCATAAATGCACCTTCTCACTGGATGTTGGGTAAACTGCGCGGGAAGTACGCTCCAAAACCATCTCCTGGACCACATAAATCTAGGGAATGTCTACCACTAATAATACTTTTACGCGATCGCCTAAAATATGCATTGACCTATGACGAAGTCAAACTTATTGCCATGCAAAAACTGGTAAAGGTTGATGGCAAGATCAGGACTGATACATGCTATCCCATAGGGTACATGGATGTTGTTACTATTGATAGGACCAATGAAAACTTTAGGTTACTTTACGATACTAAGGGCAGATTCGTTCCCATCAAAATTAGCCCAGAAGAAGCAGAATACAAGCTTTGCCGGGTCAAACGCGTGGTATTAGGGCCTAAAGAAATCCCACTAGCCGTAACCCATGATGGCAGAACTATACGATTTATCCATCCAGAAGTTAAGGCAGGGGACACTCTACGCCTAGATATTTCCAGTGGTAAGGTGCTTGAATTTCTTAAATTTGAAATTGGTAATCTTGCAATGGTCACTGGAGGGCACAACGTGGGACGTGTAGGCATTATCACAAGCCGCCAGAAACATGATGGCGGCTTTGACATAATTAACATAAGGGATTCCATCGGGAATAGCTTTTCTACAAGAGTTTCCAACGTTTTTGTCATTGGAAAAGGACCCAAAAGCTACGTGACCCTTCCAAAATATAAGGGCATCAAACATACTATTATTGAGGAAAGGAATGCTAGATTGGCCAAGGAAAAGTCTTACTGACATACGCATACACCAAACTCATTGAGAAAAAGTTTGCATTGTTAATTTTGACTACAAATCACATCACATTTATTATTGGTAACTGATAAGTAATATTACTAATTGTCATCTTGTCATCGTGTTTATTATGTAAATAATATAACTCTAATCTATCATCCAACTTAAAATTATTTCTCCGCCACTGTAGACTCTAGTAATGTTGTAAGTCAATTATTAGAAATTAATAGTATGACATTTCCGATGAAGTAAATAACAATTATACATGAGTCAATTTATTTGTAACCATATGAATCATGTATTGGATTGTTTAAATATTTGATAAAAATAATGTTATTCATATAATATAATAATATTTACTGATAATTATTAATTATTTATTTATAGCATACGATACTTTCCACTAGATAGAACTTGATATTATACATCTATGGAAATAATCATTTGTTAAGTAAATCAGATAGTTATTATTACGAATTGTTTCCACATCAATTATCATTATATTTGTTTTAAGACTGATGATAATTATTCAATAAGTAGCTGCCAGCGGTCAAACAATTATTTGCGTTAAAATCTGGAAACGTCAGAACTATATACAAATCACTAACTTAATGAAATGGACATATAAATCGGTAATAGTTGTAAATGTTAAAAAATAACTAACAATAGTAGACAAATACTGTTGGATAGGCATTAAAAGAATGACGTTAAAAATGGCTCGTTATAATTACAATATGGTGATCTAGTGGATTATTCGGAGCTAGAGTTCTGCCTTAATTTCTGTATCGACATCATTCTCATTCTTATTTTCGCCGATATCTAAGCGGTAATCCTGTGGATGCCTTATCACTTCACCAAAATCAGTGATGGGACTAATTGCCACATCATCCATATTTTCATCCCACAATTTTTTGGTGATGCTCTTCTCACCAAAAATACTAAAAAATTCTTCTAAGTTTTCAATGGAATCAGCAGCTTCATTGTCATATATTTGCCTAATTTCATTTTCATCCAAATATCCGTTACCATCAGTGTCAAAAAAAGAGAATTCACTTTCAGAACTGGCGAAGTCTTGACCAGAGGTTTCTGAATTATGTACTATAAAAAATTTTTAATTCTCAAACGCTTTTAAAAATATAATAAAAATGACCAACCTTTAAATTCTTCCAAAGTAATCTTGCCATCCTTATCAATGTCATGATTCTCGAAGACTTCCTGCACATCGATTTCCATCAAAACTTCATCCTTTCCGGGATTGATTAGTAAAGATAACTCGGCGGAGTCCAGCGTGCCGCTTTCATCCTTATCCGCTGCTTTAAATCTTTTCTTCAAACTATCTACATACTTACTACCATTAATTTCAGGGGAAGAATTTACGAGTGTGTTGTGTAGTTCATCAAAGGAAACTACACCATCACCATTTATGTCAATTTGAACCAATTCGGAGTGGATCTGCTTTTCAGTCAATATTAAATTAATTTTATCGTAATGATCGACAACTTCATTGTGATCTAATATACCGTCTTTATTTTTGTCAATAAGTTCAAATAATTTATCGCACCTTTTCGTTAGCTCTTCCTGACTTATATCCAATGATTCGGCGATATTCTTTGCCTTCACATATACAAGCAATTGGAGTGTGATAAATAAATACACAAGCCTTATACTTAGTTTCATGATTGTTTAATGTGGTTGGGTCTAGCCCTACTATTTACAAAGGTCTACACATTCAACCCATTTTCTTCCTCTAGATCATCACAAAGCCTTAATACTTTATCTGATTACATAGCTTCGAGGAAGAATCCGCACATACCTCCAGAACAGATAAAATTTCCCAGCACTAAATTAGGAATTAAAGCCATGCAACGCTGGGGACGTAGGTATGTCTTGCAATTGGTTTTTAATTTCAACAATCACATTATATCATCGAAACAATGCACAACTTAGAATTGTTTTTATTCAAATGTTTCCATAATAGTTAACATAGATACGAAAATGAACTCAAACATCGCAATGACAACTACTCTGGCCATTTGCAAACGTCGCAGCCAGAACCTGAAACAATAGAATCCATGATGGAAGAGGATGTTGTTGATTGGCCAAAGCCAGTGTTTAGAAAGGCAAATTTATCCCTTTGGTTTAAGAATAAACAGGTAATTTATAGCGTCTGATATAGGGTATCACATTAATTATTTAGGATCGCCGTACAGTGCTTATAAGAACCTACATGGCACATGGGAAGTAGGTCAATACCAATACTCCTTTGATAGGTAACGTACTAGTACTATCAACTATCCATATCCACAAATGTCATTTTCAAAAACCATGCATTTATAACCCATATACATTTATTAAATTGCATTCAAATCTAAATATTGTATATTTTAACATATAAATACGTGTAAGTAAAATATGATATTGCTAATATAGAATCCAATCAGATCCTTTCGCCCCTCCTTCAAATCTACGAATAAGACTACCACAGGATATAGCCCAATTTCCTCCAGAATTTTACAGTACAAGAATACATAATATTGCATTATGTGACTACATAGCTAGGAAAGCTTTTGAAATTTTGGATCCAGCACACAAAATACACATAGTAAAGCCTACCCAATTGGTACTAGAAAGGTCAAGTGTCGTGATTAATAACAATTTTGTTGAATTGAGACTATTTGCCAATTTGCCGGTAAGTTGGCAATTTATTTAGTCGCATGGTAGGAGAATATCTGGAAAACATGCTTCTGTCGTGTATTGCCAAACTTTGCCTAAGGTATTGAACAAAATCCTCAAATTCGAACACCACAACTACAATGATATCAAGACACACGTGGCGTGCATTCAGGATCAAGAGTTCCTTAGAGGCAAATTGGATGATTTGGGGCTTGTTGCGTTTGTGAAAGATGGTTCAATTCTTCCTCGGATCTCTGGTTCATCAGACGAGCCACTCATAGCAGATACGTTACCATTTGTGTCCCCAGAATCGCTACGAGTTGAGATAGATTTACCAAATGCCGGAAAAAGTAAGTCTGGATTCAAATAGTAATAGGGATGGGGTTAAAAAAGGGTGTAACTATTATAGTAGGTGGTGGTTATCATGGGAAAACCACCCTTTTAGAGGCGTTGCAAATGGGAGTTTACAACAAGGTTCCTGGAGATGGCAGAGAATACACAGTAATAAGTCCCAAAGCAGTTAAGGTAGGAATTAAAGGATGAAAATTTTTTTTTAATAATTTAATAAATATTTTTATACAAAATATTATCTAGATACGATCTCAAGATGGCAGGCCTGTAACACGGTGCAACATGTCTATATTCATTGATAACTTGCCAAACGGAAAGGTTGGATCTGATTTTTCCACAAAAGATGCATCTGGTTCTACTTCCCAAGCCGCTTCTATAATGGAATCCATCGAACTAGGTGCTGATACCCTACTTTTGGATGAAGATATTTCTGCGTCTAATTTGCTATACCGCGATGATATAATGGAAAAATTAGTCAGTATGCCACTCAAATTATATAGCTTCTGAGCCAATAACACAATATATTAACACAATAAGACCTTTTTATGAGAATTTGGGGGTGTCAACTATACTAATTTCTGGGTCTTGTGGACGATTTCTGCAAAAGGCACACACCATAATTCAGATGGAAAACTATAAGCCCATAGATCTTACATCCAAAGTTAAAAATTCACTATTAGATAGTATAATTCCAGTGAAAGATGTAGAGTTGTCACAGCCAACATCACAGAGGACAATATCTCCTGGTGATGCTAAAAATTACGTAGAATCATTCATTCGCTGTAGAAAGATTAGACACGTTGGGAAGGATATAATTACTCACAACGAAGATATAAACCTTATTGATTTGGAACAGTTGTGTGAGTGGACCCAAACCAACACCATCACTAACATAATCATCAATCTGGAACAATACTACAAACGAGAACTCAAGTAATTCGGCCATTAAGTAGATTAAAGGATTTGCTTGAAAACATATACAAAGTTCTGGAGGGAGATACCAAGGCTTTAGACCTTGAAACTGGCCTTTGTGGACTCGATAAATTTACTGGTTTCAAAACCTTCCCAGTGGTGAGTTATAACAATTATCTAGGGTGATATGACTATGCCACGATTATTTGAGGTGGGAGCTGCAATAAATCGCATGAGGTCTTTAGTGGTCTCTAAAATAGATAATAATGAAGTAAATTAAATGTTTGTAGATAATCAATTTTAAATGCTAACACGCTTGTTTGACACTTTGATATTGCATATTAAGTATTAGCATGGTCCTAGTCTTTGTTATGTTACTTCATAATTTCATTAGTAATTTTTTATGAAAAATAGAAATGTGCATAAGCCGTATATCAAATAATACATTAGAATTTTATTAACTATATTTGTTAAAAGCCACTACTCATGAAATCTTAAAGCATGAGACCGAAATCAAACTAATTACTGCGTTCTACATTTGAAATGTGAATGCCTTTTTTATCACATAAATCGGCATGACCCATTCACTAACGCATGATGATGAAAATTCACACACGTTTCAGCTTGTTTAGACTAATAAAGTTTTCAAAATACTTCCATCATTAAATAATAATAATGTGAAACTCGATTGTAATTACGCGTAAAAGTTGTATAGATAATTATTTTTCCCGAAAAGTCATAACCCATCATCACTTGTAGTATGAGGAACTAAATCTAGGGTATGATATGATATGTATTCGGTGTGGCAACGGCTGATAGCTGTTAAGTCTATACAACTTAGAAATCTTTCAAAACATAACAAATACTCTACACTAACTAATACAGTACAAATTGATCTGCACCCTCTCATAGCTTTGGGCTTACTCAAAAAAAGGGGTATTACTCAGCTAACCGAACTCCAACGAGATACCTACATATCAATCGCTTCTGGAATGGACGTAAGAATAAATGCAGAGACTGGTTAGTTTTATGACATTTAGGATGTGGAAAGACTTTTGCTTACTTATTGCCCATAGTGAACAATTTGTACATAGCCCATGATATCTATGAAAATCTAATACTGGAGAATGATGTCAAACAATCGATTGAATTATTGCCCAACGAAAATTTTGGTACAGAACATCAACTTATGGGAAATCACACATTTAAACGGGATCCAAACGACGACTTCAAACATGTCATGGATTCTAATTCGATTGGTACAGTTATGAATCTGCCAAAAGTGAAGTCATTAAGATCGTCTTCTCGGTGCATAGTAATTATTGTCCCAAATAGGGACTTAACCAGCCAGATTCTGCGAGATTTGGAGGATTTAGATCCTATGGGTAGATTATCCATTCAAACACTAGTGAATGTAGATCCTACACACTCACCACGTTCAACAATTACAGAATCGCGTATTTTTGAAACGAAAGATGATAATAATATTATTAATTCATCAATATCATATTTAGATGATTTGGTCACAGATAATCCACAACCACAACCAAAAAACATGTTCTATGAGGACCAGATGGCACTGATGCAGAACATACCCACAACTGCCGTACAGGATGTAAATGTCGAGATAATTTCTCACAAATATGGCCTCAGAAGAACACAAATGAGCGCCATTTCTAAGCATAAGTATGGGGTTCCAGGTATCAAAGTTGACAAAGTTGAATACATTAGACAACCCCAAATAATATCTCCTCGTATTCAATGGGGATCGGCAGACATTGTAATTACAACACCACAGCTGTTTCTAAACGATATAATGCATTTTAGAGACATGAATATGTACCCAAGCATTGTGGTATTTGATGAAGTCGATATGCTAATGGAAAACAATGCGCACAGGAGTAATTTGATGCAGATTGTCAGTTATTTACGTCCCAGGCCAAAAATATATAATCCACTTTTAAGTGGATCAAAACCCAAAGGATATATACAAAAACAAGTGCCTCCCTGCCAATTTATTAATGTTGCGGCCACGATCAATACTTCCGGGCCTATTACTTGCGGTAACATGCTGAACGAGAGATTTTCAACAAGTGTTCAAGTTAATACACCAAATGTCCACACAATAAATCCGTCGCTAAAGTTTGAAAATCACGAATTATCAGATGAGAACCCACACTTTACTGCGTTTGGCATTATAGAGAAATATTTTAAAAACACACCTTTCCGGGCTGTAATATTTTGCGAGTCAATTGCCACTGCCAAAACCACCAGCAAATACTTTCAAACCAGGGGCTGGCCCACACTGGAATTTCACAGCAACTTATCCTTAACAACTAGATTGGCAAATTTGGATACATTTTCCACCTTCACTGGGTCGATCATCATCATAGCAACTGATTTATTGAGCAGGGGGATTGATTTAGTTTCTTGTAACGTAATTATCAACCTGGACTTCCCCAAGGATTGCATAACCTACTTACATAGATTGGGGAAAACATGCCGACTTAACCACCAATTAGTGGATGAACCCACGGTTGTAAATTTCACAAAACCTTCTGACCAACAATTGCTACACAAAATCGAAGAATTGTGGAGACAGAAAAAAACACTTAATACTATTTTTTCTCGAAAAAGGTCACTACACAATCGTGCAAAAGCAGAAGACTCTAAAAATACTCCAACAAATGAAGTTATATCGACAAGTTTTAAATCCAATGCAGATAAAAAGGTATCAAATGCAATTAGGGACTCCCAAATAAATACATTGCCTCCACTATTAGCTCAACAACGAAACAAGCTTCTAAATGAATCGCCTATTGATATAACGAATGCCAGGGATGAAATGGACATACCTATAGAGAAGCTGTCCATTAGGAACAGGAGGAGGCTTTTGTATAGCAATTATTGTAATTATAATTAATATCGCATATAAAACAGTATTTCGTAAATTTTCACAGCATCCAACAACCTATCTCTTCCTATCAAGATTATTACAGTTATGTTTCTCTGGACTACGATGTTCGATGCAGAATTTTAACTTACATAACTTACAAGTAATTCCATACATCAATGTGCTTTTTTCACACTTCGTCACGTTGTTTTTATTAGCATTTAAATTGCATCTATGAAGTTCGTCTAGAAGCACATCCAAGTCTGTATCGTCATGGATGTTGTTATCTTCTAAATCAAAATTTCCAATATTAGAAACATTATCATCGTTATAGTTATCCTTCTTTTTTTTCTTTTTCTTTTTCTTTTTCTTTGAAACAGTAGAAACATAGTTCGTGTATGTAACATTTTCATCCAATTTACCAATCTCATAAGGGCCACAAATTGTATCCGGGTTTTCTAATCCATAACTAGTGTCTATCAACCTTGATTCCATTAATTCTGTAGTTATATTTTTAATGCTATGCTCGTTATTAAATGATATGAATAGTGTAAACAATAGATTAATATTATAAAAAAACACTTCCAATAAATATAGTCTATTACTAGATGCTAGTGAATTCGTTATGACTTTCATATAATATTCCATCCATGATAAATCGATTGTCTCTACACTATTACTGCCTGCATTGATATTAATGTTGTTATATATTACAATAACTTTATCGTCAATACGATGAAATAAAGGAGAAATTGATCCGTTAAGAGTGTACAGTAAACATATTGCCATTATGATATTCGATATGGGATTAGGCGTCAAGTACTGCAATGCATACGTAATATTTCCATATTTGCATTGCTCAGCCAATCTTAAATTTGAAGATTTCATGTAACCATTGGAACCGTAAGTTGTTTTGATGGGAATGTTGCCATAAGTTTTGATCAAGTAATTGATAAAATAGACTATAGAATCACGCCAAGTTCTTAACGCCAAAAAATGACAACGCCACCAACATCTACCAAATTTAACTACCTTCAGCAAATCCTTGTAAGGCGAGTGATTACGTTGAAATGTGTTTGCAGAGCCAAAAACTGCCACATGTCTTTTACCCCTAGTAATCGCAACATTCATCCTCCTATAATCACTCAGAAACCCGATATTACCTTCACTATTGCAAGACACCAGTGAGAATATAACAACGTCAGATTCGAAGCCTTGTGATGCATCAATACTAGAAATCCGCAAATTATGTGTAGTTACTCCAATTAATTCTTGTAACAACCTAGCTTGTGCCCTGTACGGAGTGATAACAGTGATACATTCAGGATGTATTCCTGCAGTGGAAGAAATGATTTTTACGTAATCTAAAACATATGACGCTTCTAATTTATTGAATATAGATCCACTATCAAACTCTTCCATCCCTTCAATTTCATACCATATTAATGGTGGATAAAAATCCACCATTCGTTCATTCAGCACAGAGTTTTTAACACTAGAATCTGATTCTAGTTTGTTGGAGTAGAACTGGTTATTGGACCACTTAACTATTTGTTGATTCATGCGATATTGGCGTTTTAGCATGACAAAACTATTTGGACACGAAAGATATAGTCTTTCTAGAATAGAACTAGTCTTGATACGTGATTTAACAATTGGAGGGAGCTGAAAGTGGTCACCAGCAAACACAACTCGTTTCACACCAGTAAGCATGCCAATGTAGCACGTAGATTCCAATGAATTGCCAGATTCATCAATGATTAGGGTGTCAAACTTTCTATATTTATTGATAAAATTTTGAATCTCCTTGGAACTAGTTCCTAGACAGGTAGTAAATATTGCCCGTGCTTTTTTCAACAGTTGCATTCGCTTAGAATAACTACCTTGGTTAGTATTTAATATTGTAGAATATGAATTTTCTGTATAAAAATTTTTTAATGATTCAATTGTGGCCATCTTCAGTTGCAACTCCTTAATAACGGCGCCCCGTCCAACTCGTACACAACTAACCCCTATGCTTACAGTTTTAGAGTAGATTAAATCCACTGCAAAATTACTGGGGCATGAAACTAATACAGTTTCACCGGATATAACCAATTGATGAATGAGTTCTGATAGTGTAGTTGTTTTGCCTGTTTTAAGATCAAATTACCTGTGCCTGGTGGCCCCCAAATACAAGCAAAGTCCTTAGATTTAATTGCATGCTCAATTGCCTCCTTTTGATACTTGTCTAATTGCAGTTTATAGTCTAATTTTAATTTTTTCTTTTCATTTTTGGTGTATATGCCATTGATGACATTTTTCAGGAACCTATTTTTATTTAGGAGCATAGACACTCTTACAATAGTTAAATTGTGTACTAAAAATGTGTAGCCATTATTACAACCATTTATGATCCTAAATTTATCACCCAATGACAACAAATTTACATTATCACTGGTAAATACGATCATACAATTGCCATTGTCAAATAGAATTGTGGAAGTTAGTATAATTTTACCAATAAGAGTGACAATCTCGCCAGTTTGATGCGGGAATTTCGTATATTCAACATTCAATTTTATATAATGTCCATGAGCCCATTCTTCAATCAAGCAAATTCTACAATATTCAGAACTAACATTATTTTTAGCTTCTTCAACTAATTTTTCAAATTCTTCATCTTCAATAAGTTCCTCATGCGTGAGTAGATAAAACTGTTTCCTTAGGAATTCATTCATATGTCCTCCATAATGCGTAGCCGCACATGACAGGGAGAGGAACTGCATGGATGACAAGTATAATTTTTTTAGCAAAAATAATACATTTTCAAAAAATAAAATTGCAATTAACAAAATAGACAAAACAATTTTATTAAAAATTAGCAAAAAACATCTAAATGGGCCTAGCTTTAAAGTTTCTGTTGTAATTAAATGTTATTTTGGAACAGGATTTAGCCATTGTCCACCTTGTCCGTACGCAGCAGAAACAATTTGAGCCACTGAATAACTCAAAACTTACCCTTTTTCTGCTTCTCTGCCATATAGGAGAGGTACCAAACCTTGTAAATCCCATATATTATTAGCCCTGAGCCCAGGGGATTTGCCCACCACCAGTAGCGGTACTGAGATACCCGTCCAATCTGTGCAAATTGGGCATTAACTTCCCTAGCCACATCGTCAACCAACTCACTCGCCCTCTTACCCTCAAGTTTCTTCCAAACCCGTCTCCACGTCAAAGGGTTAACAGATCTAGCTGCGGCAGCTAGAGCCCTTTCTATGTGCCAGCCCATTGACACAACACCGTATAATGAAATATCAACACAGGTATACACCACACTATATTAGTAAAACAACTACACTAATGTCCGGTCTAGTTATAGGGCTACCTTATATTAGCATAGGTGTGTCAGTATTCCACTTGATTTTTATGCGATATATTGACAGAAAAATTGTAAAATAAATCATAAATAATGACACTCTAACGCCCCAACTACTGTATAATCAACACATTCACATTATTACGAATAAATAACTAATTATACAATTATATAGTAACGTTTCGTGCGTTTAAAGAGTGTTTTCAATCTTCAGCATTATAATGAATTGTCAATTAAATGCTATCCACTGTTGTGTAGTAATTAATCCTATCTGGCGTTACTTTCCTATAGGAGCTACGTGATACAATACTTACCTTTGAAAATAATTGGACACTCCAAAGGCATCTGGACTCAAGTAGTTAAAAGTCACTGTTAATGGCAATTTTAATTTCCTAACAAGCTTGATTAGCCAGAAGGGGAAGATTCTACCGGTAAAATCTATCATTTTCCCAAGGCCACTCTTGAGGATCGAGTGTCTAGGATAGTAGCCGCCTTGCAGTACAGCATAGGCCAACATTCCATCCGCCACTGATTTAAGCCTGTTGGTAAAATTTTGATGTACGACTTGTAACAGGGACTGACAATTCACGTACTTGGGGGCTATTTTTAGTCCCTCAAACATAAATTGCTGCTGATACTTGTGCACAAGATTTTGGAGATTATCAGCGAGGTCTTCAAGTCCCAAAATCTCAATTTCACCCTGAAATTGTTCAACCATTTTGAGCTCAAGTTGGTATAGTTGTCTGCGATATAATAGCAGTGTAGGCGATTGCGCAATTTGGCTATCTATGGACCTATAGTTTTTCCGTAGGTAATTGATTATTTTATAGAGTGGCATGGACACGACTTTCACCGGATGAAACTCACTTTTACCCATTTTAATGACCATTGGAGGCACGTTAAATACCTTCTCAACCTCCCTAATCAGTTTCACTAGTCTCAGCTCCACCAATTTCTGAAATTTCTCAGATTCTCCATTTTGTAGCTCAAATTCGATACAAAACGTCCTAATAGGTATACCCAACTTAAAAATAAGTGCCAATGATGTAATTAACAACTGAACTGGGTATTGCGATTGTAAGCTGTGAAATTTCAGAGATTGGAAGTCAAGTGGCAATATTACCTGTTGTGTCGATGCAATAAGCAGTGATATTTGTGAAATATATAACAACAGAGAATTTCTATGTGATATAATTTTTAAATTAAAGCTATCGTCGAATCTAGATTATTGGGACGTTACCTTTGAGGCCAATCGGCTAGGTGAGGTACCAAAATTGTCTGCGACAAAGCTAATGTTGATGGAGTAAAATCGTGATTTAAAAATTCAATGGAATCCTTAAATCTCTTGACTCCAATTGAGCAAGCATTGTGTATCCCTCGTGTTTTGCTGGACTTATCCATAGTTACTATGCCATATAAGTTATTATGCGCAGGCAATAACGTTTTGACGCTCATAGACAAGGGGAAAATTAAAAAAAATACTGCCAATTTTGCCATTTTGATTGTTTTGCGCGCAATTGCTAACGAATTAACATATCAAGAGTGATATTGTCAAATCTGGCAGGACTTGAAATGAAGGGTTTGCTCCTACCCTCCTTAGTATACTCTCTCTTTGTACTATTCCTCCTTCTATACACGTAATCTGGTAGAACCTTCTCGTAAGTATAAGGTTTAGTGTCAAAATATAGCTTGAAAGTATCTATTAACCGCTGGAATGATTGCTTATTTGTTTTGAAAAGATAAGCCAAGTGCTTCCTCCTTCTATGGGCCAATTTGAGTAGTTTGAGCTTGGCAGATATGTCCTTGGGGGACCTTTTTACGTGTTCGATTAGGTAATCTATTCTGGCAGTTATAGCCGCAACCTGAGTATCGCATGAACCAGTATCCTTTTCGTGTCTTTTAAAGGGTTCCCTCAACTCCTGGACATAGCGTTGAATGAAGTAGGCCCCTTTGACACGAAGTTGAGATGGGGAAATGTCCCAGGTTGAAGAGGTTGATATATGTTCTTTTTTACTTACAGTTTGTGTTGTGTCATAAAAATCATTAACTATTTCACCTCCAAAATCTGAGTGTATGACACTAGTATTATTAAATTCCGAGATTATAGACTGAGAGGTTGTTTTTGGATATGTTGTACCTTTTTTTATCGTACTAGTACTAGGTGCCTCCTGTGACAATTTGATGTCACTAGTATCCCTTGGTGAATTTTTTAGTTCAGTAGCTGGAAAGACGCGAGATTTAGCAGATTTGAGCAGCTTTTTGGGGGTTCTACTTTCCACTGCAATTTCTGTGTGAGAAATTTGCTGATTTTGCGGTTTGACAAAGTTTGTTCGTGCACTATACAGATGCGGCAATTTGTCCTGGACAATGCATTTGATCTGTTTGGCAAATAGACCCTTGCCTGGTCCAGTCAATATTTTCTTCTTATTTTCACTGGTGTCCTTTTTTTCTTCGGTAGGTAAGGGCTTATCTCCTTTAGCAGTAGATATTATATTTGAATCAATGGGTGCTGGACGTTTGGTAATAGGCCCGACAGATTTAGATGATGGAGATACGTCTGGCAGATGAGATTTTGTTTGAGATATATCATGTGTATATGCCTGAATGTTTGGGGATGAAACGTCCGAATCAGGAATAAAATTGGGATTGTACGAGCATGAGTCACTGCTGTCAATGGCATCAAATTCGTAAAAATTGATTCCAGGATTGGTATACAAATCGGACAGAGGTGTATCTCCAGAAATATTCAATTCACGTTCCCCTTCTTCACTAGTGGAAAAGACGTTTTTAGACGTTGAATATGCTTTTGTTAAGCAATTAAGCGTGTTATTTCTAGTAATGTGATTCTCGCCGATATATGTCGCAGTAGATTCTCTAAATTCGGTACCTTTGCTATTGTTAATTTGATGTCTTAGTGGATTTGCTAAAAATAATAGGAAATAACCTTTCACTTGCATCGCCCAACATCATAATATAATAAATTACATATACTGATGTATAATGATACACCATAAAACACTCATTATCGCACTCATAATCAAATTTAAATATTATACAACCGGTGTGAATGGACAACAGTCGCACACATCTGAGCGCCTTTTTATACAACGTATCACGCCTGAAATTACCGAAGATTCCAAGTTTTTTCCACAATATCTAGTGGATTATACTTATAGTGGATACGAATTGTATCCATGGTCACAAGAGAGCATTTATGATCGCAACATATTTTCCTACTCGACAGATATATTACCGAAAGATGTGTTGAAATTGTTGAATACTTCAGAATGTAGCCACTTCATAGTTACCATTGGCGGTGGACATTGGGACTACGATAGATTTTCCAATTCCCCTATTGAAATTGTGCCAAATGGAGCTACTTTGATGGCCAACTTGCCCAGTAATTTTGTGCAACAAGCTTGGCCTATGTTAACCCATGGACTTTGGGGTCTCACCGGTGTCTCATTCAACATGTCAAAATCACCCATAGTTCTTGCAAATAAGCCATTCGTTGGTAAAAACAAATCTGTATTGGATGATTTGAAGTTACGCTTGGATCAGGTGTACAATTGGGTTGATGATACGAATGAAGAGAATTACTATTTGGACACTAGGGAGAATCCCAGACAAGCTTCGAAATTAGAAACAATGGAAGATTTGTTGTACAAGATTAGTAGACGGGAGAGGGCGTTGTATTTTGACAATTTGACACAGGAAAATTTGTGCACTGACAATTTATACAATTTGGAAAGGTTGCTTCCCTGCGGGTTTAGGAAAGGATTTGCCATGATTTTTAGCGATTTACACCATATAATTAGTTCAGAATACAAAGGTGTAAAACTGTCGGCATCACTTCATAACGGCCGCTATTATTATTCATTGAACATACACTATGTAACTATTGGCGAGGAATTAGATAATCTAAAATTGCTGGATAACTGTATTAACAAATGCCATTGTATGAATGAATCACAATTATTCATTAGATCCAGTCAAGCTGATATAGCTGGCGGATCTAACATGGGCGATGGTTCATATATTTACATTCCTAAAGTTGTAGGTACGTATATGTCTCATAATGGATTGATGATGATTACTACTGAGTATTGTATCCTCATGAATATGTTTCTAATCAGAACATTTGATTTTTTCTGCAGAATTAAATATGTTCAATCCATCCCATACAACACTAAATACCCTAGTTATATAAAAATGCAATTATTTGTGTTGAATGACTAACATAGACCTAAAAGTTGCGTTAAAAACTGCTAAGCCAATAGATGGGCGCGGAGTCACGGTTACATACGAGGAATTAGATGCACCGGGTGTAAATCGCAGAACCAGCTCAACTCTACTAATTACAATCAGAAACCCTACGGATAAAGTCGTAAAAATTGCTTCCATCACTGTTCTGCCCAAATGGATAATCCCACTTGGTCACACACTAACAATCAAAACTGATAATAATCTGTTATGCGTTGCTGAAGATTGTTTCCATACGTTGGGTATAGAATCTCAATGGATTGTAAATAACCAATTAACCCCGGACACTAGATCTAACATCCTGTTCGTCACCAAACTATCTGCTAATTCAAGATTATATATATCATTCCAGATACTTAAGACACTGTTAGGTTATTATTCCATGGGTCTTGGAGAGTTGAGAGGACAGATTTTGCCTGGGACAGTCCTCTTCTACCAGGTGTGGTATAGTTTCCATATAATATTACTCATCCGTGATCTATTATTAATACAGGATCAGTTAAGTGTTTGGCCAGAATCTTATCGCAATTACTTATCCAAGCTTTCGGCATTAGCATCAATAGGACTCACTGATACCCATGTGGATATGACTCAGCAGGAACAAGTACCATTCAGATCTCTGCTAGACGAAATGATTGACAATTCTTGGGGGTTTGCCCATAATACCAAGTGCCTGGTGTCCAATCCATTAATGATAAAAATATTGCTCTCCGATAATACGGTATCTTACAATGCAATGGTTATCATTGGCATTGCTATTGGGATGTTATTTGCCTTTGTTTACAAGTCTACAATTGAAGATGTGGACAAGATTACATTCACAAGCACTAGTTCTGTTGTTGGTGCGCCTATGGGGAAAAAGATAGACTGACTGATTAATTTTGAGGCCAATCACAAGATTTAGTTGTTAATGATGTGTAGAACATTGTAGTGCATGAACTTAGGTTTTTATAATAATTAAGATATTTCCTTCAGTAAAGTAGTAAATCAAAGGATCCAGTACCTAGTTTGATAGGTTTGCCCGTGATAATACATTCGCTAACTCCACAAATGGGATCCCTACGATTGTGAACGGCAGCCTCAAAGAGATGTTCGTTGGTTTCCTCAAAACTAGCCAACATTAGGGTGGAAGTTCTCATTTTTTGTATCCCAAAGCGATTGATTCCAAGCACCTCACCTCTAAACGTCATTACGTCGCCCAATAAACACATGTGCCTGTAGTCAATTTCTATAGAATAAGCATCCATACATTTGCAGATTTCGCTGATAATGACACTCCTAGCGGCCTCAATTCCCAACACTTTGGCCACTTCAATGACATGATTTGACTTGACCTTAGTGCCAACAACACCTGGGATGCCCATGATGTTGAGCAATCCATAACCCTCGACAGCCAAGTGGTATTCGCCCCCTTCCTTTTTAATCACGCCCCGTTTGACAAACTTCTCCCCTGACAGTACTAGTGACATCAATCCTATATAAACTCTACAAAATACCGTCTATTAGGGACTGCTTTTGGAACATGTATAAACCACAATTTGTATGAGGCACTAGGATTGCCAGTCGATCATTGTCAAGCACATAGATACTGTTCTTGTCTAATCTGATCTTATTTATGGAACTATAACCAACAATAACTTCTTTTACCTATATTAGAACCGGTTTTTTATAATGAATTTAATATCATATATTTGGTGTAATTGATTCGTGTTGTTACTTACGTGATTCGCACTGATACACAATCCCAAGTCAGCACAAATACCCTGATCAATTGTGAGAATGATAAATGAACCATGAGGAGAATAAATATCCTCAAACTTCTTACAAATATTTCCTATTGTTGTCTTTTCAATCCTATACTTATTTATTAGGGCAGCCTCAAATTTTGAGCTCACTAGGGGCACTTCTATAATAGGCGTTTGAATATTGGCCGTGGCGTTTATTATCTCCTTTATTCTGGGCACACCCAAAGTTACATTCATAGATGCCACGCCTAGATAATGGATAGTATTTTAACGAGGAAGCATTTATTTACATGCATATGCAGTATATATGGTAAATGATGGTTATTATAAGTGCAGTATAGTGGCTTGTCCAATGACCCTATAACTATAGATTCTGCACTAGAGTATTTTTCACGTTTTTTTAATGTAAATCTTATTGTAAAGTTGATTTGAATTGATTATAGTGCCAATAATTCTTGATGATGAAATTTCAATTCAATAACATGGAAGAGTCTTAGCAGAAATTTGTGAAATTTTACACAATGACTTGTTCTCGCATGTTTTTACCAATTTGAATGGTTTCCAAGTTATTTTTGGGAAATATTGACAACATCGCCTATTAGTGTACACGGTTACACCATGGGTTAAAACCTCCAATTTATTTTCTTTGGGGAAAGTCACACTTATAAGTGTAAGCATATACTATAGCCAATACAACAATGCATTATAATATACATCATATATACATGGGGTAAATAATTGTGGAAAGGAAGGGAAAATTATGCATTCTTATATTAAATGGGTTTATGATATGCCATGTCATTTAATTTGTTTATATACAAATAAAGTTATACTTTATATAGTTTTTCTGTGATTTACCTGCAAAATGAAACGTCTTCAAAGTCATTTGAGTTCCAGGTTCACCAATTGACTGGGCACCTAGCGCCCCTACCGCATCCCCCGGTTCCGCTATGGCGTTCTTGTAATCCCTCCAACAAGATATGCACAAGTTGTATAGGTGCCTTAGAGTAATAACATATTTCTTGTTAACTGGCATGTTGTATGTTATCCGCTTCCTCTTATTCCCGTCTAGCTGATAACATACTTTCTGTATCACATTTCGACTGGGCCATTCGGTGAATTCGCTTCTTCCAGGCTCTGCCCCTTCAAGTTGCCGATATTCTGCAATTTCCTCTGCCTTTCTCTCAATCCAATGCAATGAATCACTTTCAAAATCCCTAAACACTGCACTTACACTGTCTTTGCTCATATCGCAATCACCTGTGCTGTTAATGTTCAAGTGCTGTGACAGTTTGGCAGGGATAAATCCCTTAACTAAGCTATATATGAATCTGGTCCATCGGCTTATCTCAAATGGGAACAAAGGCACATTAATTTTATGGCCCATACGGTGGATCACAAGATAGCATTTGAGTTGGTTAGAAATCATTTCATAAGCATACTCATCACTCTTTAAATATTGCAGAGATTCCAGCCTTTCCTGTAGGAATTTGGGCAATTTCATAGCACGTAATGCCTCTAAATCTAATGTCGGTGGCTCTGATGGCGGTAAAATTGGACCTTTATAATCCCCAAATTGTTTAGAATTTGATCGTGCCTGTAACATTTTCAGTGTATCTTCCATATGAAACACGCCTAAACTGCAAGGGCTGATCCCATCATCTCCATATAAGAACTGTACAACTTGTCCATCACTGGTTCGTACAGTGTGGTCATAACACACACTCAAGTCTTCCAGCGCCTAAAGTATTAGTTGTGTAAATAGCAGCAAATTAACAGTTTTGTAGAATATTCGTGAAATATATATATTATTATAAACAACCTTGTTGAATAATATTGCAAACGGTCAATTAGTTTTCTTAATGGCAATTTAAGATTACAAAAAACGCACATTACATAGCATAATATTAAAACATATGTAGAAAATCCAAATAATCTAACAAATTTAAAGTACTCACCTTCATAAGCCTCCTCTGCATGTACCCAGTCTCTGCAGTCTTGACAGCAGTATCAATAAGCCCCTCCCTTCCACTCATAGTGTGGAAGAAAAATTCCTGTGGATCTAGTCCCGTGAAGAATGAATTAGCGACAAAACCCCTAGATTTGGGCTCCAAAGAATCCATTTCAAAGTGTGGCAATGAACGGTTGACAAATCCATTTTGTATCCTTTGTCCTATGTGAAATATCTGTGCAACCTGATACATTTTGCTGGCCCACACATGCGATCATTTGTGCGATATTAATTAGTGACCCCTTGGCACCGGAATTAAACATGATTAGCGGTTTATTTTGGGGAGGTAAGTGTTCATAACATACTTTACCGGCCTGATTACGTAAATCGTCCAGCTCCCCCTTTATAATTAGCTCAAGGGTTTCTTGGGCTGAACAGCCAAACTTTGCCTGGATTTCTCCGCGATTGTACTTTTCAATCTCATGATCTACTTTTTTATACCCGTTATTCAATACAACCTATGTCACAAAGTTTTGTTACAAATAATATTTTTAACAAATTAATTAAACAAAATAACCCACAGATAAATGATACTATCGTAAAAGAAATAATTATGCATATTTTAAAAAAATCAATACTTTAAAACACCACAAAAACTACACAAGGATATATCATTAAATACTTATTTCACATGCAGCATTTAAATTTGCTAAATAAAATAGAAAATCGTACCCCTTTCTCCAAAATAAGCTCATGTGAGGGAATAACATCATCTATTCCTATTGATAAACCGTATTCACATAACCATCTACAAGTTAACTTGGAGATTCTTGATAAGAATTTACTAGTAGATTTAGAGCCTTGATTCCGTAACAAATGAAATATAAGTCCAGATTTACCGGGACCTAAAGTATTCTTCCCAACCGAACCACACATCAATTCAGAATTAGATACCACAACATATCCATCACTTGGAGACATAACATCACTATTACCGTAAACGCTAGTGTTTGATTTATATGGTTTAAATTCGCGTTCTTTAAGTTCCAAATTAATGTAAGTCCTATCTTTCCTGTTAGGTGAAAGCAGTAGACTAAATACTTGTTTGCCAGTCCACAATTGTATCGGGTATATAATTGCTGGAGGCGGAACGTCAATATGCTCTATGCCGTCACAAAAGCTGCAACATAAGTTGAAAATTTTCTTCTTGTCCAAAAAATAGTCCTTGCTGGTTAGCAGATAGGAAGCACTAAGGAAATCTTGCACTGCAGCCACTAAGGGCTCGCCATTTTTAGGACTGGTCAAATTATTTAGTACACCCATTAAATGAAATGCCTCAGCGCGAGCTTCCTCTGTTTGTGGGAAATGGAGATTCATTTCGTCGCCGTCAAAGTCGGCGTTATATGGTGAACAAACACACTCATTAAATCTTAAAGTAGAACCTTGCATTACGATAGCCCTGTGGGCCATTATGGACATTCGATGCAATGAAGGTTGCCTATTAAATAGCACTATATCTCCATCCCATATGTGCCGTTCAACGATATCACCCACGGCTAATCTCTCTGATACATTCTTCGGATTTGCATATCTCAAATTACATTTGGAACCATCAAGTTTGTTAACATAACAGGCCCCTGGCCAAGAATCGGGTCCATTTAGCACTGCACGCTTCAAGATATTGATATTTGTTGTATTTACCCGTTCAGGATAGGTTAACCTTTGTGCAATATACTTGGGCACCACTACTTGATCAATACCCACGTTTGGATCAGGAGATATCACTGTACGGGCGGAAAAGTCAACCCTTTTACCAGAAAGATTGCCTCTGAAGCGTCCTTCTTTGCCTAGATTAGTATTTTCAATTGAAATTTTATAGTTATTAAAATTTACAAAACATTACTCGTGGAAAAATCGTATAATAGAATAAAAGTTATATGGTGTAGTGTATGTGGATTCCAGGTTCAAATTTTCACCCATTTTTCTCGCTAAAAAAATTAATATCTTACCTTTGAGGCGCTGACAAATTCCCCTGCTAGATTTAGTAATATTTTTGGTAGCCAACAACTGAGATACAGCTGGGGATTCAGAATTAATATATCTAGTACATTGCAATTGCATAAATTGCCAGTTTCCAATAAATTGGTTAGTTTGAAACCCGTTTTTACACTGACTCTTTATTAGATTGTTCAAATCCACAATGTCAGACAGAATACAAGTGAGATCATCTTCTGTAGATCCATGTTCATCCAAAGTCACGGAAGGGCGAATACAACTCTAAATTGATTATTATTTGTTACTGGTGGTACTGGTATGGATGATATAATGAGATTCTCAGGTTTATCAATGTTTAGTACCAGTAAGTGCGCTGGATTGATCGATTTGAACAATGATTTAACGTATAGTGGATCCAGGTCCTCCTCCACTGTCTAAATTATTAGCATATAGTGAAACTAAATTTAAATTTATTGTGTACTAACCTGCATTTTCCCTCCTTGTTTCTGCTTAACTGTATGCCTAATCTTCATAAACTGATCCAAAGTGGGTTTAACAATTCTTTTTAACGAACCCTGCGTGGAATTACATCTGGGACATTTAATAACCTTTCTACACTCTGCTACTAATCTTTTAAACAATATCTTCTTAGCCAATGGGTCAGCTGAATAATCAATTTAACATACTGGTTATTAATGCCTGATCCTTAAACCTCTTCATGTTATCTTCGGAAATTAGAAGATATGAACATTTTTTGCATATACAGGAGAGAATTTGGATAGTGTACTTAAAGAATCCAATATGGAATACGGGCAAATGAAGGTCAATATACCCCCAATGCCCAAGACATTCAGTCAATCCTAGGTTACAGGTTTTACATTTTTGATCATTGCGGTTGGTACCTAAATGAATAGATTATAGTAAAGAATTTTATGAGACTAGTACCTACCGAGTCTGAGATCAAGAACTCCATATGGAAAAGGCTTGTTAGACAAATAGTAATATATTTCACGATTATTAATTGGTATTTCAGATTGCTTTGCTATGTCACAATTGCTCATGACGCTGAATCCGACGCTGTCGATTGTGACTAGTGGCGTTTCTATTGGGACAAACTTTCTCATTCTACCTTAAAAATTCACATCCACATAA
Source organism: Babesia microti strain RI (assembly GCF_000691945.2). NCBI lineage: Eukaryota > Apicomplexa > Aconoidasida > Piroplasmida > Babesiidae > Babesia > Babesia microti. The sequence continues at coordinate 524,132 of NC_034969.1, forward strand.
CTCGTTAAATACCATAAATTAATAGACTGACTGCATTATTAATTAAATGATAGGCTACACATTTATTCAACAATAGATCTGATGTACATTACTAAACCCCAGACGCAACTTACCATTGGAAGCCATACACAATCTACCTAACAAACAGAGAATTATACGATATAAATTTTGACACTAATAATTGGGTTCAGTTGTATTTTGGTAGAGTATCTATATCTAGCCCTGAATTTTTATTTGTAACCTAAGATTAAATGATCAGTCCTGGATCCGTGTTCATAGCATAATGACATACAATATTATAACACTTTACAGTAATAACTAGTACTATACGAACTTATCTACCATCTTGTCTCTGTCACTGGGCAGTGTGACCTGTTTCCTATACCACTCGGGCAAATATTCGAGTTTTAACGGATTTTCCAGCCCATTTGCAATCCTATTCAGTTCTTTTGCTGCTTCATTCTCGAGTACATTGAATCTAGCTCTTGTACGGCGCTGCTTCGTGCTGTCTAGTGTTGATTCCTCGGCGCAAAATCTACTACTCAATTCCTGAATGTGTTTGAGGGAGTTTTTAAAAAAATTTACATCACCTTCCAGTCTTGCCACGGCAAATTCGTCGTCACAATCGCCCCAAGACCACACTCCAGGCTTCACTATGTGCAATTGCCTGGCACTATCAGTACTAGCGGCCACTAGACCCAATTGACCACTCCATTTGAAATCTGTCGCTAATACGCCACTTTCTGAGTCAAAATGTCCATTATAAAGCGCTACAAGCCTTGAATTATTAACTGGTTTATTGGTAGAAATATTCGACCTGCCAATCCAGTACTTGTTCCTCATTATAGCATCATCGGGGCTCTGTACATCCTTGGCCACATTCCATATAGCCCAAACCGAGTGTTTATTTGCGGGATCAATTTCATGGGCATTATGCGATTTTATAAATTTGCCATATTGCACTGCCAGCAGAGCATCGGCTCCCCTAATCCAACTAAGTTTGGCTATTGGGTGTAAGGGACCGAAGTGTATGTATACCTGGGATGGCAGGTATGGTTTTATCACGCAGTGATATACATCCTTCTCCACTCTGCCACAATCTTTACTGTAGTTATTATTATTATTAGCTGTTCTGGTGAAAGCGGCATGAGTATTGACTTTTGTGCTATGGTTAGACCCTAGACTAGAACTTACATATTGAGGAGCATAATACACTCCAGGTTTCGAACCCAGTACCTTGACAATATCAAAGATCCAAATGTTTTCCGTAGTACCGCCTACAGCCACTAGATTAGGAAACCTCAAATTAACATCAACCTTGAGGCAGCACTTATAGTAGGAACCAAGTGCCTGTTTGTCAATAATCTCGGGTATAGTTAGGGACATCGCCAACTTGATCACCTTTTTATCAAATATTTGGAACAATTTTAGTGTAGCACTGGTGTCTACTGTGTATAGGATGGGTTGGCTGCCGTGCAAGCAGATGGGAGAAGATACGTCGGTGAAGTAGTGATTAGTAGGTGGATTAAGGGTTATAATTTGCAAGTGTTCCAAATCAAATTCAGTCTCCGAAATTCTTTTTATGGGGTATATTGCGATATTTTGTAAATTAGTAACAATGGCTACGACATGTGATGGAAACAGTTTCTTGTCCACATCTGAAGAATACATAAATTTAATTGGCAGATAGTCGTGGCAGCAACTGCTATCTTCTCTAGCCATTTGTATCACTCGTCCACTGGAACTAGTTTTTGCTATATTTTCTGTACTAAGTAAAGCTTTCACGGATTGCCTGATGAATTCTTTTATATTGTATAGTTCGACGTGCTGATTTCTCAGTTTCACTGCTAGCAAATAAGAATCCATATCTCGGCTGTAGTTACAAACATCGATTGATTCTACAACATCATCAAATTCAATTGTAGGTGCAACCAATTTGATCTCATTCCCTTCATTATTAGTGATTGTCATTCCATCACACCTTATTTGTAGATCGTCTGGATAGATGTTATCCTTGCAACATTTTTTCATACTAACAAGCATTATCTTTGCCACTGATTTTGCACAAACACTCGTATTAACATTACCACTGATAATGATATTGTGTATGGTAAGTACTGGTAGCCAATCGCTGGTGCTATTGGATAGAAGTTTTATATGTCTAGCAGAGTAATGGAGAGTAGAATGTAGCAAATGCTGGAAAGAAAAAGGGAGATTGCTATAGAAGTGGAACCTAAAATCATCTCGGTCAGGAGGAAACCAGCTTTCATAGTCCCTGATATTATGCATCCAGTCCAAGTGCAGCGCCTTCTTATCCTTGATACTCCATTCGTGAGTGATGCGATTTAGGGGTTTATTGTATGTATTTCTGAGGAATACACGATACCTTTCAAATATTTGATCGCACAATCCATCGCACTGCGAGGCTATTTTACACCGTCCCCTAGAATATGCATTTTGTTCATCCTTTACCTACATAAGCAGCCTCCTACATTTGTCTGTGTCACCATATGTAGCAGATTGTCGAAAATGCCATTGGAGACATTTTCACTTATTGCACAATCGGATTTATCCACACATTCGCTCATAACAACTTGATAAATAACCAATCAATTAAAATATTTGACAACAAACCTGTTGACGGTATGTGAGATGTCCTACACCATAACGTACTAACGCATTTTTGATCCAGGTACAGTGTCCCACATATACTATTAAGTGAGCCTAACGTTGATACACATGGTAAAATTAAGTTAGTTTCTAAAAATACATGAAAATGTTGTTAAGCGTCAGCCCCGCCTTTACTAGCAGGGCTGTCACTGCTACAAGTACCGCCAGTGCTGGTGTTGTTTTCTACAAATGAGAGCATTAAATTTAGTACTCGTTTGGCAAATACACTAGGCTCCTTTATGGTGTACCCACCCAAAATGGATACTACGTCGAACAACTGCAGTGCGATTTCCCTAGGTTTGTCACCAAGCCTATCCACCTTCACCAACTCATCCAAATGTCTAATAATTTTATGCTCTGTATTGATTTCCAGCACCGGTTTTGTCATCAGTGCATTGGATATAACATCTTCCTCTTGCACTCCCTGTGCTGTGGCCTGCTGTCTCATATATTTCTGCATGGATGGACTGAGGCCATATTCCGACTGCACCAGCACAGCTGGTGACACAGTTAATCTACTTGACACTCTGACATCATGCACCTTCTCAACCAGAAGATCTTTCATCCATGCACATAGAGTTTCGAACCCAGAACTTGTTCCAGATTTATCATCAGCTGACCCATTCGACTGGTCAGTACTGGCGTCAATCTTCAAATCCGATTTACCCACATCCACTAAAGATAAGTCCTTGTATTTGTTGACTCCTAAAGCGGATAGGGAAAATTCGTCAATTGGTTCTAATGCGAATAAAACTTCATAATCCATCTTTTTCATCTTCTCCAGACATGGAGAATTTTCGGCGGTTGTCCTATCCTCTGCCGTAAGGAAATAGATACATTTTTGCCCATCTTTCATCCTATCAATGTATTCATCCAATCCAGTGCGGGTGTTTCCACTTTTATTTGACCAAAATTGCACCAGAGATGCTAGAGATTGCTGATTCTCTTGATCCTCCACAACGCCGATCTTCAAATACTTGCCAAAGTGGTCATTAAACCTGTGCCACTTCTCATTAGTGGAATTTGCACGCAGATTGCGCAGCATTTCTATAGCCTTGGAAGCCAGTCTCTTGTTGATAATTGTGAGCATTCGCGATTTTTGTAGATGCTCACGTCCCACATTCAGTGGTAAATCATCAGAGTCCACAACACCTCGTACAAACGTTAGCCATCTGAATTAGATATTGAAATATTGACAATTTTTAATTATACTTTTATTTAAATTTCCAAAATTTGCTAGTATTTAAAATTTCTAATTTGAATGTAAATTGTCATTTAATAATATTGGGTGTAACTTTATTTGCTTCTAATAAAACATTGGGTAAACCATTCAAAATATTGGTAATTAATGAACCAAAGGCGAATATTTTGGTATAATTACACATTATTTGATCAAAAAATTAATTCCTCATTTCAATTCAGGAAAAATCAAGCCTTACCTTGGAATTGATTCTGCAAACTTATCGTTGATAAATACTCTTTTCACATACAACCTTATAGCTCTAGACTGGTCATCAAACATATTCCTAGACAATTCCCATGGTAGAGCCCCAGGGACGTAGATTATGCTACTAAAGGCAACTTGGCCTTCAACTTTGAAGTGGATGTATGACATAGGGTCGTCGTATGCCTTAAATGTAGACTTGTAAAATGCTATATAATCCTCTGGTTTAAGTTCTGATTCACTCCTTCTCCAAATGGGTAATTGAGTGTTGATTGTTTCCCACTCGTTACGTTTCTTAGTGACAGTTTTGTATCGCATGGGTTTGCCTTCAATAGTGTTATTTTCATCTGGTACACGATCATAGTCAATTTTCTCTACCCACAACTAGATTAGCTTTTATTGAAGTGTATTGTTTAAAATATTTGTAGACATTTTATATAAATAAATATCGAACAATTGTGGTTATACTTCTGTACTTATCATAAAATGGATCTTCAGTGGACTGCTGGATTCCAAGTGGGTTCGTACGAGGAACAACAACAGGTCTCGTGGATATTTTAATCATTTAAGTACATAATTATATGTAATATTACATTTAATACGAATTAACATACTTGAATTGGGAATTTGACAAATTCAGAATACTTTCTAAGCAACTCCTTAAGTTTATAATCCTCCAAATATTCATCACACTCAGGTCTTATATGCAAAATAATCCTTGTGCCGCCCAACTCCAACACCTTTTCCACATCTCCTCCCTTTTGTTCAGCAACAGTGAAAGTGCCATTTGAATTCGAACTCCACTTATGAATAATGCCATTTGGGTCATTGTATGACTTGGAATAAACATCTACTCGTTCTGCCACTAAGAAGGCGGAGTAGAATCCAACTCCAAATTGGCCAATCAGGTTCGAATCAAAATCTCCAGATTCAATCTGCGTGACATTAAGCATTTACTTGTTTAAGAAACTTTGCAGTTCCAGATTCAGCTATGGTACCAATGTTGTTGATCAACTCGTTCTTAGTCATCCCTGAATTAATGCTAATGATACCTATCCCATCATCTTCAATGGTTAATGTATTAAGGACCTTATCAGGTTTGATTCTTATAGACCCGAAGGTTTCGGGCTTGGCATTGCTGCTGGCATTCATTCTGCGTTTATCTAGAGCATCAGCTGCATTTGATACCAGCTCCCGGAGGAATACATCTTTGTCAGTGTATAGTGAATTAACAATTATGTCCATCACTTTGTTGACCTCCGCTTTGAAGGTATATGTCTCCTCGTTATATGTTTCACTTGGAGGTCTAGTGACAATTTGGACACTAGAATTTGTACCGGAATCATTGTCAAAGTTGGTGCTAGTTGTGGATTCTTCATTGATGTCAGCAGATTCAGCGAAAATGTCACGCTTAAGGAGGCTATTTGATGGATTAACTGAATTGACAGGGATGATAAAATTATAAACGTATCTCCGGGACATACAAATTGCAGCATCTATCACAATTGATAGGGGAATAACCAATCGAATTAACCATTTCATTATATGCCAATACAAAATAATTAGTTTTGCTACATTATTTACATATAGTTTTGACAGATGACACTGTGATGGGGTACCATACTATTACTATGTACCATAGTTCAGCAATTATTAGTGGGTGTAATTTGTGAATATTTGTCTATATTCACACATTTAATTATGGCGTGAGATGAGCGACACTGAGAGCAGCATTATGAGAGAAAATGCCTCCTCCGAACCCTCGTCCAATCCTCCCAGTATATACGAATACTACAAAAATGAACACTCTGACAATGTATCTATATCAGAGTCAATTTACTCCGTGAGTTCGGATAATTCCGATAAAATTTTGGACGGGATGCAGGGGGAGGTCGAAGATTTTAGTGAAAGTGAAGATTCTGCTTCATATATCATGGGTATCACTATAGCTTATTTAGGTGGCTATCACCCTGTTAGAATTGGCGATATCTATAATGACCGATATCGCATTGAGGCCAAGCTTGGTTGGGGCTATTTCTCCACCGTATGGATGGCTACTGATTTCAAATCCAAGCCCCCAACTTACGTAGCGATTAAATTTCAACGCAGTGCAGATGCCCATACTGAAGCGGTGTATGATGAAATAGAGATGCTTACTAAAGTTAGGAATGAGGTTTTGTCCAAGGAATGGCTTGAGTCTAAAGATCTTTACAAAAGGTAATACGATGGTTTACACAGTCTGTTGCAGGACAATTATAATAAGACGAGGGGTGTAATTTCGTATTTGAATTTTTTTAAAGTGCACGGGATAAATGGAGTCCATATTTGCGTTGTTTTTGAGATTATGGGTCCAAATATACTGTGCTTGATTAAAATGTACAAGTTTCGGGGGGTAAGTCACTTTACATGTTTGATATTTGTTTAATTGGAAGAATAATATCATTTCAATTTTGTACTATAGTACATTAATCCAGATTCCAATACATTTGGTTAAAAAAATAGCCATCCATGTATTGCTAGGGCTAGACTACCTCCATCGCATTTGTGGAATAATACACACGGATTTGAAACCGGAAAATATCCTGGTCAGCTCCCCTCCAATACCAGCATCGCTACCATTAGAATCTGATTTGCACAGAACGAGTGATGATAAAAACATCCACACGACTTTGGCTGGTGACAATGGCGATAAAAATGATGCATACAAAGACAATAACACAGCGTGTCCCTATGTAAAACATGAGATTAGACGCGGCATTAGTGATCCATCCTACATTACAAGTTACTCCCATCCACATGCTTTACAAACTACACTCTACAAACACTACGGCCATAATCTAAAAAAAGAATTACTGAACGATGTAAGTATGAATAAAACTGTCGACTGGATGCCTAAATTTGAACTACTGAGTAACAGCCAATCAATTAAGACAGGGGCTGGCTTATCACTTTCTATCAACAGTAATTTGAATAAAAAGCCGAAAAATTCGTCTAATAAGAAACAAATATTTGTGGAAACTGTATGTGGGAAATACCAGATTAAACCGGCAAGTCTAGATACATTTCATTCTCCCAATTCAATATTCAAAATCTGCGACCTGGGCAATGCATGCTGGGTCCACAACCACTTTACCGATGAAATACAGACGAGACAATATAGATCGCCAGAAGCAATTTTAAAATGTGGTTACTGTACATCTGCTGACATTTGGTCACTAGCCTGCGTAATATTCGAACTTGTGACAGGAGATTACTTATTCGACCCTCGGGGCAGCGACGCCAAAGATCGCGACTGCAATCATATGGAATTAATAGTTGAACTATTAGGGCCAATTCCCAAGAGTATGATCAAAAAGGGCAAAAAATCCAAACAAGTACTAGTTAGGTGTATGAAAAATATCAAACAATGGCCCATAGAAAGCGTCTTGGTGAAAAAGTACAAAATGAAGCAAAATGAAGCCAGTGAATTGTCTAATTTCCTTTTGTGCATGTTAAAGATCAATCCTGAGGAGAGGATGCCAGCGCATGAGTTACTAATGCACAAATGGCTCACAACTTGACCATTATATTGAATTATCAAGTTACTTTTGATAACTCAGTAATCATAAAACAACTCATATTATTTTGTGGTAGAATGTTTTGTGTAAATTGATAATTATATCCGCATTAATTTATTTAATTGCTATGTATCATTGTGTATTATTTATTGCCTTTTGGTGCTTATAATTGATTTTGGCAGTAAGTGCCACGTTAAAAAATATATTGAAGTGTTTGACTAATTTATTTAATATTAGCGCAACAATTTAGCATAATATAAACTATTTGTGATTGTATTTATATTCCAGAAATGTTTATAGATATCAGTGGTTAACATTCAATACATGCTTAGTAATTGCTGCTGTGCAATTGTGATAGTTTTAAATATATTACATGCACTTGTTAGTACAAATTATTTTCGTGGACATAAAAATGGGCTCCTTAATCAACAAATTTTTAAGATAAATTTATTACAATACCTATAAGTGTTAACTTAAGAACAGATTAAGCAATTAAGTCGTTTATAATAGTCATAAATTGAAAATAATCAAGCACTTTAATGTCAATATTACCACAAATTTTTGTAGTTTGAAATTCTGCAAATTTAATTATCTAAGAATTAAATTAGATAAATAAAGCTGTATAAGGTTTATTAATATTATTGCGTATGATAATATGCTAAAATATATTGTTTGAAACGACAAATGTGATATATCATTTATGCTATATGAACACAGAAACTAGGATTTATAATGTGTTAATATTTGAATTTAAGAGAAATTAATGTTTAATAATTTTGTTTAAATAAGTATATAAATGTATTTGAGTGCTTATTAACAATTATATTAGACATTGTACTACGCATTGCCATGGATTTGTGTAAATTCCTGCAAATCAGTTGAATTGTCACATTTTTACATGTTAAAGTTGTGACTTGATGATTAATTAAATAATTTATATATGGCTATGGTTAATTGAGTGATTTGAGAGCATAGTGAAGAATTATGAGCGGTAACAGAGGGTGTACATATGTGTACAGGTCTGACCGGGAGGTATAGTTGAGGCTTGACATATAATAAACAGCATAAAGTTGATATTGTTAATGAATGTGATTTGACACAATGGAAATGAGCGATACTTATGATGTAAATGTCTACAAAAATGTCAAAGACCACGACCTCCCCAACACACACGACGCGGTAAATAATGGTTACAATTCATCAACTTCGAAGGCTGTTACAATTGCTAGTAATAATTCTGTAGAAAAGAGTATCGAGACCAATGGATTTGTATTAAATTTGGATAAACCGTACTACGTATTCTGTGAAGACAAAGTGGGAAAGGATGAAATGATTAAACCACTGATTGACTATTCAATGACAAACTTATACGAGCCTCTACAGTTCATAAAAAAACACAATATACAACAATATGATAATTTGCAACCTTATGCTGATGTACAGCAAAATAATTTCTTATACCACCAAGTAACTAGTGGTTATGGCCACACTAAAGCTAGCCCCCAGTCCTCATTGAGTGGTTATGGCGAGCAAACCCTAACGCATACTTATAATAATGTCATCCCATACGATACGCGCTACCAACAACAATATAATGGCTACGAATATGCTAACTATTCACCAAATGTAAACTACAATGGTGATAAAAGTTATACACGAGTATCTGGTGACAAATGCAGTACGGAATCCTCAGATCACAGCGAAGCCAACAAATCTTGCAAAGACATAGCATCTATAGGCGATCACTCGACGGAAGATCATTCAACTATTGATAATCACTCGGATAATGCAGTGTCAAATGTATTAACGGGTGAGACTGCAAATGAAGAGGATCTCCCATTTGGCAACTTGATATCCAGATACAGCGATGTAACTCCGTGTTTGATGCTATCTAATGAAGCATCAATCCAGTCGAATGAAACCGTCCAATCAAGTAATCAAAAACATCCAACATCTCCACTCCAAGTTTCTACAACTGTCACCAACAACACTAGTTCTGGTCTCAAGTACGCAGGCTATAATAATTACTACTACAATGATCAAATAACACAACCAATACAAAGGATGCAGCAGATGCAGGGGGCACAAAATGTACACTTAATAGACTATAAAACAACATACCTTCAACAAATGTACAACACGAACGATTTGCCAATGGATGCTAGTGTTTACAATTGGCAATGGCCCATGTACAAAATACCACAAAACGTATACCAACAACATACACACTCAAATGCAAACTACCCAAGTATGTATAGCCAAAGATTGCTATATAACAAGACAGCAGGCGGGAAGTGGAATATAGATGATTTAAAGGATAAGCCATCTAGATTATCTGTAAAACGCGGTAAAAATTCATCTGCTGGTAGGCCCAGACTAAATAGGAGCGACTATGCATGTTCTAAGTGCCGCGCTAGGGCCACACCGCAATGGAGATATTTGCACGGAGTGGCTGTATGTAATGCATGCTACATGCGAGCAAGGAAGGAAAGAATGCGATTAAAACGTAGTTGAATTCACGCAACTTATAAGTAAATTGTATATTTTGCATTTGATAGTATAATATATAACATGCACAACATAATTACAACACCCCAACAATTCAGTTGCTAATTCTAGAGGTGTAGAGTTCTCTATAGCTGATTGGTTTCGCTATGTTAAGCTACCTGACAGTGATTTTTGTGGTGATTTAATTATCCTTATACTACCAATATATATATGTGTTACCAAATGACCATAGTGTAGCGAAGAATTTTCTCACAGCGCATAAAACGCTGCATAAACAATTATAAGGTAAACAAAACAAAATGCACAATATCTTTAATTTACCTGTTTTGGCAATTTTTATTTTACATAGTTGTAATTATGGTATGGAACAAATTAATTCAGTCGAAAGCTATGTAACTGGAAGGGAAGCTAACATAAATACTTCACAGCATGAATCGCCTCAAAACAATTCAGCACGACCAAATAAAGACATGATTAACGGAAAATTTGAGGCCGAAACTACACAAAACCCCCTTTCAAATAAGATGCAATATTTTCGACATGATGCAGAATCTACCACATGCGAGTCCAAAAAAGCAAATGCTGATTTTCACGAGCTTAAGTTAGCTAAATTACGGGATAAACTTAATGAAATGAGGCATATATTTTTAAAACGTGGTAAAAATATACTGAAGTTATATGACTTGGTGAATATGGTAATGGACGAAAACGCTACTAGCGTTGGAGATAGGGCTGCGTTGAATATTTGTTCAAATTTTGGTTGGGATGATGCAGATAGTGGCTGGAAACGTAGATTTTCAACTTACAACTACCACCTTTGCCGAATGGACCAGGGCGGGGGTGGCGATTGCTTCTTTCACTCACTAGCTGGTTCTCTACGCAATTCTGGGTATACAAAGGGTAAAATCAAGAGTTTTAACACCGATAACCCCCATTTTGCGCGATTTGCACCGATAAATTTAACTGATTCACACTATTTTACCCATGTGGAGTTGAGGAAAATGGCTGCAGCCTTTTTCATAACATATAATCCAGAGCGAATAGATGATATTGAACATTTTGACGAGGAAACATTTTTAAATAGAATGCAGTTTTATAAAGTGGGTGATATTAAAAATTTGGATACTAGTGAAGACAAGTATAAGTTTAAACTTAGTAAGAAAATAGGCACTGTGCCTATAATTACGATTGCCAATAAAGTATACAAATTGCATGCAGAAGTGTCTGGCAAACATTGGGGAGATGCTTTTGACAAAGCCGCTTTGGAAAAGATACTCAATATATCAATTATCCTATTCCGTAGCGGCGATTCTTGTTTGCTATTGGGCGATTACGATCGTTTTAGCTCCCCGAAGGCCTTTGTATTAATATATTATTTCAATATGTGTCACTACCAGTCTTGTGGACTGGTGAAAATTGGAAACCCGACAAAGATACAATCCACATATAGCAAAGACGAACTTCCAGACACGCTTTCTTTAATAGCCTTTTTGGACACTGGAATAGAGATTAAGTCGTAATTTACGATTATTATTAATGTAATTATTTGCTAAGTTTTAATTTATCGCATAGGCAATCACTCGTATTACATTATCACCGTGCAGCGTAATATCTTAGATTAGTTATTTGGTACAGTAGCATTGTACAATAATTGATTGTTTAGTGGTTGTGATTTCTAGTTTTGTTAAAAATTAAAACAATTAATCTGCATATACGAGTTTAATTATCATAAATTGATTGTTGAGATTAGTTAGTAGACAATTAACATCTATACTGTTAATTAAGAATATTTATTTAATTATTTTATTGCAATTACATAATCCTACGCATTGTATTTTGAATAACTGTTCAATAATGTATAATTGAAGTAAATTTTTAATTCAAATTTACAATTTCCATATAATTTTTTTCAGTATTTACGCTATAAAACAGAGTGTTAAATGTGGCAATTGGTTAATAAGTGTATTTTAAATGAGCATAAAGTGATTTCACATAAAATCACTTTATGCTCATTTAAAAAGATGGGAGATTTATAATTTACAATAGAAATACCACATAATAATGTGCAATTTAGAAGTGAACATGAAAATTATATGTCTAAAAGAAGTAAATATATTGATTCAACTGTTAAAAAACAAGAAAATAACCAAATGATATAATTACAAAATACAAGTGCCCAACAGATATATATATATATATATACTGTGGGCATACATATGTTATCATTTCTCAAACAAATTCTTTTGCCGACAATTATCCCATTAACATACTGTATGGTTCCATGCAGTAATGTTTTTAATTATAAATCGCAGTTAATTGCAAGCGAAACAATTAATACTGACTCACTTAGAGATACTTGGTTGACCAGTTTAAATCAGAACGCCGATGTCCATAACCACAAAAATGACAATAATAGTAACATAAGCGTCTCAAATTTGAAAGAATCTGCACTTTCTACTCTATTTCATCCGTCATCATCGGATGAAATACAACCCAAATGCAGAGACATATATGACGATCGATGGTTTGAGCCTTCGTGGCGCTTGCGCCATTTATTCAATGGTAACAACTATTCAGTGTGTGCAATGCATACTGTTGGCGATGGGAACTGCTTATACAATGCCATATCACCTATAATCACTTGTATAGATAATAGGCACAAATTAATTGTCCCTGCACCAACTTATGATGTCACTAATAAATTTAAACAAATGATATCGAGAATTATACGTTCTCAATGCAAGGAATACACTCCAAAATGTCTTAAATACTTGGCTGCTATTGATTTCATAGGTGTAAACTTTGAGGATAGAGAGGATCTGGCACAGTTTGACAATGAGAATTTTATCGAAAAATTGGAATTATATAAACAAGCATATGTCGGGGCTGGAAAAGACCTTGTGGATTTGGACCCTTTGATTGCAAAATTAAGAAAAAATCCAATGTGTAAAAATGCTTATAGAGAATTATTTGATCAACTAACCCAGTTCAAATCCCCTTTACACTGGGGAAACGAAGCAGATATAGCATCATTGGAGAAGATTTTCAACATCAAATTCATTATATGTCACGACAATGGAACAATATTTTCAGTACCCACGTATTTATCATGTCCACAATTTGTTTCGTTCTTGCATTATAGCGAAGCTCATTATTCCACAGCTGCTCTATTTGCCCACGTGGATACCAAAAATGATAAGAAGCACGCGAAGAGAATTTACTATGATATGCATAATATCCCTGAGTTCCTGAAAAGTTGTTTGAATTAATTAATCATTGGCAAATGTAAAATATATTATCTATCATAAAAAATAAACTATGATACATACGCTAGCTGAAAGGGCTTAATAGTTTTTATGTATCGCGCAAACTATTGTACAAAATTTACATAATTTTTTAACGAAATAGATGTTATTATAAGTTAACCATACAATTGTCTTGATATTGCAGTGACAGGTATATCCACCATTCGATTCTCATTAATGCTTGGTCCTTTATCGGCGTATTTCGAGTACTTGTCTAAATAACTGACACTGTACCTTTTATATTGTTAATGGAGTCTATGCTGACGTTGTGCATTTTGGATGTTATGTAGTAGTAATTGGACAGGGAATTATACAATACAACTCCCAGCGCAGGTATCACTAATGACCAATGTCTAAGTAAATGAGTAGCTACTTTGAGGGGTAGTATGTTATGCCATGACTATGCAGTATTGAATCCGGAATAAAAGTCCAACACAGATATACAACTGAATTAAAAGAATAATATACTGTATAGAATGATGCAGAAAACCCAGAACAAAAAATCCCTAACCACACTATTCATGGATACTCGTGAAGAATGTTAATAGTATGTGGGATGAAAGTTGTACATAGTGGGTATGTCTTGGATTATATCTCAGGTCAGACAGAACGGTTGTCATGCGTTTGAAAATGCTATTTTTGAAATAATATCCCACATAATTATTCCATACAATACAAGTGCAGATAATGTAACGCCCAGTGCAAATTTGATGCAAAAGGTTATCCCAGATACCCCTGAGCTCATTTACAACAAGATATTTCTAGCTTGTTCACATGACGTGTACAGTATATTGGCACTGCTGTATAAGAAGAATGCCTGGCCTCCGCTAGGTGTAGCGGATATTCGTGAATTTGGCTACGATACTGTGCCAAACGGAGTTGAATTGATTATATACTTGACAAGACCAACCTTTGAATCAACCGACGAAATCAAATCACAGATCTACAATGATTTTTCTATCAAAGATGATGAACAAGAATCTGGAAACGATAAAAACTCACTCATAAAATCAGCAACAAAAACTATAAGTAGTGCATTTGATTACAGTTTGAATGCTAACGAGGCTAAGAAACGTGTTTACGGGTGTGCAATCATAGCTATACCTGATATCTCACCTAGTTTTAAAGATTTACTTCTTTTGAATATGGGCCAACACTTTCAATTCCAATACATCAAACATGTTAAATCAACTAACCTGCTAAAGCATGACTTAAATGATAAAAGTTCTTATAAACATGAAATAATAGTTAGCAGTTGTGAGTTGTATTGGTGTGCCATAGGGGATGATATTATTAGTATGGAGATGGAAGATGCCTTTTCTGATTTCTACCTGTTTAATGACTCTATTTTGCCAAAGATCGCGTGTGATTCCATCATGAAGCTACAAGAATCAATTCTTAAAGGATCGATTGGAAAGATTAGGGCAATAGGCGAAGCTGGTAAGATTATAACGGATTTGCTTGTTTCGTCCCGAAGGAGGAAGACTGAGTGTATTAGAACCAGGTCGGTCAAGTCAGATAAATTGGAACACATATGTGCAGTGCCAATTCGGCACTTCACCTCACTTGATCATTCACAATCATCGGAATTAAATGTTCACTCGCCTAATCTGTATAATATATCGCAAAAGGTCAATCATTTAGTGATTTTTGATCGTAGGATTGACTACTATTCACTATTATGCACTTCCTCTAGTTATTTAGGACTACTCGATTCATTTTGGAGTATTGAATATGAATCTGTTACAGTGCCTCAAGATGTGGTAAAGGGGGTATCTAAAAAAAACTACCTGCCAGAGTGGCTAGAAGGTTATCAATCTTTGCTGAACCCAGGCGAAATTGATACTACAACAGTTTCATTGTCATCGCAAAATGGCATATTTAAGGAGATAAGGGATCTAGCCTATGATGACATAGGAAATCATTTACATAAAAAGGCTAATGAAATACAAAAGATGTATCAGGAAAAGGAGGATATGAAGACTATTAGTGAGATGGCCAAATTTATGAACAAATTCAAACAGTTACAACGTGAACATTCATCACTGGCAACTCACATTAATATCGCATCACACTTGTGCAAAATGATAAATAACACAATTAACCAAAAAATACTCAAAATTGAATACGATATAACACGGGCCAAGTTTGACAAACACAATGCAGGTTTATTGCGGGTCATATCTAATAAGCAGACAGTGCATGAACTACTGGAACAAATTGAAGATATGGTAAATTATCGCGTAAATATAATTGATATCTACCGATTACTGTGCCTACTAACACTTGTATATCCTATGTTCAGTGGAAAGGAGTTGTACAGCGTCAAACGAGCCATTATACAACAGTACGGTTTTGGCGAGTATTACCGCTTGAGCAATTTAACAACCGTGGGTTTATTGAAGTCTAGTGACACTAGCAATGATAATATCTGTACTAATGACAGTATTTTTAGAAGTAGAATCGGATTAACTCCCTTCAATAGCGATAGGGATGAGCATCAATGGGAGAAATTACGCAACAAGTTGAATTTGATTATTGATAATGAAAATGCAAGAAAAGACTTCATTTATTCCTTCAGTGGTTATGTCCCTTTGACAGTGAGATTGCTGCAATTTCTTCACACCTCCCCGCAGGGCTGGCAAGACATAAAGGAGACTTTGTTCTATATCGATGGACCAGTAGTACAAATTGATCTGGATGATTCTCAGCGCCAAAATTTCGATAGTAAAAAGCATCCCATTGGTAAATTAGAGCAACTAAAAGATACAGTAAAGCAAATAAGGGGTTCATTTGAGAAGGCATCGGAAAATGTCATTATGGAAAAAGAATCAAGGCTAAATTTAGTGTTCTACTATGGAGGCATAACTTACAGTGAGATATCTGCCATAAGGAAGCTAAACGAGATGAGAAACCAAAAGGAAAAGTACCTCATCGTCACTACAAGCATAATCAATGCTAAAAAAATATATAATCAGCTCAGAAAGGTGACAATATAGGTTGTTAGTTTGTAATTTTGATTAGTTAGTTTAGATACATTGATTAAAATGCATTAGTCAAACGGGGGATTATAACATTGAAGGAAAACGATAGAGGTAAATTCAAGTGGCTATTCAGACAAAATGAAGCAATGACATAGTAATAATCCTACCATCCGAATCATCGATACACCATGTCGAAATCGATAAAAGTGTCAATGCATGCAATGTAATAATTTCTACTCTAATGGGTTGTTGCTCATACTAATTAATTGGAGAGTTACTTGTTGTTATAATAACACAAATGACAAAGGTTATTACATTTAACTGAGTAAAGTGGCGAGCGCATTGTTGTCACATCAAATTATTAATATGATGAAAGGCTTATGGTATTTACATACTTTATCGAACAATAAAAATAGTTACTTTAAACCATATTAAACCTCATAATTATACCAATCATCCAGCATGTTTCTTATATATATTATATACATTGTTCGTTAAATGTACATGAGTGAACATATGGTTATTAATAACTTTTTGTATATTGATAACCACAAATCTAATTCTTAATCTATCTGCACATTTCCATCCTTCTTCAATTGTTATTCCTCTCTTTGCATCAATTATTTTTTATTTTTCGCTACTTTCGTGTCAATGCAATCATACTACGTGTACTCACTTTACATTGTTTCCCGTTCATCTAAGCATTTACTATTTGTATATGTATATATTATCTCATTTATATTTTCATCTAAAATTCAATTTTAATTAGATGTGTTTTGTATATATCAACTATTAGATATCTATCATTTGTTATTATATGGGTAGTGAATTTCTAGCTACTGTGTGATTGTGGATATGCTGCGATAATTAGTTGCATTACATTAGCCACATTAATCATTGAATAGACAGGATATTGTGAGTGTATGTATTTCGTGACGAAATTGCTAAAGAGTAGTATATAAAAGGATGGAGTTGTAATGAGATATATATTTCGTCATCAAGTAACCAGGTTATTTTTTAGCCACAAGGGGACCGTTATATCACTGATTTGACCAAGTTCCTTGGTAAAACTTGTCAAAGTCCCATCCGACTCATTGTACTTGATTTTTATTGTAATCTGATTGTCCGCAACTATCACATAAATAGCATTTACAAACGAATCACTGGGTACAGTCAACATGTGGTTTTCGCCAAAAGAAACACTGCTTATTATCACATTGTCAGCATGAACGTAATCCAACTGCAACTTCACTCCGTCATCAGCCGTGGATAAAACAATTTCTGGTGGCAAATCATCATTTGCCAATTGTAATGATAAAATTCTTTCATTGGAATTAAAACACTCCATAAATGCTTCAAGTGTTTGAATCCATTTTGGAGGTAGGAAATCTGAGGACAATTCAGTGTAGAAATCCTTTCTAAAATCTATTGTTAGTTCAGACATTTCAGAGTAAAAAAGTGTGGTTCGTATTTTATTGTCGGAGACTGTAAGAATTATTTTAGTGATGATGTTATGTTTAGGTACGATGTAAGATTTCTCACCGTCAATTAACAATATCTTCCCAATTCGGATAGACTCAGAATATTCCTTATCTATAGTAATGTCAACTGTATCAAAGCTCTGGCTATATTTTAGTTGTTGTGGTAATTCATCTTTGGTAAAATCCAACTCTATAAACTCAATGGGGATTTTAACTTTATCGAAGAAGTATGGATTTATGTCTTTAATCCATTGTGGAGGTGTATAATCATCGGGAAATGTAATAATTGATGAATCAATTTCTTGAATTGGTTCAAGATTATAATTATAGCCATAGTATATCAATAAAATCTGGTTATTGCCTATGGGATATATCCAAATATCTCGAAGTGACGTATCCCTGGGTAATTCATAACTATAAAAATCATGCCACTTTAAATATCCAATAAAATTGTCATTATTTTCGTATTCAAGCGACAAATGGATTGTGTTATAATGTCCACCTACTTCGAACGAATATTCAAGTGTTTCGGATGAAAGATCAAGTGTTGATGGTGGTGGGAGATTGAATATCATGGAAGAGAACCTACTGTTGGCATTAAGTATCCATTCAGGGACTTGTGTAATGTCTTCCATTGTCATATCCCATTTGGCCACTTCTTTTTTGAGTGATTGCTTTGGACTAGCCCTAAGATCGATACGGATAGTAAATTTCATATAACCCACGGGTAAAATATATAATAATACATCAGATACAGGCTTTATATCAACTTTCTTATCACCATAAGATATTGATCTAATCAAGTATTTTGTATTATCTTTATCGTGTACGTAACTAAATAAAGATTCATCGATATAAGTTAATGAATCGTGTAATTCATTTTGTGTCAAATCAACATCTATGTACGGAACTATTCTATTTAGACGTTCAACAAAAGTCCTTCCACGAAAGCCGGTCATCCATTTTGGAAATCTGAAATCATGTGGAAATTCTAATATTTCACTTTCATTATATGATAACTCAATTTCTGTTGGAATGGTATCATCGATAAGAAAAAACGAAATAGTTATCATGATTTGTCTATTGTAAATGCAATTTAAGTATATAGAAGCATCGTGTGCATTGGAGGGCAATTCGAAGTAAAAGTATCCATCCCAACTGATAATCCTATTGCTAATAAGAGGATTTATTACGATTTGAGAACCTTTAAAAATTGTTTGAGCTAGAGGAAGCGAATCTTGTGATAACTCAAAGGTTATATTATTATCTATTGTTGATAATTCCGTTCCAGTAGCACCCTCATTTCCCCCATTGCCATCATAGTGTTGCAAATCTAGGGTATCAGTACAATAAGATATGTCAAATAATAGAGTTGTGAGACCATAGATGGCAAAAATAGTAGGAATATTTACCAACTTCATAATTGTAAATAAGATGCACTATTGGTGTCGATTGACAGCAAGCTTTGCTTTTAGGTACAGTTATTGTAATTATGAACCCTAATATTTCTGTAAAAATTGCAGAATCTGGGAGTTTGAATAGTGAAAATAATGATTTATGATTTATTTTGAAATGTGATGTAAGTTTGAATACGTCATATGCCAACCCACTATTGCATGCTTATGATGTGTATTATATATGGATGGAGTGACAAATATCAGTGCATCTACTTTTAGCATTGGTGCAATTACATCCCCTGTCTAATATCCAGTTATTTATCGTTATTACATTATTCATTTGATTATTCATGACGATATCAACTTGAACGTTTGGAATTGATTAATACATCAATAGCGGTCTAAGTTGATTGTACAACAATTCATTTATACTATATATTAGGTGTTTAAATTTAATCATAAATTCAATTCCCCCAAAATCCTAACAATATTTAGTTGGAATAATGGTAGCTTATTATGTGCAATATGTGTATTAAAATGATCTAATTGTTACTAGATGTTATGATTGGGATTGCCCAAGTATTATGATGAGTTATGAGTAGTGGTGCTGTGTAGTATGATTATCATGGATTCTTTGTTTGGCCCTAGGGTAATAACTCTATTAACCAACGTGCCAATTTTTAGTGATGGTGTGCCTATTTCACCACATATTATTAAACGAACATGTGGTACATATTCTTTATCTGATGCTGAATCATTGTTTAAAGACTGCAAGTTCAAAATTGCCTTGGTAAACCAACTGTGTGGTATTGGCAGCGATAATATACACTGCATAACAATTGTTGATTGTAATATTCCACTTATTTAGTTATGATGAGTGACAACTTGACAGCTATAGATACTACTTTTATCATTCATAGTGATAAAAATGAAATAAAAAATACAATTAGCAAACTAATTTCCGAAGACAATATTACTATATCGAAAAATCACATATTAAGCAGTTATCTGCTAACAGAGGATGATTATTACACAGAGTTGTCGTTTCTAATGCACATTATTTTTGGCCCTCCAGGTATTTTTTCGAACATTGTATCATTTTTGGGGAATTTTCTTTAAAAACACAAATTTCCTCAAAACATTTAGACTTTACTTAAATAGAGTGGATTTATAACATAAATTACAACTACTGGACTCATCAACATTGGGCCAATTGCTGTAAATCATCTACTTTTAAATATCACAAAGTTGAACTTCCAGAATGTTTTGTCAAATACTTAAACTCTAACACTTTCTACGTCCCAGATAATTTGGCATGTGGAAAATACATTGTCAAATCTGATTCTGAGAGTGAATTACACTACTCAGATAATGAACTATCACCAAATGATTCTGTTGACTCTGTTATTTCACTATCAGACCCAGAACTAAATCATCCGATTATTGCAATATCTGGCGTATTAAGGGTACCGTATGTTTTATTTAGAAACATGCTGGATGTATGGTTAAATATCGCAATATATTTGTTCTAGATGGATGTTGGATTATAAATAATTCCTACACTGTAACAAATGAGAGGTATCAACTCAAACTATATAACTCAGGGATGTAATATTATTACTCAAGTCATCGTGCAAGTGGCGAGATTGTAGTTATCAGGAGGGAGAATTGTATCTAGTTGAACGGCGTAAAATTGATCCAAGTAATGAGTTTCGTCTGTACTACATTGACAACAGTTTAGTGGCAATATCGCAACTTCACTCGCACATAAAGTTGCCTTATTTGCAAAATCCAAACAACCGTATTGAAGTTGTCACTAATATAATACAGTTAAATAATGAAATACAAAATATAATCCGCGAATTAAGACTTCAATATTGTGCTGTAGATGTTGCCCTAGGAAGTGATGAATTCATTATAGACATTTTGCCTTGGGGTTGGAACGGACCTTTGGCCCATGAGCCATTGCTAGATTGGCGAGATTTGAGATTATTATACATTGCCAATTATAAGTTTGAATTGAGGCAATTATTCAGATGCGGTGTTGAAGCGATAAAAAATGTCTATTTTTTGTACATTGAGTCTGATAATCAAGTAAGGAATGGGCCCTTTGGCAATAGTGTACACCCGGATGATATTTGTGAATTGGAATATCAGTTCAGTTAGTAAAATCTAGTGCTTGGTAATGTTAAAACTCATCCCACATCCACAGAAAGATCCAATATTAGGATTGGTGAATATGAATTGGGAAGCTATACCATCATCATACTCCTCAAAATCAATTTTAGTTCCTAAAACATACATAACAGCCTTGCTATCTACAACCAGTACTTCATTGCCACGATCATCTAGATGGAATTCATCCATGGGATCAACTTTAGACCTGTCCACTAGGGTCATGTCATAAATATAACCATTACACCCTTTGACTCTTATTGACAATTTAACAATCTGATCTTCGCTAGAAATCCTCCGAATTTCATATAGTGCCCTATCCGTCAAATTCAATAGGGACTTTTTGGCGCGAGTGATAGTGGCAAAGCAGTAGATTCCATATGAGTATTTAACATTACATTCAAATTGTGGTAGAGTGTTGTTATAGAAAAAGTTCTTGCTTACAAAGAGTCGCAGCCTATTATACATAACATGATTGCCACACAACTAGCAAGTTACCTATCGTACACGCACAATAATCCATTTGGAGCAAAAAATTATTTCTAAAATTAAAAAATATAGATAGATACATTTTATAGTTGCCTCCAAAAGACTATTCTAGGATCATGCCTGCAAAAACCACGTACTGCCAGTGCCAAATTGTCACTGTCCAACATAGTCCTCCCCTTGCAACCAACTAGTATTTGGTGGTAATTATCTGGGCCATAAAAAGTCTCTTTTAGTCCCCTTACTGTGATATCATCCTCCAAATACACCTTCATTCCATTCTTCCACCCATAAGCCAAGGGCAAATCGTTGGACCGGGAAAAAATATAGACATTTATAGTATTGGCAAACTTGTCCATAATTCTGGTTACATAGCCAAGCATGGATTTATCGTTTAATTGTTCGTCGTAGTCGGTGGGTGTGGCAGAGGGGGAAATGTAAATGCGATAGCCCAATTTGGTATCTGCCCTGAAGCGTGTATACCACATTACACTGGGGAAGAGGAATAATAAAGCATATTTATTGTTGCTTTGTGCGTAGTAGAATGAGTTGTAGAGCCGTCCGAGGCGGTACCTCAATCCACCAATAGACATGTTTACAGAAAAAACGGCACAACAGTAGTGTCACGATGGGGTGTGGATTATTTATCAATGACATTAATATGCATAACTTAGTATCTAACCGTAATCGCATAGGTGATTCCAACAAATATTAAATTGTGTGTAAGTTCAGTCGTGTTTATTTTGAATTATATTTTTGACGAACTATTTCTACAATGTTTAATATTATAACATTTTTTAAAATTATTACAGTAGGTAAATAATATAAAGATGTTGATAATCCAACAACAATCCATATATATACATATACAAAATTGCAGTGATAAATATGGATTTGTTTAATTGAGTTAAGTCTCCTAAATTCCATATCTAATCTAGTAGAATCTATTATTTATTATTACTTGTTACCAATAGGTAATGTGTGAAATTGAGCGTACCAATAGTATTTATATGCTTATAATATCATTAAATGGACCCTATGATTAGTTGACGATGAGTTTCATTGGAGCTTGCCTTGGGGGTTTAACTGCCAGACTCATTTACCACCCTTTTGATACGAGCAGAGTTAATTTACAACTCAAACACTCAGGGCCAAGAAGTTCTATATTTCTTACCCGTGAAATTTTTCGGGAAAATGGGCTTTTGTATCTATATAGTGGACTAGGGTAAAACACAGTTAAACTAGACTTTCATGTATCGGTTCAATTCTAGGTACAGGAGTGTATATTAGTTCATATAATGCTATTTATAACAAATTCGAAGACAAAATTAGCACTAATTCAATGAAATCTGCATTAATTGCGGAGTGTTTAGCAAGTCTTATATTTGTACCCACGGCTGTTGCTACGGAGAGGGCGCAGGTAAGAAGTTTAGCAATAAGGTCAAACGGGAAATAAGTGAATATAGGATCGGAAATTCATTTAAAATTCTAGCTAATATCGTCAAAACTGGAGATTTGAAGGCGGTAACCATTCAATATACCTAGCTATTCAAGGGATATTGGTTAACACTGGGCGTTTTCGTGCCGTTATCGATAATACAAATGCCGCTATATGAGGTGATTAAATATTAACTTATAGAATATCAAAAATATGTTGCAAAAATTTTATGATAACGAATTGACAAGTAAACTAATTGCATCAGCCATGTCTGGAGGTGTAGCTTGGTGGATAACATCGCCACTCGACATAATTAGGTTTAGGTGATGAAAAATGTCATTCAGGTTGCAAATTCAAAATGCAGAGACAAATTTTAATTATAAAGGATTGCTTCATGTACTGCAAGGATAATATAGGGGGTGTGTTGTATACACAGGGGGCAAGGTATAGCGGGCTTATTTCGTGGATCATTGAATCGGAGCATTTTTGGAGCAATTAACTTCAGCACAGTGATCTTGATATCACATTTGTATGATGCCTACTAGTAGAAAGTTGATGAGACATATATCTAAGGTATCCAATGTAGAGCAAAGGAAATTAGAATATGAATTTAAATGTAGATTAGCTGTAGACGTTTCTAAAATATTTGAGGATAGACGGGAGAGATTTCCTAGGTAGTAACATCGTCATTTAGATTGATGAAAAATTCCCATCATGTCATTGCAACAATCATTGCCGTTTCATCTGGAACTGTACTCATTTCCCCGTCAACTTTGTTTCATAACGCTCTATTAAGACACCAAATTAAGCTTTCAGCGTTGTCTCTAGCTTACATATCTGCAAACCCACTCGCTTTTGACATCTTTGACTACAAGACATCTAAGTATTCTTTTACCAGGTATGATTTTGCTTATTTAGAATTTTTATATCTTTAAAAACTCTATTATCATCGTTTCTCTGTCTCAATCTTGCCGACTACAATGTATTGAAATGTATGCTTTTACTTTCATTCTCATCATTCTCCTACAGTCTGTGTTGCAAATATTTGGCTAAGAGGGCGCTAATCCCCGAGACATTCGCCATTTATCAATCAAAGTTGTCCTTATTTATCGCAATCACTCTTCTTTTGGGTTCCATAAAAGCTTATTTCGTGACTAATGACCTTAAAAATCCTTGGTACCAATCTTTGGGCTCATCAGACACATAGGATTTTGCGATGTAATTTTAGCAGTGTTTACAGTTTAATTACTTCGACATCTTACAATTTCTATAGTTATTCGTAATAATTACTCGTTAAATCACCCATAAATGTATTTTTGTTTATCTACAAACAGTACGTAATTTATCATATATATGCAATAAATTATATCTTATGAATATTGCAAATAAATAATGAACTTGTAGGAATATAACAATTTGAATATGAAAATGGATATTGATTATACAATACTCACAATAACTATAAATTAACAATATGTTGTTGTTATTATTATACATCATGTAGGTAATTTTAATAATTTAATATATAATATATAGTATACAAGTTATCAAATTAAACATACAGAAACATACACACGTAAGACCATGCAAATGAATCCCTAAACTCGTATATATGACATTATATTATTGGTTAATAATCAATAATTAATTAAATTATTATACTACAGTACATATATTAAAACATTTGATGTTATAATAAACTTGTGCTAGTTACACAACACTACATAGTATTGTTTTGTAAAAATGAATGGAATAATTACTTGAAGAGGTCCTGAAAATTGTTAACGATATGATATACAGCACTAGTGTTTTCCAGCACATACTTATACTTGCCACTGGTTTTATCAAAATTCAATGATCTACATCACTGGTTATATACCTTAGGCAGTTAATCATATCAAAATTTTCCACCAACAATTCTTTAAATGTTGGTTGTAGAGTGTTTTCAATAAATTCATCTTCGTTTACCGATATCGATACATGAGTGCTCAAACTTGGCTTGGTAGATACTGATGGAGTGGGTATGAATCGTGGACCGCTAATATATGAATCTAGGATGGCTGTCTTTATGTTAGAAGATATATCCACACCTAATTTGGAAATACAAAAGATATTGTGCATCCAAACATTAGTGAACCAGCTCATAGCCTTACATAACGATTCGCACACTGAAGATTCGATCTTCCATGGTCTAAAATCAATCTTATCGGTCAAAATGTTAAATTGTGCAAATTTTTTATTGTTAAAGTTACTAGACCATGATTCCATTTGCAGTAGTGTTAAATCAGGATCTAAATGATATTCTCCAGAGATATTTTCACTACTTTGCACCTTAATTAGATGAATTCCATAGACGCTCAGTATACGAATTATCTGCACCAATTGTTTAACTGCGGGGCTAGAATTGGTGACTTGTAGTATCTCATGGACTATGTTTGTGTCTGTATTAGTTATATGACATTACTCTTAAAAAATCTGCCCAAATCGCTCCAATCGTGAGCCATTAACGCTTCTCTGGGCCTTATCATATACAGTATGAATGATAAAGTATCCGTTAGAAAAGATGGATTAACTATATGATTTGCAAAATGAGGTATTGCATTGGCTTGCAAATTTTTAATTGCATTGCGTGATGCCAATCTGCGCTGAAAACCTATATTGTGAATTGAAAGGGCAGGGTATACAATGCTCGTTAATCTGCTAGATTGGAAGGGCCTGATTTTGTTAACAGTTTCCAAATAGGGCACTATTAGCAAAGAACAACTAGGATTAATATTTATTTTGCTATTGATAACATCTGACTGAGCAAGAAGATCCATGATATAACTCGTGTTGATCATATTAGGATCATTGTATGGAATCTAAGTAATAAAATACATACTTTTAACAAATGATCATCTAAAAGCGCCGCCATTGTGTTAAAATTTGGGTTTACTTGTCCAGTAGTTAGAATTTTAATCAATTTGTTATTTATGATATTTATTGATTCATCCTCCCTGAGTTACTAATCAATTACTTTGACAATGAAAACACTAAACGAATAAATTCATCAATTCTGCTAGAATGATCTTTAAACGCATCTAACATATCATTTAGATGTATTTTGAACTTCTTATCCTTCCTATAATCCCTAAATCACACAACTAATACCTCGTGTAATAATCTAATGCTAAAATACAAGATCTTATATCCTCCCTATACACATTGATCAGATTTGACAGCATTAATGGATCCATAACAATTGATTCAGAAGACAGTATGCTTTGCAGTCGCTGTAATAGTGTAAGCTCATCAGGCGGATAAACAAAAAGTATTTTTGCTATTTGTCTCAATTTGATAAGATTCCGATTATACAAGTCATTGCATGTGCATATAATGGGCCTCTGTAACAAATTTATTACCTCTTAACCTTATAACCACCCTCTTTGGTCCTCTTTTCCAGCAGAGACACTAATGCCGAGATAACTTGTTCTTCCCCTGAAGCAAGTCCATCAATCTCCTCTAGCAAACATAGGTTTGGTTGGCCGGTTGTGGAATTTGTCGTTGTTATTGACAAAATCATCGGCATAAGTCGATCTAGTTGACTCTCAAGCAATTACCCTTAGTGCGATCATCGGATGCATTAATCTCCACAACGTTGTAGTTAGAGTGCCTAGCGATAACATGAACTAATGTTGATTTTCCGACGCCTGGAGGACCCCCCAGTATCAATATCCGCGGTTCACCCCCCCTCTCTTCCAAATTTTTCCACGAGTTAAGCCAACATAATGCCTAAATCATAACTAGCTAACCTCCCTATTGACCTTTTCATCACTTAGTAGATCTGAAAAGTACAAAGGCTTATACTTATCAACCCAAAGTTGGTCCTGGGCACATTCAGTGACAACTTCCTCTACCTTTCTCTTCTTGGTCTCAAAGATCAGTTCATCTGATTCAATTAGTTGCCTAAATAATTATTTTACCCACTTAAACAAATATTCAATGGGCTTATCCAGCAATTGTGTTAAATAATTACTATTACTATTATTATCTTCAGCTGCAATGCTATATGATCGCAAATATATTGGTGTATGTATTTTTGAGAGGGGCTTGAATTGGACGACGTTGGTAGAATCTGTGAGATCGAATAAATTTGAACTTTTAACGACCTTAAGTAGATCGTTCTGAAGTATCTTATAACACAACGAAGACATAAATCTAACGTATGTCTTGTTATTCTTAGATGCAGATTTTGGAGAGCGCAAATTGCCATATTTATACATATTACCCATTTCAATCAACCCAAATGAAGTGTAAGTCGATCCAGTATTAATGCCAAGACCAAATGGTGGTCCTGCAGGCCAAACAAGCAGGTCAATATGTTCAGAAGATGGTTCAGAAACATTATGTGTAAAATTGTAATCTATTTCATGCTGACTTCCGTAGATATCCTTTAGTATGTCATGTGTTTCATTGTGTTTGGTTTGGACTTGGCTTTTAAATAGTCTATACAAGTTCTTCATGGCCCACTAACAGATAATTTTAGCATTTCAACCATTCAATCGTCACTACATTTTGCAATCAATAATTACTCACATATAGACGCTATATACTAGTTACACTATTAACACCACCCTTACTACCCTTATACACCGTCCATACTCTTAGACAGATTATTTTGTGTTCAAATTGATAAACTGGACTAGTAATATATCTATGTTAACTAGTATCTATTGAAGAACAACTAATTCAATAAATTATTATCAAGAGGGATTCGTGGAAATTTTGCACTTGTGAAACAAAGATTTTATGAACCTTGAAAACAAAAACATATTTACAAAACACAACTTATTGCACATCTTGTTTGCAGATATAATGTCAAACGCGGATTCACACCCATCGTCACTGATAATACCCATGAACTCCTTATGATATATTGATTGGCTATATATACTCAATTTAATAATCCTCAATCTGATATCGATCAGCTCAAACCAGCCTATCACGTGGCCAATGCAGTTCCAAAAACTACCCAATTCCAAGTGTTTGCGAAAAATCCGTGAAGAATCCGACCAATCGTAAACTTGTGATATTTTCATCCTCAGAGATATCATGTAGATGTTGTAAAGTATTACAGCATAAAAAATCCCAAATAAAACATCTATTGTGTAGTGCCCCCTAGTCACTACTATTAGGAAACATATTACACTCGTGTAAAGTATTATAATTATATGTATGAACACATTATCCTCCAGATTGAACCAAAGTAACGAACACAAAATTGTGGAAAATGCGTGCCCCGAAATAATGTTATCAGTGCAAGTTAGTGACAGTCCAAAATTACCGCCTATAATTGTCAATAATTTGTTGGAAGAGTTAAAAGAACCCGGCACGCAATCCTTTGTAGCACTAGGTACTGTTGTTGCTGCGATAAAAAAACCCCTAATGAAATATCCAACGCCCATTAACAACATTATTCGCATTAGATTCACCAGTGCTTGGAAAGGAGGTGCAAAAATCATTATCCTCATGGTTAAAAATAACACCATTATGGATATTAGTATATTGACACGTTCGAATGGTAAAGACTTGTGTTCTTTAAAAACCTCGTGAATCCTATCGGCTAGGGGTGACATGCTAGAGTCATATTGACCTTCTGTAATCAACATAAGATAAGCTTGAATAATTATTGATAATATTAGGATTACAGTCGAAATCGTTAATCTCAAAAACAAATTCCGTATTGCAACATTGAATAGATCCGCCAACTCATCATATATTTCACTAGTGTTATTTGTTGCATCTTTGACGCAAGAGAACGATCCTATACGATAAATATCACATATTGAGCTTCCAGAACTACTCATTCTGTTGACAATTCCGTCAAAAGACACGCTCGAATCATGTATATCACAAATTACAGTATCACCAAATTTCATTTAACATATCAAAAACAATTTTAAAATTTCCATTAAACAAAGAAATGAAATGAAATAACGCAAATTATTAACACTGTGATATGATGCTTCAATGAACGATTATTAATCGCTTATTTCCACATTATAATATCACACCCTACACTAACCAAAGATGCAACAGTCCTTATACATACCTTGAGACACTTACGTAGATTATGCAAAAGGATATTAGTGTTAAAACGCCTTTTAAGAATTCAAGATAACGATTTCTGGTGGTTTAGTTAATAAATATGAATTAATAATCCAAATTAGTGGATCCCCACGGTATTAATTTTGTGACATTTTTATATGAATCGCATTTTTTTTTGTCTCTCATTAACACTGTAGAAATTGTTAGCGCATAGCTACTGTCACAACTCAAAATGTCATAATCAATCACACTTTCCCAACGATGTTGGTTAATATATGGATACTTCACATGGCATACAATAGTCATACATTTAAATAATAATATCTCTGTGTCATTTTGTACAAATGTAATTGTGTAAGATCTTTATTTCGACCTCGTATATGTTGTCGTGTATACAAAGATGAGTATGGTGTGAATAGTGACAATGGATGTGCCCATATTCTTAAGTGATCAATACCGAACGTCGATACTCAATAATCGGGACAAATTCTATATTAGACTCCCTCCTGCAACTATATTTTCATTCCCACTAACTAGCGTATCCTTTATCCTATTTAGACATTTTATAGGATACAATGTCTGAGATTCATGGAATCTCGTTTTACCCCTGGAAGCGTTCCATATCGAATTTTGAATGAGATCAAGAAGGATGACATCGACCCGGCACAATTAAGCCTATCAAGCACAATTTTAATCGCAACGAAGCTACTAAAACAGGTATGGTTGGATCAATCTAGCGTTACAATGATTATGGATTTGGTGGCTTATACCAGGGATTCTTCGCAAAGGCCATGCATACCATAGTTAGGTATTTTGATTGATATTTAGGGACCTTTTAGTGTTCATATTGTCAAAACTGCCTTCTATTAGCATGCCTGTGGTAACCGATTTTACAAGTCCCGCAGCTACAGACAATGATATAATTAAGAGTGGACTACGATGGATTAGACGTAACAAAAAACATTTAAATGAGTTATTTCTCACACTATTTTCGGAGGTTGCAACATATCCATTGCTTTTATGCAGTACCAGACTGATAATTTACGATGGAAACCAGCCGCTATGTAACCCTGTTATAATTTAGCAATGTGGCAAATGTTGCAAATGACATACGATTATGAAGGATTTTGGGCTCTATATAAGGGTATAATTCCACATCTATTCTGTACAATAACTACATATCTCAGGAATCCACAATATCATTCATCGGTCATGGCACACAATACAAATATCACCATGGATATATTCAACATGTTAATGAGCATTTCCAATTCGCACATAATGCAACTATCCACGACACAGCGTTGCTTCTCTCCGATTAAAGTAACAAAACAATTCACTAAGGGATTATGTACTCACACGGATACCCTGGATCTCATTAGGAGCATTGGGTGGAAGGTACGTTAACGCTAACCCAGGGGGTGGCCTTACAGCTATGCTTGGGATCATTTCTAATAGGCACTAAGGAATATACTACTAGCTTGCTGTTGTAATTTTGAATCTAAGTACATCTAGCTGACTTGATAGTTCTAGGATGGGAAAAACTCTGTGTTCCACGTCGAGTTATGCATGCACATGCGAATATATGAGTGAAATAATGAGTATGGAAATGGATACACAATATAACTGCAAAATTTATATACCCAATCAAACAAACGAATACACCCACAACTATTATACAACTTCCTTATCGGTACCAAATCGGACATTAGAGCGGTCTCAACTATCCAATGGTTTAATAGAAAACATAGAACAGGAGATGATAGAATATAGAAATAACAAATTCGAAGATAGATATGTCGCCTTCGAATCAAATCTATCGGAAATGCAACATGATCGCATTATTCGTGACGATCACTCAACAACCCCCTACCGTAGGGCTGAGTGCCCAATCCATGTTTATGACAGAGATGGAGTTCCTAGCCGTAGGGGAAATGACCTAAACTCTACCAAAGACAGAAAGGGCGATGAAATGATTAACTACAAAACATTTGGTAACAGCTGTTCCAATATGGGAAGGGAAGTGGAGGATAAACTGAACCGCCTTATTGCCGAGCGCGTAGTAGATGGTAATGACAATTGGCCACTAGTGCAAATCCCTTTGGAGATAAAATATGAGGTGTTTCGTAGACGCAGAAAAGGAGATGCCACAAACGAGTGGAGTAACGCATATGATACAACGCAGGATCCATTACAATGTAATATGCCAGATCCTGAATGTGACAATGAACCCATATGTTGTTAAATATCCCAAAACACACAATTGTACAATATTCAAAAATAAAAATGTACAAACACGAAAACAAAAAACATAAATAATAGTTAATTAATAACCCACGTCCACTACCCTATTAATAGTGTGGAATCTCTGATATAGATTAGTGCCAGTACCACACACTTATTGTGATGATGCTGTTATGGCAATGTATGTGGAATAGAATCCACACTAATGTTAGTAAATATAGTATTTTGTATCTTTACATCATATTTTTTTTATTCAAATCCACACACATTCGCTCTGCAAGTGTCACAGATCCACTTAACACTTCTACTTCAGCGACTAGCCTGTTTAATGTAGACAATAAAACCCCTTCCTTCTCTGATCGCATAATTTCCAATTCATTACAGTCACTTTTCCCGCCGCAGAGCCCCAATGATAATATTAGTTCATCACCGTACTCATCTAACGAAAATTACAGCACCAAATATAGTTCTGATGCAGCACAAATCCCTACTAAAAACACTAATATTGGCGAAAACAACGATAAAAATATAATAGACGACCAAAATAATACAGGTAATGATAATATTCAAGCTGAAAGTGAAGAGGTTATAAGGCCTAGGAGTGTTCTGCCTTCTGCTGACCTGTCGCCATTAACTGAATTTAGACGCTTTGCCAGAAGAACTGTGGATGGAAGATTATGTGCCGCTGCTTTCATTCAAGACGATCAAACTTACACAGATTGTACCAATGCAACAGCTCCTGATGGTTCTAATGGTAAGTACTTATATTTTGGATTATATATATCAAAATCACAAAATTTTGATATATTATCTAACTCCAATGAGATAGGAATCGAATGGTGCTACGTGGAAGTACAACTCATCAACAAGGGTTCTTCACTAAAGGATTGGGGTGAATGTGAGCCTCCAACGGATTACGACAGGATTAGGGCGCTTAATACGAGAAAAATTCTAGAAAAATTTGAATTGGCGAAACAAATGACTTCGGAACTCGAGCTACACACCAACAGGCTACAAAAACACATCGCAAAGTAACCGCAGAACTTATAAAGATTTAAAAATTGGGATTTATCCTACCAAAACCTGTCCAAGACTATGCAAAAACTTAGTGACATATCGTCAAAATCGAACAAACAGCTAAATCTGGTTAAGGAGACTGGAAATAAAATAACACTTGGATTGAAAGAGATCCAAAAAATTGATTGCCAAATAGAACACGCCATAGCTAGAAGTTCATCTGACAAATTTAACTGCAAAGTTGCAGCTCATAGAAGTGATGGTCAAAATAATGACATATATAGCGACCATGGCATCATGGGTACATATTATCAGGGCCAAGGATTCAACACAAATCCATTATCCATCAGATTGGACAGGAACATAAATTTTCACTTTTTTGGACCACCTCTAGAAGGACTTTCCCCCTTTGTCTATTCAATCAGTAAATTACAACCAATTTAGAATGGTCTGGTTATATCACTGCACCGCATACCGGCTATTTCACTTTAAAATTAAGTAAACCAAATAATTATGCAGCATCCAGTGGGCATGCCAAGCTTATTGTTGAGGATAAGCTTCTAATAGAGTTAGTGCCTGGTATTTTAACGGGAGAGATTAAGAAATCACTGCTCTCAGAAGAGTGCGGAATTGATCTAATTGGGGGAAATATTTATTCAATTGAAGTTGATTTCGTTAGAGACCACCGCTATCATCTTTCACACTCCAACGATTCCACAATTACGTAATTACGCGTTTAATATAGCTTGCACTGGAAATCAAGAAATATACCTTATCAGCCAATCCCTCACAAAGCTTTTGTCACCAAGCCTCTATCTAACATTTTACATTTGTCAATGTACTCTTTTCAAATAATTTAGATCGGATGGCAACAACTTCAAAATAACAATTGCTGAAAACGGCGTTAGCGCCTGTTTCAAAAGAAGTAATGAGTGCAATTACCGCGTGGTCGATATACCTCAGTCTCTTATTGGTCACAAATTAATCCGTGTTAATCATTTACACAAACTTTCATTTGCTTTAAAAGTCAATATACCCACATTGCTATATGTAGCACACAAGGGACCATTCCCAATAACCTCTAGTTTGGATGATAGAATTAATACTATGGGTTCCACTAATGGCATTCGTTATTACAATGATAAGGATCTACCTATGAAAATGAATTTAACTGCTATGTTATTATTACCAGGCAAGGATCATCAGTTGCACTTAACAAATACACTAACTAACAAGGACAATATCCCAAGTGTTATGATTTGCAGACCTTTATATGGATCTGAATTCCATCCACACAACAACGATACTATTTGTGGTACGTTTGCACAAGATTTAATTAATTTACACATACTATGCAATACCAACCAAATTACATAAATTCTAATTCAGGTCCCGATGAGATCCTAACATTACCCGGAGGTAGATTCTTCAACAATTGCAAATCTTCATCATATGAGAATGATTTTGATTGCGAGGCATCGTTATCCAATAAACACACAGACATCCCTTTTGGCATGTGGCATAGCAAACAATCATATGGTAACACAACTAATGATTTAGGCGTGGGGGAATACATTGAGATTTACTTTAAAAAGATCGTTCAAATTCGCAAACTAGTTTTCAAACCTCGAGATGATATGCTGACATGGCCTAGCAAAATCATACTTCACTTCAAACGTATAACACTCGTGATTTAGCGCCCACATTAATTGATCTAACAGACGAGCCAGCGTACTTTAGCGTTTCTCACACAAGTGATGAGGAGTTCCATCATTACGAGTTGCCATATCCTACATTGACCAATTATGTAAACATAACTTTGAAATAGGTTCGTATTGAGATAGGATCTATGTACCTACAGAACATGGAGACAGGGGGATCATTTACCCTAATTGGTGGCTCCTGCCATGAAGTCGATACTATTGATCAGCACGATGGGGATAATTTTGTTACTGTGCAGGTATATTAAACTGTATTTAATGACTGATAAAGCGCGTTTTGTTTAATGCTACAGACAATAACCGACATATTGCTATTATTTGTCGATTTAAGACAGAAATTTCTCAATATGCACATCTAAAATTTCAATATGATTTAATTTAGAACTGTAATGACAGCGCCGAGTCTATAGCAGGATTTCCATGGACACCGGGTTCTGAAATAATCCTTTCATGTCCCGTCTGCGCTAACACTGACAACATAGAAATCAAACCATCAAGGGATAGGAGTGTAGACTACTCGATGTATTCCCCACCTTGTATCGTAGCACGTTTATTTTGCACAAAAAACGACTTGGAATGTCGTGTACTGATGTTACTGGGCGTTGATGGGTTTTCTATTATGAAACTTCACCAATTGCCTTCCAAGGTCAAGCCAATCAAGATCCTTTTTGGCGCAATAGGCCCTGAGCACAATCAAAAAGAAGCAATGATGCTAATACCCAAAGTATAATAATTGTAATTTAGGGATATTACGCAGATCAAGGCCAATTAAAAACGAAAATTGGAGATTTTTCTTATGGTAATTACGCATTAACTCAGGTTGGCTGGAGAAACCAGAATTTGATATGTGCAATGAAAGTGATACAAATGTGCTAGTCAAGTATGGAATAAAGTTCCCCAAGGCCAGTGAGGGATGGGAGTGCCTGATAAAAGAGGTAAGATTTTAGTAATTTAGAAATGCCGAGGCAATAACTGGTCAATAGATCTGCAAAATGGGCAGTATGAGGTTACAATTTACGCTGGAAGTAGATGTGGAGAGGATGATTTACAGGAAATTTGTCTGCAAATAAACCACATACATTCAATCCACGAGTCGATCCCGGCGAAATCGCTGTATAAGGTAATGGATAATGTAAGTTAGTACACTAGCAACGTAAAAATAACAGACAATTCACTAATACTAAGTTCTTATTGCAGAGATTCTAACATGCACACCACTGTACGATCCATTACTTTAACTCCCCATATCAGCACTAATTAGTCACCAAACCAGAGTCCATGTGGTATGGATTGGAAGATTTATGAACGTAATACGTACCATTCGGAGAGTGATGTTAGGCTAGCTAACAAGACAATTACCATAGATACACTCGGTGACTTCTTGTCCAAAAGGATTGACCGTTACAACAGGGATGGCATGAGACACTCACTTTTCGCGTTAATTCTATGTCATAAACATAATTTTTGCCATCTATTAGCTGTT
Organism: Babesia microti strain RI; assembly: GCF_000691945.2. NCBI lineage: Eukaryota > Apicomplexa > Aconoidasida > Piroplasmida > Babesiidae > Babesia > Babesia microti. The sequence continues at coordinate 560,129 of NC_034969.1, forward strand.
AAGAATGCCAAGGGAGAATTATGTCTGCTGGGTGGGAAGAAGACCTTGTACAATAGCGACAAAGAGTGCCTAAGGAGCAAATTGCAAAAATACATTCGCCCACCCAAATCGTTAAAAAACTCACTAGACATAGCAGCTTTCGACTCACATGTTGAAATAGGCCAAGTGGTGGCCCAGTGGTGGAAGACTAAAGTTGACGGCCGTTATCTGCCATACATCCCACCACATGCCAGCACTTGTGTAGAGACAGCCACAATATTTCAGGTATTCCACTTGTTATATAGGTTACAGTGCAACCTGGCTGTATATTTCAATTGCCACCTGGGCATACTTTAGTGGCAGTATCTCTGATTGATTTGATGGAGGAAGAATCGATACTGTGCGGTGTGCCGCACGTTGTTTGCAGACACAAGATATTGTATATGACCCATGCAAATTAATTATATTGTAATAGCAACATATTTAAAAATATTTTATTATTCAACACTATCAAAATTTATAATTTTTGCCAAAATGTTTAGCTAACACATGGCAAACATAGTATGATTGTGCCGCACACAGTAGTGATGTTGTATCAAGTTATCGCATTACACACTTTGATCATTACACATATTACTCATTCAGTTGTAGAATGTAAGAATGTTAAAATTGGTCAAGTTTTATTGTCAAAAAAGTTTGGTACTATTGATAAATGTTCAAACCTAAAGGTATTAAACATATCAATAAGGCGGAATCAGTGAACGCCAATACTATTTGCCTATCCAGTTGTGCCAAATCATCAACAGATCCAGAAATCAAATGCAATACATCGGCAAACAGTAAGGCACAAGTTACATAGCATGGAATTATGACCTTGTACTGCAAAGTCCGGCGACATTTTCTACTCCAAAGGGTAAGAAATTATCTCACTTTAGGGCATCAAGGTAAGGGAGTATTGATTGAGGCTGCTCAATTAACGAGTCTCGATACAAGTGCATTGCAATGAGGGTAGTTAATCCTTACTTAGAATGACTCAAGGGAATGCGATCAAGTGAAGCATCTAAACCCAGGGGACCATTGCTACACTAGCTGCGGGCAAGAACAATGCCCTGCTGGAGAATTTCAACAAGTGACTAGTGAAGATTTTAAGGTAAATCAGTACTCAAATAGAAAGGCGATTGTAAGGAGGGTTACAGAGTGAGATGCGTGGCGACTGAGAAAGTGAATATATCAAAGTCTAGGAGATTTGTCTTGGAGATGGCAATGAATGAACACTAGGGACTTCTACGCAATTCCATCCACTAATTTAACTTAAATATCTGGAAATTTGTCACAAAATGGTGATTAGCCTAGTTAGGTGTAGTAGACGTGGATCACATTTAGCATTGTGCACGGGGATGCACATCAGTAGAAATGAAACTATTTGCTACAATAGTCTTACAATTGGGATTTATTGCATTTACAAGTCCAAATGCATGTCATGCTATGGTATACAAAGATGAAGACGAAACCTCTTTTATCGATAATGTAACAATAACACCTACTGAGCCCATGTATCATAAGAGAAACCCATACCGCAGCAATGAATCATCACATTTAGGCTTCAGTTTCATGAATTATGATGATATCTCCGAACAATCTACGTCCAATGATTTGGGTATCAGCTATGCTGAAGAATCACAAAGAGGCACAACCACCTCCCCCACCACTGACAAACAAACTGCAAAAACCGAAACAACAAAAAAAGCTAGTGATAAAAGTGCAGCAATTATTGACTCCAATTCTACACATGACATTAGTAACGATGTTCTAGATTTATCTTCACTTATCAGGGATTTTAGTAATGGTAATGAACATTACGTTCCTCTTCCTACTAATTCAAATCTTGAAGAAATTAAGCACTATTCCGACACAATTAAGACGTTAAATATAAACACTAAAGATTTTGACATTTCTAACTTTGTTATAAAACCCAAACTTACTAGTCACGTTAGTAAATCACGACTATATACTGGCAGCTCCTCAGATATCGCTGAAAAATTAAAATTACAGGAACTTACTATCGTTAAGGAGGGAGATATATTTGTTGGCCGTATTTATGATGGTTATAATTTTCAATTTAAACCCAAATTTCATGAACCACCCACATCTTTTAATGAGATTCTAAATACTGAACTATAAGATAAAAATGATTTCATTGACTGAAATATCGTGTCTCGATTTGTACCGTCTAGATAATGTTAATTTGGATCCATTGACCGAGAATTATGACTTTGAGTTTTATTTTTACTACCTTTCCAACTGGCCCGACCTATGTGCATGTTATCGCACGCAGGACGGGGTCATCGCTGGTTACATAATAGGTACCGAATAATCATATTTACTTTGAAAAAGTATTGAATGCCCTTAAAAATTGTATATTGATAAATTTAACAATTATTAAAAACTGCATGCATATATTTATTTAAAATATTAACACTTTAAAATAAAATATGACATGATCTGATCTAGGTAAAATTGAAAACAAGAAAACACGATATGGGCACATATCTGCCTTATCAGTTGATCTGGAGTTCCGGCGTGAGGGTATAGCCGAAAAACTAGTAAAATACTTTGAAAACCGTTGCTTCCAACATCATTTCGTGATGTACGTGGATCTCTTCGTGAGGGTTTCTAACGATGTGGCCATACGTTTTTACAAATCTATGCTATACAAAGTGCACACTAGGATTCCCAACTACTATTCGGACGGAGAAGACGCCTACGAGATGAGGAAGTATCCCTAAAAAGCCAAACGGCAACTCTGCAGACATGACAGTCCATTTGTCTGCGTACCTATAATTAACTGACTATTTTTGATATATTTTTTGTGCATTTCACAGTGTAAAATTTTGTCTCCATTCCGTATATATATTGTGTACAATTGCGTACCGCAAGCGCGTACTACGCCCCACCGTCAGTTGTACTTTAGAGCGTTGTCATGGTTGCCCCTGGATGCTCAACAGATCCCGTAGTAATTGAATTGGGTAGAAAACATTGCTCAGTTGCCAGGACTAGCAAGGAGTACGAATCTTACAAAACTGAACTCCTCAACCGTCAATCCCACCTGGATCATCTAAAGGCTTCTGGTGGTGACGAACATGATATCAAGCGTTCCAACGAATTTCTTGAGGAAACTCAAATGGTTCTAGCTAATAGAAAAGAAATTTTAATAAAATATATCAATGAATTGAAATCGGCAATTATCAATACCAACCCGGAATCAGTGGCGATAGAATCTAGGGAGTCTATTAACAATGCCATTAAAGCTGCTAATGACACTCTTTCCATGCTGAAAGAGGATTGCCCGGAGTTATTCGAGTGATATACATTGTAACACCATTATCAAATTTTAGCGCTAATAGAACTATTTAGATATTTGGTTGTTGGTAGTAGATTGTAAAAAGTTATACTTTTATTACAGCCTGATGTAATTTTTAATAATAACCATCAAAACATTTATAGCCATAATAGTCACTAAAGCTAGCACAAATTGTCAAAATTAATACTAGTGTTTAATTTACAATCTTACCGTAGATGCTAAAGTTGTTTTTCCATTCATTGATACCCAGTAGATCCTCAATAAAACACGTATTAAGTGAGTCATTTATATCTAATTAATCAATTTAGTTACCATTTGACGATACACGAGGATGTGGCACTGCTATTTCGCAGTATTTACCAACGAAATAGTGTGTATTATTTGTCAATCTTGAACAGTCACATAGCGCCTCTACATATTCCTCATGTATTCTAATTTTGCAGGTAGCATTATTTCTGCACAGATTAGACACTAATTCTTCATCTTGAATTACATCACTACAATTTGGTAGATTTTCCATGCTACAGACACATCCATAAATCGCGATATTTAAAAGTACCATTACAGTGTTACAATAAATAAAAGAATGATTAAACATCGAAAATTATCTACTAAATACCAGTGCCAAAATTGTTACTAAATTAAGGAATTTGAGTTATAATAGCCCACCAGGTCTCGTATATTGTGTATATCGTATTTGATCATGGTTGGTCGTTCAATGGATAGGCCCCATCCTAGTACCATGACGTTACTGGGCAAACCCATTGGTAACAGCATTTCTGGCCTAAAAATACCACTATTTCCAACCTCTATCCATTTGTTTAGCTTAGGATGAAATCCAAATATTTCCATACTGGGTTCGGTGTACGGGTTGTATGCAGGTTTATACCTAAGTGAGTATGGACGCTTACTTTATTTCTGTGAGACCAATTTTTTTATAAAACATGTCTAGAATTCCAATTAAATGCGATAAACTTTGGTTCTCTCCAAAAACAATACCTTCCATCTGGTGGAATTCAGCCAAATGTGTCGAATCTATTGATTCATTTCTGAATACTTTCTCTATGATAAAGTATCTCTTTTCAATTATTGGAAGACCCTGAGTCAATAATAGTATTTATATATTTACAATTGTTATCATGTGACGCATGATATAATTAATAAACAACATATTAACCATACTTGCTTAATTTCCTCTGCCATCTTCTTAAGTAACCTACTAGTCCCTGAGGTTAAATGAGTTCGCATAATTAGCTTTTCACTTTCTTTAATGTCCCTAAATGAAATAATTAACTACCACTGATATCTCCACCCTGTGCTACCGAAATCTTTTCCATTACCATGAACTTTCTTGACATTCTCCAAATAATCCTTAGGAACACTTTCTGGTTTAGATCGACAGGGATCCTAGGTAAAATTATGTACTTACTTTGGTAAAAAAGGTATCTTGCTGATCTCTTGACGGATGCTGTTGAGGCATATATAGTGCATCAAAACTCCAAAATGAGCTGGTTACGTAACACGAGGGAGGGAGTTCTTCAAAACCCATGCAAGTGAGAATATAACTGAATTCTTCAATGCACTTAGATATTGGGTGAATTTGACCCATTAACATCCTTTTACCGCTGGAATAATAGTTATATGGCTTTATTTCGTACTCCATCCACGTGCCCTTTGCCAACATATCCGCGGTTATATCGGTTATTTGTTTCTTAAGCTTAACATTGATATTTTTACCGGGCCTTACTAATAGATAGGATATTTTTTGCTGTTCAATTAGTTTGCGACGTTTGAGATCATTAATTGCTCTTTCAGATTCTCCATGCTCCTTTAATATAGATATCAATTTGTCATTATCAAAACCAAAATCTTTAACTATACCCAGTAAGGATTGTGTGCTATCCTTTAACTCACACTCGGCATTGCTTACTACTAAACCATCATCAATTTTGACGAGCGACAACTTTAATGCCTGGCTCAGACCGATTTTATGATCTTCCTTAGCAACATTTACTGCGATACCCTAAATCAATCCGCCATTTCTACCTTAGGACTGGATATTACTTGCTTATATAACTGGAATTCAGGCGATCCATTAAGAAAATAACCTTCGCCTTCAAGGGAAAGTTTGTATACTAGTTTTGACTGATTTTCGATATTTACGTGGTATGTTACCGATAAAGTACGCAAGTATCTAATGTTTTGTTCGTGTTCTCCAGGAAGATCCAAACTAGAAATATTTTTACTAACTGATTTGCTGAACAGAGATTTCAAATTTTCTAAAAAGGTAGGCAATTCATCCTCCATTATGTATATAGTGCCACCTAAACTCTTATATAACCTACTCAATAAAAATGCCCTATCTAACTAGCAATGACTAGTTATAATTAAGTTATGTACATAAGATTTCGTTTACAAATGTTGATATATATGTGCAAATTAATGGATAATGTAGATGCTAGTTATTAAAGGTAATTTTTTTTTTAACAACTGTATCGGAAATTGCATCTCCCATAACGCGTTTTACACCCATGTCTACATTTGGAATCTGCTTTATTGTACACATGTTATTACATAGAGATAAATTGTTCGAATCGATTTCATCACAATATATTGAATTATTGCCTCCTTTAATTTCATTAGATTCTCCAATTTTTTGGGCTTTATTTTCCAATTCACTGCGCAACAGATTTGCTCTTTCCTAAATCACAATTTTACTTACTAGGGCCTTTAATTCAATAAATTTTAGCATATCTTCGTCACTAAATATATACTTTGATAAGTTGTTTGCGATATATGAACTCATTTCATCCACATATTTGGAAACGTATGAGCTGATAGCCTTGCTGTCCTATGTTAAGTTCTTTGAATTACCATTCCTAGTACAAATCCTTGTACTGCAAGATTTAACTCGTGTTCTGAAAAGAAGTTTAATTTGTTGCCTGTCACATCTACACTTTCATATATCTGTATAACTAATTTTACTCACTATGTCGAATATTCCCTTGTTATCTATGTGTTGCAGATCAAGGTTGACTAATTCATCGCTAACAGTTTTATTGCCATTGTTTCTACATATATATTTGGTTTACTTGATAGACTGAGTTTTACGTTTATAGAAACGAATGATTTCAAAGGGGTTTGCGATTTTACCGATGAATTGAGAGCCGAAACTTTTGGGATTGATTGTGGGAAACCCAGTATAATCTATTTTCACTCTAGATAGATTTTCAATTACCTAACAAGAGGCATACTATGAACTTTTTCTATTATTCTATCAAATTCGTTTTCATTATTTGTTTCTTTTAAATTGGAGAGTAACGTGCTAAGAGTTAAAATGTTGTCAGTGGATACATTTTTATCATCATTGACCTCTCTTTCAGATAATAAGTTTTGGATCATTATTGTTAAGAAATCCCAAATTGATTTTTCCTGTGGTAACACATCGTAATCTTTAAGTGCAATCTATATAAACGATTTTTATGTTAAAATTTATGAACAAATACTCACATCCCTGTATATCATGGGCCTAACAGTTTCAAGTCTAATTGGATATATTTTATAACTGTCCAATTTGACCTCTAGTAATGCTACATGTTTTGGCAGTGTTTCAGATTGGATTAGTGATGTTCTAACGGAAGATCCTAAATAAATAATAACCTGCCTAGCTGAAGTATGCGATGGTTTTTGGTGGCACTCTTTACAGGAGCCCGCTGCGATTCATGTTCATGCCCCTAAGTCAGTTGTTTTAAAGTATTATTTGCGTTGCACGGCAATTTACCCATATTATTAAATCTATGAAGTCGGGGATATAAGATTCTGGTATGCAGGATTCTACTGGAGCTGACACTCCACTGCCTCTATATCTAAATAGTTAGGCTTTTAACCTGTTTTGATGAAAAAGTAATATACAAATCCACTCTGATAAGTTGTTAGGCACGGAAAACTCAATTTTATTTGTCTGGAAAGCGCGTACAAGACGCTCATCTTTTATCCATCCGAGACCATATAATGCAATCTAGAATTTTATTATACTTACCTTCGTTTTACCCTTTTTTAGAAGCAGAGGTTTAACATTAATGTGGTTAAAATCTTCAATCTTGCCAAAGTAGTTAACCTATGTAAGTTATTTTTGATACTAAGCCTGAAACATCGAGTATGTCAATGGGAGATAAACCCTTTTCATGTGAAGGATTATCTAAATTAGTGATATGCTTGCCATGGTTACCATGGATAATAAAAATGGGTAATTTTACATTGTGCTTATCAGTAAATACATTTTTAGTGCTTAATAATAGCGATTTGTCATCATTGTGCATAACATTACTGGATTCAAATACTTCAAATGCAATTTTATTGGCACCCAGACAATATTTATTGAGCAATTCCATCGTCTTATACCTAAATTACTTTACGATTACATTGTTGTGCGCGAAGGTTTGTTTTGGTCAAAAAGATCTCCCGAATGAAATATACAATCGACATTTAATTTGCTCGCCAGATAGAGTATTTCATGGAAAGTATTAATTGGATCATCTGCTAGATACATGTCATCATCTTTAAATCCCAAATGTGAATCTGTTGCTATGAGAATCTTAAATACATCACTATCGCTCTGGCTGTAAAGCGATTCATTTGAATATCCGTCAGGAGATTCTTCATTAGAGTTCTGTGTGTAACAATATACATCTTCGCATGTAATATTTTCTATACAATTGCTACTGATGTTAGCAGTGAAATTGTTTTCATGTTCGACTTTCAGAGGTAAATTACTAAGCATTGGCGGAGTTTTGTCAAAATTTACATCAGAACCTACGCTATGCGTGTCCATTCTTGATGTTATTCTATGGAAATTCGACACATTCCTGATCTTAGGCTCATAATCTGTTATCTTAGACTCATTATTTATGTTTTTAGCGAGTCGTAAATTTGGCGATTGAATTATGCTTGTGATGAGTGGTGCTTTGTTGGTAAAAACTGATTTGAATGACGACTTCTTCAATACCATCAGATACAGATGTTAATTTTTAATATGTATGTGTTGTGGTGCTAACTCATTATTATGCTTCTGTCAGGATACGTAAGATTACAACAATCATCTTGTGTATCCAAAAGTATAATTTCCTTCTCATACACTTACGCATTCTTACACTCAAATGCATTAAACCTTAGTGGTTATAGTGTTTTTAGCAACTCCTCAAAACATTTCTTTTCAACATCACCATCAACACTTAAGACTAACAAATTGTCTACAATGGATAAAATTAAGGTCAATTCTCCTATTGTGGAATTGGATGGCGACGAAATGGCTCACATAATGTGGTCACTTATCAAAGAAAAGGTGACACTCTACATAATCTAGCTTATCTATCCATATCTAGATTTACCTATTAAATATTATGACTTGTCTATACAAAAGAGAGATGAAACCAATGATCAAATAACCGTTGATGCGGCTGAGGCTATTAAAAAATTTCATGTGGGTGTAAAGTGTGCCACTATTACACCAGATGAAGCCAGGGTTAAAGGTATGCGGTCAAATAATTTCAGAATTCAACCTAAAAAAGATGTGGGTTTCACCAAATGGAACAATTAGGAATTATATTGATGGCACTTTGTTTAGAGCACCAATATTGGCCAAGAATATACCAAGATTTGTGCAAGGCTGGACCAAACCAATTTACATTGGAAGACACGCCCATGCTGATCAGTATAAGGCACAAGATTTCGTCGTTCCAGGGCCTGGGACTGTTGATTTGATCTATACTCCAACTGATGGGTATGTATGGACTTTCATGTGTGAAAATTTCATTTTCGAATATAAAAATTGTACAATATCCAATAGCCGATCAAATGAACAAACAAATTTAATGCATTATTTTCATTTTTCATATAAAATGTTTCATAACTTTTAAAATATATACCCATATGTACTAATTATGACCATTAAATATAATTAGATTATCTATTGGTTACTGGCTCTAGCTTTGTTATATATATATATATATTCGTTGTACATTTGTAGCGTGTCAAATTAATTGAAATATATAATGTTAACATAGTGGCGAATCTATTAAAGCAAGAGTTGCAGATTTCCAAGGATCCGGTGTAACAATGGCCATGTACAACACTGACATATCAATTACTAATTTTGCCCATTCTTGCTTCCGCTTCGCCATAAAGGAAAAATTGCCCCTTATGCTATCCACAAAGAACACAATCCTAAAAAGATACGACGGCAGATTCAAGGATATCTTCGAGAATATATTTGAAACTCATTACAAGGAGGAATTTGATAAGCTTGGAATATACTACATGCATCGTCTGATTGACGATATGGTGGCACAGGCATTGAAATCATCAGGCGGGTTTGTATGGGCCTGTAAGAATTACGATGGGGACGTACAATCTGATGTTGTGGCTCAGGCCTTTGGTACATTAGGCCTTATGTCATCAGTTTTGTATTCCTCCGACGGAAAGAGTTTCTTGGCAGAAGCTGCCCATGGCACCGTTACTAAGCACTATAGACAGCACCAACAAGTGAGACAAATATTAATAATAGGGCCAAGTAACATCAACAAACCCAATTGCCAGCATTGTTGCCTGGGCTAAGGCCTTGGAGTTGCTGGGTGAAATTGATAATAATGAGAAACTGATCAGGTTTGCCAAAAGTTTGGAAAAGTGCTCAATACAAGCTGTTGAGGATGGTTTCATGACCAAAGACCTTGCTATTTTGGCGAAAAAACCCACATTTTTGGACACCTGTCAGATGATTGAGAAGATTTCTGAATATATTGCTAGGGATTTTGCTAACAATTTAACAAAATAAAATTACAACCTATAAATCATAGCTTGAGTTATGATTTATTTGATAAGATGTTTTTGATGATCTCAGACCATTCTCTTGGAAATAATTCTAGTAAATCTTTCCTTTTTAATTTATTAATTGCTGATACCAATCTATTGATATCTACCAAGTCAAACTCCTCATTTTTGTCATGCAGATACTTATTACACCCATCTAACAGTTCTTTCCGGTGAAACAATTGCGCATATATACATCCGATATAGTAAAACATGAAATCACGAGGGGTTATAGAATATATGTTTTTATATAGTCTATTAGCCAATTTAGAAATGATTTCTGAGCCATGCGGTAATGATTGGGAGAGTCTTGCAAAATCTCTGGAATCAAATTTTGAAATGTTTTCATTTAACTATATTAGTGTATTATTATCAAAAAGATATTTAAAAATTCATACATAATAAAAGCAATAATTATATACCTGCTGTTCCAGTGATGGCAAAATAGCATCCAATCTCCCATATCTACTAAAAACCCAAATAACTCGTGCCAAATGCTTATGATAGATATTCCTTGACTTATATTTATCAGTCAAATTCTGTTCCAACAAATTTAAATATGAAGGGTGAAAAATTCGCAACTTACAGAGACTAGATATATTTGCTATGTTGTGTAATAGTGAAGTTTGGGGGTATTTCTTTAATATAATAGACATTAGAATTGCGATTATTGGAAAGTCAGATTTTGTGTTATCCCTTATGGCATTATCTGCTATAGTACCCAAAATTGCTGATAATTCAGGAGGATCATAAGTTTCAAGCTCAGACATTATTGTTGGTATGATGAAGTCACTTACATAATTTGCAATCAAATCGATTATTTTAGAAGCTTTTGATTTCTGAAGTGATTTTTGCAGAATTGTCCATGGTTTCAATAGCGATAAGTTTATTACATCCTGTTCAATGTTATAGTACCCAGGTGAAGGAGCAAGCATGTTCTGATTTTCCGTTGTTAATTCCTTAAAATTATCTTTATTTGAAAAATTACAACTATTAGTACTATCTCCATCAATAATAGTACCTGTAATACGTTTTAACTGAATAATTGCTTTAGAAAGTGTCCTCGCAATACCCAATTTGTTCAATGTATTAAGTTCACATTGAATGTGCGGAGTTTTCAACCTCTTAATTATTGTTTCATAAATTTTAGTGTTTCTAACGCCCTGAATTTGTAATGATGTATTGAGAATTTGTACACAATCCGAAGGACTAAATTAAGAAGTGCATACCCATAATCCGTAATGCGATAGATAAAGGCATCGATAATTCGATCTGCAATTTCCTTTTGGATTAAAAAATGTGGCAGTTTTGAATAGGAAATTGCTAATTGGATTAGTAAGTGAGGTGGAATCTTGTGAGAATCAAATGTTACGCTGTGTTCAATGTGAGGGATGAGGGTGTCCCTGATGAAAGTAGTAGAGACAGGTTTTCGAAGTACTACTGATGATTTTGTGTTTTTATCCAAGGAATTAGTGGATTCATCCGACGCTTGAACTTTGCCACCGCTTGGATCATTCTCCTTTGGTAGATCATTGGTGGTTACATTATGCAGTGTATGTAACCCACGTGCACGAATGACATTATGTTTAAAAAATTTGTGAAAATATAGTGCAAAAAAACTACGATTGCGAAGAATTGACATTGTAGTGTCAGTCCATCCTAGTTTGGATGGTCTTAGTGATGATCTTCTTGGGCGTGATCACATGTACAACAGCGCCCCAACCAGATAGGCAATCCCTGTCTAATCCCGCAAGTAAGCATTGGGATGTTGTTTCAAATAGCTCATCTTCGTTCTAAATAATTTAGTAGTGATAAATTTGTGAAATGATGCAAATATTTCATATATATCTGAAATATAATTGTAGATAATTAATAGTAATCGAGTGTTCAGTAGATAAACAAATTAACATTACATTGATAGTTATAGGAACGTTAGATATGTTAACACATATTTCTATAAATCATTTATTAAAATATGGTTTCTAAACATTATGAGAATTGTGTAAAAGTAAGAAAAACAATGTCTAATTACCATCCCGGAGTGATGAAGTGATTCACATATACCGAACAATTGATCTGAACAACTACCCGAGACCACAAAATCATCTGAATCTGATGGAGCACCTATGAGGTCGTATGAACTAATAAATGGTCTATTTTTATCATCCAACCCTGCTACTATTGGACTTATAAACCATGGCCCAAATCTTCTACTGTAAAGCATATTAGCAACTACATGCCCTAATGATTGTATTCCAATATCCCTTTCCTGTTCCAGTTCAAAAATCTTGATCTTAAACTTTAACTCTTTTAATCTATTTCACTCATAAACTTACATTGATTGTATATCTGTTGCCAGACCGGATGAACCAAAAAAGCATTTGTTATTGATTTTGAATACCTTGGGGAAATCATTGCCAATTGTGGTAAATCTATTGACTCCTAGCCTTAAATCTGATCCAATTGAAACACATTCATGTCCACACATGGCGATAACGGCACCGCCATTATACTCCTCAATTCCACCCTAGATCATAGTGTATACAATTATTCTACTAAAAATAACATATACCAGTGTCTATGTTATTTGTATCATTTTAAAAGTTAGTTAACCTACCATGTCACAATACAGAAGTATACTACCACCCCCATAGAAATCATCGCATTTATTCGTGTATTTGTACTATGGGCTTCTTGTACCATAGATACTCCTGTAGATGTATTTATCAGCACAAAATCACACGAATTCATACGTTTTATTTTAATAAACGTCATTATTCCATTAATGAAACACAGACTGATCAATATGATTCAGAATCTCAAATTTCAGATGATTCAAACAGGTTTTTTGATTCTTTTTCTTCATTTAACCCGTCAAATAGGATTACAATTGCAATATCCCCTTTATATGATTCAAAAGCGGATAGAAGAGCGACTTGTTTCATGAAACCTGCTGCATATGGCCTCAATGTCACCTATCATTCATCTAATGGTTTAATTAATGATTTAGAGAATAGAAATAATGAAGATAACTTCCATTTTATATATTCAAAATATCTAGACAATAAATTTAATGATATACTGAGACTAGATAATGTACTTTGGGTTTCTCATGGGTGTAAGGGTTTGTTAAATTCTTTATACAATTTGGGTTTGAATAGACCCAAAATATCGCAACTGTTTGATACACTAACAATTTCAAATCTAGTACAGCTTGTGCAAAGAGAAACTTGTCTTCAAAAAACATTCATTGAAGCGCGCAGAAACCTCAGGAGATTAATATCGACAGATAATTCCATGCATATATCTGCAGATGATAAACTTTTTCTAGATTATGAGTTACCTCCTGAAATTGATGATTTATTTTTGGGTCGATTCGGTCGTTATGGATGGGGCCATTACCATTATACCAAAAAGGAGGGAGTTACATATGAGCCACTCAATGAATTAAAGCGACAGCAATTGCAACAAGAAGATAAGCTGCCAAATGTTTCCAAAAAACGCAAATTTAACATGCTAACCTATGCAGATATAAGATTGTTTACAGAAAAACGCACCAATGCAACTTACTTTTTGTATAAGCTGTTACATAAAAAATTGGAGCTGCTACCCAATAGTAAAAACATTTGGGAAAAATTAGAAAGACCTTTACTAAAAATATTCTCCCAGATGGAACGCCGTGGCGTCTTTATTGACTCTGAAAAAGTTAAAATTTTGCAAGATGGATTGCCGAATCCAGATGATATTGCAAACGAAATATTTAATATCACTGGTTATAAACTAAATCTAAAGTCATCGAAACAAGTTGCTAATATGATTTATGACATTTTAATGTTTCCATGTCCATATAAAACCCATGAATTGGAAATGAACGAATCCAAATTTAGGTCAACTAGCAATACAACTTTAAATATGATAATTAAAGACATTACCGACCGAAATGTAATTGATAGACTGGGAAATATAGAAGTTCTTAAGAAACTGATAGAATATAGGAAAGCGGTTAAAGCACACAGGGTTTATGCTGAATCTCTTCCTTCATATAAATCCAATGAAACTGATCGTGTTCATTGTACCTTTAATCAAACAGGCACTGTCACAGGAAGAATTTCTTGCAGCAATCCAAATTTGCAGAATATACACAAAAATTTCAAGAAAATAATAAACGCAAAACATATTCCATCAAATGATACATATCAAATTGTCACCTTTGATTACAACAAAATGGAGTTATTCATTCTGGCATATTTGTCCCTTGATTCAATATTGCTAAGTTCTGTGCAATCGCATGATGTATTTATTGCAACTGCGGCGCTTATTTTTGAGATCAACGAGAATGAAGTTACGCCACACCAAAGACAGATAGCCAAGACAATTACGTATGGTATAATCTATGGTCAATCCAAACTGGGATTGAGTAGAACATTGCAAGTGGATGTTGCATATGCCGGTGATTTAATTAACAAATTCTTCAGTACCTACCCACGAGTTCTGGATTTTATGACTTTACAAAAAACATTAGTACGGCGTTATGGGGAATCGCAAACTTTGGCTGGAAGGTTACGAATAGTGCCAACAAGCACTGTTAATAAGAATAGTGTCGCAATGAACACTCCTATTCAAGGTTGTGCAGCTGATGTAATGAAGTTTGCAATTCAACTTGTCGAACAATCACTTGTAACGCAAAATGTACCAATTGATGCATCATTGGTACTACAAGTGCACGATGAGCTCGTGTATGAGTGTAATGTGCATGATATACCCAGATTGGTTTCAATTGTGAAGCCTACAATGGAAACCAGTTTTTACCACCTAATAAAGGGGTTACAACTGGAAGAGAGATACATGCATACTTTACGACAATTTGTGGAGTGCGAGCTGACTTTTGATGAGATTGCAAAGATGGTTAACAACTTTCGAATCCCTGTCTCCCACAAAGCGGGTATGGATT
Organism: Babesia microti strain RI; assembly: GCF_000691945.2. Lineage (NCBI taxonomy): Eukaryota > Apicomplexa > Aconoidasida > Piroplasmida > Babesiidae > Babesia > Babesia microti. The sequence goes on from NC_034969.1 coordinate 575,284, forward strand.
ATTTGTGAGCATATCCATTTAATGACATGTATACATAATCTAAATATCGCAAAAATTTTATTGTACAATAATTTGTCCAATAAAATTATTAGTTATATGAAAATAATTGATAACATCTAAATTGCAAATATTTTAAGTACTAGCATTGTAAAAGCGACATAACGAATATATTTAAATTAATAGCAATACGCTATCAATAACCTTATCCGACAACAATTATTAATGTTGTTATTTCTATAACACCAGTAGACGACATTATTAAATATAACTAATACACAAGTAGATAGATTAGAATGGATAATTAAAACTGAATGGGTAATAAAAAATTAAAAATACATAACTAATTAAATATTTCTAAATCCACAGATTCAGAGTACTTGCAATGTGAGTTCTTCTTATCACCAATATTTCTCCTTGTTGCATATCTAGTGGATGATTTACTAACCAATTCACCACACACATTACCGTACTGATCATGTGTATTATTTGCGATATTGGACATGTTTTTGGGTTCAATTTTATGAGATTTTATGTGCTTATTGTGACAACTGTGATTATTCACATTATACCTCTCAATATTGAGAGAATTTAAAGCACTTTCCAGTAGAATTTTAGTGTTGTCACATTCCTGTTGTTTAAGTTTCACTGCGTTGATATTTTGCTCAATCAATTGCTGTGAAAATTTCAACCTGTCTTTCAATTCTGAAATCTCCTCTCTAGACTTGTCAAGCTCTAATTTGTAGCATTCTATTTGTTTCTTGTAACAATCTATTATATCCTGTTTTACTGCAATAGAGTCATGTAGAGGTTTTATTCGATTGTTCCAATCACAGTATAGTTGTTCCCTACATAAGTTTGAGTACATTAAGATTTATATATAGCGTATTACCACATGCAAATAGTTGAACATCATTTATAAACCAGGTTACTTACTTAAGGTTGGTAACTTGACGCATGAGCTTGTCGCAGTTTTTGCATATTTTACCTCTGCATGTCTCACTCCCGAGTTTATTTATTACATTTTTACGATGTTTAAAATATGATTCGTAAGTTACATCATTAATTGATTCATAGTAGGTGGAATCGTTGCCGTCAATTGTTACAGAGTCATCTTGGCATGTCGAGCTATCGCCTGTTGAGCTAACTAATGATGTGCTGGGACTTATAGTAACATTTCGTGCGACAGGCACAGCTACTTTGGCGTAGTTACTAACATTTAGACACTTATATAGAGAAGCAGTACTACTGTCGTTCAACATGGTAAAATCTAATGCTGATGTTGGGTGTAGCCCCACCGCATCGATCAGTTAAACTCGATCAAAACTAGATAACTTAATATACGTTAATGCGACAAATAGAACTATGGAAACTGTAGTTGCTTACTTCGCTGTTTCTCTCGTCTCATCGATCATTCTTGTTGGGCTTGGAGTTACAGCTTTTGTAAGAAGTAAGTCATTAAAATCGTTGATTAGCTCGTTGGCACTTGCAACTCTTTATGGAGGTAATTTATACCTGATCTAGCACATACAATTGTCATAGCATTTTATTACAATGAGTACTTTGCTTACATTATTGGAATTGCAACAGGCCTAATTTGTGTAATATTTGGTTACTTTCGTATGTTAAAGGTATTAAACAATTCATTTAGCGTCCACAAATTAATGTTCCAGTCATTGTTTTATCAGTTGGGTGGATCAACTTTGCTTATTATGGCGGTTTATTACAATCTTTGTACTACCACTATAATTGTAAATTCTAGCTTTCGATTAATAACCACATAGTATAATTTTTTGATTAATGGCCGGGTATTTAAATGTAGATGTTAGGGTTATATCTAAATATTTCAGAACGAATTTTTCTTATAAGAGATTAGGTATTATGATTACCTTGCTTATTTTCCTAAGAAATGTGATGAATGTCAAAAACAACCTTTTTATTGCCGATCTAGAATCAGCATTAAATATAAATGATGAGACGCGAGATAGCTTTAAAAAAATGGCTCAATATGGCCAAAAACCATATGGAATCCTCTTTGTAACAGCACATCCTGATGATGAAACAATGTTTTTTATGCCAACCATTCGGGTACTAAGGGAATACATTCATGGATATGACAAATTGGAGCCACCTATCAAAATTTACCTCCTAGTATTTACTAATGGTACACAAAACTAACTTAATTAGGTAATTACTATGGGAAGGGAGAACAAAGAGAGTATTGCTTGGCAAAAATTTGCTACTCACTTGGCATAACTGAACACGTTATACATGATCCAGAAATTTACGACGGAATAGATGAATGGCCCATAAATAGAGTTGCAAATATTATCAAAATTTTTGTGCGGGAGAATAACATTAAGACAGTAAGATTTTATTGATTTTTGATATTTACATTTGACAGACATGGCGTGTCATACCACCCAAATCACTCGAGCGTCTACAGGGGCGTGGAAATTGCTGTTAATGATTTACCAAAATTTTGGACTTTTAACCTCAAGACTGTATCATTATTTCGCAAATATCTTTCAATTTTTTCGTTATATTTACCAATTTTCATGGATCGCACTGCTGCCCTCTACACTAGCCCATTGAAAATATTTGAGTTATCACACCATAATTTAGGCTTATGATAATATATTGGAGTGAATTTCGCATACATATTCCCTTTTGGTGCTTATTTTCAAGTTATTCTTATTCTAATAGCTATGATGTTTACCTGACTCCTGACGATAAAGTTCAGAATAGCTTCTGGAAGAAAAGTGACGCAGATGTTAATATTGAGACCAATGATCTGTGATTGAACCAACTAGTACCTAAACATGTCATTTCACTTGTTTGGTACATGTGATCGCATTATATGTATAATAATACAGAGTTGTTGATGTATAACTAATGCATCTATCAGTATGACTAAAATTTCTGAATTTTTTCTGATTGTTGAATTCAGCCCCATTAATCTATAACAATTTGATTCAAATTCTCAATTTATGCAAGTATATTACCACCATATTGCCATAAAATCAATACCAGTACAACGTCTAACATATTTTACCAGTTCAATTAAAATGATGTTCAATATTATATTGAAGAATTTGTACTAATTTAATTGTCAAACTAAATAACTGACTGTCTTATTTATTAAGCTTGTGAATTATGACTACAATCTGCTCATCAATGACATATCCAAATTCATTACATATATAATTGGAACAAAAATATAATTTATGACTGATATTATATTAACCTTTAAACTTAAACCAATATTAATGACTATTTTATTCTGTAGCCAGTTAAATATTCACCAAGCATTGCAGAATCATAATAGTTTAAAATACGTACCACGCACGCGATTGGACATTGACTGAGTAGCCTAAAGGGGCGATTGAATAAAATTATACGATTAGCGCATAGAGTTATACTAGTGGGCGAACGGAATTTGCATACACACAATGCCAGTGTAGGTACGTGCATAAAGTCGTTAAATTACAAGCGTGGTTAAGTACATCTTTAGTGATTTTGCAGAGAACTGATAGTAGAAAATGATGTGAGAAGCTTAGGGTGCATGGGCCTCAGGCTTGAGTTTAAATTGGTGAATTTACCACTCATGTCATTGTTCAACATCGCATTGGCAAATGAACTAATTACACTGGTTTCAGTCCCCGAATAATCTCCTATTTCACGTTTGACGATGCTGTCACTCTCCCCCTCAGCTTTTACAGATTCGGGTTTTTTCTTGGCCTTCCTCTCCCCCAAAGTCTTCCCCATACCAGCGTTAACAATACAAACCTCCATAACATTATCCGCTTTGTTAAGCAAATTTGTGTAGAGTGACTTAAAAGATCCCAGAGAAAGCGTTTCAAGGGAGCTAGGGCACTTTAATGGTTCCTGCTTACCAAGTTCCAAAATAATCTTTCGTTGTCCCTCCCGCCTCTTATCATACTCCTTGATCTCATCATTTGACAATAATTTGCAGTGCTTCCTACTGTGGGCTGCCTTACCCAGATGAATACTGTTGCACTTTGAACAAGTAGCTCGAACCAATTTTTTACCAGGAATTTTGCCATTTTTGGTGACCTCCACCGGCGATTTGCCAAACTCTTGGGGAAACATACACTCTGATGGATACTTTGGTACATTATGCCCAAACATCCTGCAATTATCGCAGAGTGAAAGCATTTTACCGGGCAATCTAGAATTGGAGAAGGTTGTTGCTTTTCTAACCTTCTTCTTATTTACCTCTGTAGCACCGGCATCATTTACTGAACTAGATGTATCTGTAGGGACTGTGCTTGGCGATAAAGAATTATTATCAAGCTCTACCCCTGCCTTAGACTCTTGACCATCCACTTTAGTGTTTTTATACGACAAATCAGCTTCATTTGTTCGAAGTAGCTGGCGGTCCCTATCTATCCTCCTCTGAAGCTCGTCAACAAAATCCTTTGGAAAAAGCGCCTGGTATCCATTCCTTAGTTCATCCTCAAGTTTCGCATCCATGTCATCGATGGTCTTCTTATGCAAAATCATATCTTTATCTGAAATCTTGCTGCTCTTTAGCTTCAACCTCAGCTCTTTCTGCTGATTGGATCTCTTCTCCTTCTCAACCTTGCTGATGCGCCTCTTCTTCCTCTGCTCCTGGAATGCCTTGCATTTAGAGCAAAAGAAGAAGATCCAATTTTGTTGATTCGCCGCCAAGCCCCTGTGGTTTAGCTGCCTATAATAGGCATCATCCACATAATGGCGCCTGCATAACAGTTTTAAATACTTGTAGTCTGGGGGAAAACAATCATAACAGAAACTAGTAGGGCATGATGAGCAGTGAATTAGTAGATTTCCGCATTGTGAAGACTTTCGGAAGCACAGGCAGCACTCGTGCCAACGACAAGACCAAGTTTTACGGTTCAGTTCTGGCAAATTCTCACAAATTTTGTGGTAAGATCTTGGGCAACGGTAACAGTGGAACAACTCGCCGTAGTCAATTTCAATAGACTCACCATTCTTGTCAGTGTATTTACATTTATAGTTCTTAGGCTGCCCGCAAGTAAAACATCTGGGCTCGTGTTTTAGTGTCTTAGCCTCGCTTTTTTTGTTCCAACTCTCCGGAACGTACATTAGTGCAGGCTTTTTACGGTCTCTTTCACTCCTCCACAAAAACCCTGCGTCCTTTAGTTGCGTAATAAATTCATCTCTGTTAGACTCTGTAAATCCTTCAGGAGGTCCTGCAATCTGTTCTTCCGGCTTTTCCTCCAGTGACAATGGGTCGGACACAATCCCCTCCTCCTCCTGTATGGCGCTAGTTACAATTATTTCCTTGTCAACCAGCATTCCACTCTCAATTGTAGTTTCAATTGTCTCATCATTCAAGGTCTCTTCGAGTATATTTGGCTTGCGGCGCTCCCTACTCATACATTTATCTAAGCTGAGATTGGAAATGTCTTCAGGCTCCATATTCTAAATCAGTAAAATGTTACCATAATAGCCATCCTGCCATGCATCAGCATTTTAATGATTTCCGCTGGGGACAATGAATCCTGAGGCGCGTCATTAGAATCCACCAAATCGCCCTCAGAACGCATTATTAGCTTGTCTAGCTTGAGCTTCTGGTCCCTCCTAATGGCCATTCGCTCTTCAACAGTCCATTCTGTTATGAGCTTCCAAATGTGGACATTCCGTTTCTGTCCAATCCTATGGGCACTGTGTAAATTGGGTCGTACCGATCAATGGCTTGGAGGTCAACAAATGGATTCCAATCCTCGTCATACAGCACCACGTGGTTTGCCGAGGTCAAATTTATGCCCAGGCCACCGGCCCTAGTGCTTATCAGGTAAATAAAATAGGGGCTATCATTGGAGTTAAATTCCCTAATATCCAGCTCCCGGATAAGCTTGTTGGTAGAGCCATCGAGGCGCATATATTTCCAGCCGCGGTACTTACAATACCGTTCTAGCTCATCCAGTACCAGTTGGAACTGAGTAAAAATGAGCATTTTGTGCATGGAGGGCTTTTTGTCAAGCCTCTTCTTTGGACTCTCACCCTCAAAATTCATCGGATCCTCCCTTACTTCCTTTGCAGCGTTGTCAACATCACTGCTTGTATTATTAGTTATACCAATCGTGCCTAATTTATTGTCACTACTATTTTCTGCGTTTACATTTTTCTTGTTCGGAGATTCCTCGACGTACGATTCTGCCTCATCATCCGTATGTTCGTCTGAGTCTGAAAATTGCCTTTCCAACTCAAAATCCATATTTATGTCGTTTAGTTCATTGTTAATACCCGTGTATGGACACTGTACCGTATATTCCGATGGACGCATGCTCTCGACAAACATGCTCTTCTTGTCACTTGTTGGTCTGGGTTCCACAATATATCCAGGCTGCACAGATTTTATCTGCTGCAAAGTCATTTTGCTTGGACTTTTAGACTTATGTTTGAGTGTTTCCCTCAGATGATTTGTGACCATTGCCTTGTACCCAGGGGCAAAGGCGCAGTTTTCGTAATGAAGCTGTAGCAGTAATTTATCCAGAAATATCAACTTAGATGAGGCCGCAATGTGAGCCTCTCCTGAAATATCTTGGAGCGATTTGGCATGCCCTAAAAACTTATCGTCGATGTGATTTGGGTCTGGATTTTCAGCATCCACCGCAAAATATGAACAGAGCTTGTCAAATTGGCTACTGCGACTCACAATGCCCCTTGGGTGGCCGCAGATGATTCTCATCTTGATAACCAGGCCTAGAAGTTTGCGTACTGACATATTGTCTTGGGAGGACTCGCGGGCCTCAATAAGCGACTTGTACCAAAAGGCGGCGGTGCCGCTTAGTGGAAGCCAAACATCGTTGAATATTTTCTTTGGCAGCGATATTGCATGTTCTTTGAGTCTCCTGAGCATGATTTTGCTTAGGAGTAAACGTATGGAATCAAGTTCTTCTGTCCCAAAAAAAGAGTCAATGCCCAAGTCTTTGCCTTTGGAATAGGGCTTGAAGGCCTATATGAAGGGGGTCTAAAATTATATCAAAAATATTTAACCCTATGAAAGATGCTATATATACTGGTATGCCTGGCAAGGCAAATTCGATGACGTTTAAGTTAAAAAACATGTATTTTTCAATGAATGAATCAATAACAACATGAGTATATATATTTTAAAACACGCAATAGAGGACTTACCTGCTCCATGATCTCGGAATCCTTGAAAATATCCGGAAACATAAAATTTATCAGCGTGAATAGCTCCAATGCATTGTTCTGCAATGGCGTACCCGTTAATAGCAGTCTCATGTTACTTGCTATCCTGTCCATAGAGTGCCGAGAGGCGTTAGAATGGTTCTTAATCCTATGGGCCTCGTCAAGCACCAGACATTGCCAGTGCGGAATTGTCTCTACAAAGAAACTCTCCTCGTTCTTAATCGTCTCGTACGTCGTTATGTACAGATCGTAGAGCCCCCGACATGAAACTATATTAGACAGAGATTATAAATATATTAAACAATCGTTGTAATTTGTGCAAACAGAATAGCATAAACATACGTCTATCTTCCATCGCATGCAACCTCTCAGTTCTCGATCCGCAAATTTTAATACAAGATAAATGGGGAGTAAATCTATGCGCCTCCCTCAGCCAGTTACCCACGGTGCTCAGGGGCACGACAATCAGGTGCGGCCCCCCAATTTTGATTGAATTAAGGTATGACAAGAAACAGAGTGTTTGTATTGTCTTCCCTAACCCTAAATAAAATAAAAATCTTACCCATTTCATCTGCTAAAATAGCACCTCCGTTCAAAAATGACTTTAACAACCATTTTACACCATCTTTTTGGTGGGGCTTCAACACTACACCCTCTCTTAACGGCCTTCCCTCCATCTTCCTACCGCTAGGGTAGTAAACTGATTTAAGTGTTTTTTGGACAAATTTTCTAGCTTCATATTTACCCTTAATTACTATTTAACACACCTCCTCCTCCAATTGCTCCAATACATTCCTAATATCCCTAGTTAGCTTTAACTTTTTTCTAGAGTGTCCAGACTCTACTACAAGATTTCTAGACAAGTTATTCAACACTTTACTAGTGACAAAAGGTACTAGGTAGTTCTTATGCGCCAATAGGAACCTAGTTCTGTACCTATTTATCTTAGGGCGCCAAAGCATAATCAGCTTCTTGCGCTGCGCTATAACCTCCTCCATCTGCTGCCTTGTCCAACGCTTGTGGGCCTGGTTAAGCAGTGGATCCTCCCCCTTACAACAAGGACATTCCCATACGTCACCGGAAAAATCGAACTCAAAGTCCAACAAACAAGAGTGGTGAAAGGAATTGGAGCAAAAATCACAACCTAATAACTTCCCATCTGTGTAAATTAGTGATTACGTCGCTGACAGACATAGCAAGTTGTAGAATTGACATGATCTGTAGTACTTTCCGTGCGAGGTCTTCTGTTCAAACGCCGAATTTCATGTCCCTTGTGATCTTCTGGTTTGCACATGGGACAGTACCAGTTATCGGCATCAGGTTCAGTTTCAAGAGCCTAAGTCAGGGAACAATACTCACAAGACATGACAAATGGTATGAGTTAGGGCAGCCATCACACAAAAGAAGCGTTTCTTCATTGATTTCCTTACATATTTTACACCGGTCATCGTTTTCTATGGCAATTTCCTCACAATACTTTTGGCAGTCTGGACACTAAATGAATGCATAATGTTACCTGATAATTGTTGAAGTCAATAGAAGATAAATCGCCATATTCGGCGGTTTCATACTGGAGACATTCCTTGTGGAATCGTTTTGGACATTCCACACCTATATGAAGGTTGGCACACATTTAACTATGTCGTCGGAGGGGACGAAGTCGTCCTGGCACAATTTACACCAGTGGTTTCGTGGTCTCATTACGCCATCATCCCGTCCTATTTAATAATTTAGTGGGTCACCCTACAACAAATTCATTCGTTCGCACCACATAACACACTATTCAATTCGTGTCTCAATACTATAAACTAATATAAAAAATCTGATATACTATTAAATAACGTTGAAACGCTTTAGATTGGTTATGTTACTCTTACACACCAGCAGTTGCATCTGCATGATGTTACACGTACCTCGTCCATATCACTGGAGAGAGCAATCCAATTTTCCACATTGCAGACAAGCAGATTAACCTGAATTATTATGTATTCTACTTGATTTGCCAGAGTATCTAGTGAATTGTTGATATCTACCGTCTCCACTCTCAATTTACGTATGCGTACTATCCACTTTAAAACAGACACTAGCCTATTGGGTATGAGGGATATTAGCGATACAAATTTACTAGTGATTACTAGTAAATTTGTATCTATTTTACCGTCATTCTTATTGATTGGTAGAGCTATTATGTTGCTGCATTCATCGATACATGCGATCGTGCTGTGTAAGATATCATTTGACATCTCTTCGGGGCCACCAGAGACCAATTTTTTTATAGCATCCAATACGCTATTTGAAAACTGTGAAATTAGTGTCAAATATTTGTGGTTGAATTGTAATGAATACGTTGCGATATAATCCTTCAGCGACAATGCAATATTCGATATACTAGATCCTTCATATACAGTGTAAATCAATAATAAAATATGGACAAATATCTGAGTCTCTAACTCTATAAATTTGTGCGTCTCCAAATTAAACTTGTAAAGCGCAGACTCGGTATGGCGATAAATACTGGCGTGTTTAGGAAAATATTTGCATCCAGTTATAATATCATTAAGACTAGCGCTGTTTGTGAAATTCCTATAAAATTTGTGAGGGAATAGAAACTGCGGTTCTTCAAAATATGTTGTATTTTTTGGTAATATTTGTGCTTTCATATCATTGGAGACAAATCCACTTTTAACACTATCTTTATCTTGGTCAGATTTATCCATGAGAGTGATAAGAGGAATTGAGTTAAAACAGGAGAATTGGAAAGTAGGCATTATTAAATTAGAGAAACATGAAGTAGTGTTCCTATAGTACCAGTTCATTTCGCCATTTACTAACAATTTGAATTCATCAATGTACAGTTTACACCCGTTAATCACCTTATCCATGTCCAAATCAATTAAATTTATAAATTTAGCCGATAGATGACAACATTTAAGCGCAGAAGTTGAGTGTAATCTCTCCAGCTTGCTCAAATGCGCAATCATGTGAGGACTCTTTTCAATGGCAGTCACTAGAGAATTTGATATGTTACATCTGGTCGTGTTGTGCCATTGCAAATATATTTCAGAGTTTTTTTCTACAAGATCATTGCGTTGTGATATTAATGAATAGTGGAGGAATCGTGACGCTTGAGTTGATATTAGAGATTCTTTATAGTTCATTTTAATGAAAAAGCGCTTAGAGATATCAATACAGCCAAGTGTTCCGTATAAATCGATCAAAATATTGTAAAGCACTGTAGAATTAACTTGATTAGATATGTACTCAACAGTATTTAGCAATTGGCAAATGATAGTTACATCAAAATTACACCGGTAATATTTGATTAGGTGGAATTCGATTAGTAGTAATGCGAGTTCAAGAGTGGGATCAGTTTTTGATTTGCTTGAAAAAAAATCAATACGTTCATCAATAAAATGAATGGGGGCGGTGTCAAAATATTTGCTTGCTATTTTGATTTTTTCGCAGTTTATTATAGACATCAAACAGTTATCATCAATTTTATCTAGCAAATGATGCATGAAATTGACAAAAGGTAGGAAATTGGAAGCATATTTGAAAAAGAGAGGCTTTTTGATATTTTTAATCAATTCTGATTCAAGTAATTTTAGGTACTCACTCAACTCAGAGGAATGATTTGACCATAGATCATCCGGTGAATTTGGAATTTTGTTATTAGCACATAAATATTGATACAAAGTTCGTCTTTTAATATATTCAAGTTTCAAATAAGCATCATCACCGCATTGATATTGCACGTTTGATATCAGACAGAGATCCATTTCGTAGATGGACATATTTAGCGATTTATTAGAACATTTGCCAAGCAAGTTAAGTGCCGATGCGTAATCACCCTTTTTAACGTAGGCAAAAATAAGCAATTCCAAGTTATCAATTTCGTAGAGGGGTAGTTTATGTTTATGAAAATACTGAATTATTTCATCATAATCTTCTAGAGCAATTAAGAGCGAGATTTCTAGATATAAGCGAATTTGTGGTTTAAACTCCGAAAAATCTAGTTTATTCATAAATTTTTGAGCCAAAACTATGCAGTCTGGTTTAGGATTCTCTTTAAATATGGCAAATAGACAATACAAAATGCCCATGGACTGATTCTTAGTCTTGACAAAAATTTTAAGGGCAATATTTTGCGCCAAATCAAAATTTAGCATTCTGACATATGTATTGAGTAGTATTTTGAGATATTCCTCCTGATTATTATTGTATTTTAGCACAATTTTACAGAGTTTTTCAATTGTAGAATATTTACCCAATGTTTTCAGCGCTTCTACCAATAGATGGAATATGTTATAATCCGCAGCTGCTATTTCAAACAGCTCATCGCACAGGGTCAGAGCACGTTCGGTAAATCCTAGCCTGGCAAGTGCAACCGATTCAAGAGCCATGATGGATGAGGTGACATAGCAATATTCGTAACACCTATTAATGACATCTAGGGCCTGTTTGTTTTGACCACAAGAAAGCAGGCAATAAATTTCGTCTTCATACATTTTTGATTTGGCTGACTGGATGAGGGTAAACATATTAGCTGACCATAAGGGGGGGCAGCGGTAGTGGCATTCCAGGTGAGGAACCAATATAGAGTCGACACAACATTTATTGTTTCTAGTTTCGTATGGATAAACGTTGAAAGAATGATAATAACAATTAAAGACCTTACATATTTTTAGAAAATGTATCACCCACTACAATGTCCTAGATCTTACATCCAGAGGCTGGCCATTATTTGATAATTTAGCACTGATTGTAGTAAAGGGCAATCTAATTGTATATCTCAGCCAAGATGATTAACAGCATGGTTGCCAAGGTCTTAAGTATGTTCCTCTCGGACTACTTTGAGAACCCTGAGAAGCTATCGCTAAGCCAGCTACTTACAGGTACAGTAACCCTCCACAACCTAAAGATTAAAAATTCATTACTTTCGTACCTAATGCTGCCGATGAAGCTAGTATATGGCATGGTGAAGGAACTCGAGATCACAATCCCCTGGCTTTCACTATCAAGCAAGCCCATAACGGTGGAGGTGAGAGACATAATATTGGTCTATTCGCTAACTCCCACAAATGAATGGAGCGCCAGCGAGCTGATGAGTAATTGGCAAGATTTCAAAGACATCGACATACTGAAGGAAAAGTCCATTAACATATTTTTGGACTCTAGCACATTTGGTTCAAAGTGGAATTCAATAATGCACCGATTTCTTCGAAATGCTATAGTTTCATTCCACAACATTGATTTTTTATTGTACAATACATTTTTTGGTGACATACCTCACATATTGGGATTTAATTGCATGACGGCCTACAACATCAAATGTAATCCTGAATGGGAGCCCTTAGAGAAATCGTTTTCTGACAATACGGCTTCTAACTCAACCTATTCCGCCTCTAACGACCACGATTCCGAGGCACACGTATCAGAAATTCCCTCATCAATAAGTGCATCAACCTACTACGAGCGAATGCCAATACAAATGATAAAGTCTGACGTACCCATTAGTTCAGATTCACACAAAAAGATAGAGAAACTGATGGAGAATGGAATACTTGTGTACAACTTGTTTATTTTTGAGAGCACTAGGTTATATTATCGCGAATTTACCGACTCAGATGACATATCATTCAACGACAAAACGATAAACGAAGTGGCAAGGTGGATAAGGGACTCTAGCAGTGGGAACAAGGTGATTTACCGGAGGGAATCATTTCAGCTGCGCTATAGGGCGTGTAATGGGCCTATAAATGATGATCTGATGAATGCACTATTGTACGATTCGTTGCATGGTCATAACATCAAGACATCATTTTCTGATTTTTCTACGAATTACTCGATAAACGAGCAAATTGGACACGTCAAGTCGATGGATGACAACAGCGATCGGATTGGAGATGAATTTGGCATGATTGAAAAGGGCAATTTGGGATGGGCAGTTGAAAATAAAGGCGAAGACATAAAGAAGCGCAGGTGGAACCTTCCACGGTTTTTTGGACGTAAAAAGGATCAGTCCACCGCTAGTAGCCTTCCAATGGTGGAAGAGCCGCCAAAGTACCAAACAAACTTGGAGATTTATCAGAATATATTCAGGTCTACTGAAAGCAAATTTATGATTCATACCAGGGACTCTAAAGTTTATCCCAATTGCTCAATGACCCTAATATTTCCACACATGGCCACAGAACTTTCAGCGGATATTCTAAAATCGTTTGAATCGTTGCTAAAGTACATTTTAATGTACAAGCAAGTATGCTACAATGGGCTGGAGAGACTGGATGATAGCAAAACCCCCCCAAATGATGAAGTTATTAAGTATAAAAAAGAGTTCAGGTCAATGGCCTACGGGCTTAAATTTGACTACGCCTATATCAACAACTTCTATGATAAATACAGCATGAAGTTTATCAAAAACCTAAACATGAGCCTTCTAGAAGACCTTTCCATGCAAATTTTTAACCTGCACGAAAATATGGAAAACTGGAAGAACTTCAAGGGAGTAACGTCTAGCTGCTATATGGACAGTATCAAGTTTTTCAAACAGAAAACACCCCTCTCAAAAAAAGAAAACAACATCCTCTGCATGTATAGAAATAGACTTTTGGTCGAAAATATGCCCTGGTACTCTATTCATGTTAGAATTCGCGGCCTGAATGCGAATGTACGGCTTGAGGATGGGACGCTGGACTTTTCCTCTGATAGCATGATGGCTGGCATAACCTGCGGATTGATGAACGCAAAATATGATCTTTCATTAGAAAACTGCCTACTTAGGTGTGATTTCCGCTCTTATACTCTAAAAAATATCCTCCAATCCGGTACTTACATTGCATCTAGCAGTGGGACCCCCACCGCCCAGTCTCAGCCCATCTCTCCTCCCTCCAGCCGCAGCACCGAAGGGACGGTCGCCACCGGCACCGCGGCGAATGATAGGCCTATGCATAGGAAGAGTAAACTAAAGGCATATTCCCTGGCCTATAACGTATTTTCCAACCCGCTGACCAACGACACGGGAGATAGCGAGTCCATAAAGTGTGCGGGGGTGCTGTTGTCCTTCGACGCCGGTCCCGTAGAGCCCCTAATCAAGATAGAGGCATTCGGGTCCTGGCTGTTGGCCCTGAACGTGGAAATGATTGGACGTTTGGCGAGGGCGGTGGATTATATCATTCAACCCTACAACTTTGAGGCCTACATCCAATCATCCAAGTTCCAACCGCAAGTGAGGTCCATCATAGGATTAGACGATTTAACTTTGAACGACGTATTTTGTGATATACCATCATCTCCATTGCCGGAAAGTGCGCAGGAATGCGACTTTCCATATTCCTCCAACATAAGCCCAGTCCGAATTGAGGATGAAGAGGCGGCGTTGAACCTGCTGGCCCAGTCTGAATCGCCAAAGCCCGTAGAAATTGAGACTTATGACCAGTATCCTGGGACTAGAGGGGGGGTAGTAAACATTAACACCTCTAGGTCCAGCATACTACTCCTGGTTATTTCCAGGGGCGCCAAAACAGACCTGCAGTCGCCCCTTCTCTCCATCGACCTCGGAAACATCCGCAGTGCCGGAACGGCAGAAATAGGGGAGCATCAAAGCATACAATTCCACGGAATTAGCGTTACACTCTTTAAGAGCCTGCATAATGCTCTGCAGGACAACGACTGGAGGGTCGAAGAGCTGCTTCAAATAGGCAACATCATCGACATATTGCGCTTAAAAGCCAGAGAATGCCATTCTTCGCAAAAGATCCTACCACTCATCAACGCCACAATGTATATCCGTCACATTTCTTCAACTGTGCCCCATCTTACAGTAGATCTCGACGGTTATGGTACACTGGTCCTTAATCTTTCCCCAGATGTGGGGATTCTGGCAGGTGATTTAACTAGAGAAATCTACACCATATGCAGCGTCTGCAGGGCCACTACACCAGGAGAGCCCTGCCAGTGGAGCGTCTCCGTTGCGTGGCCCTCCGTGCTGCTCAGGGTTTGGGGAAAACTTAAGCATATTCACACTCTGGCACATAGAGAATCTGAATTTAAAAACATAAAATGCAGCGCGGAATATGAATATACACAAAGCGAACAAAAACAGCAAGTAAATTGCAAGTGCGAAGGCATTACGCTACGCCACGATAACCAAACATTAGAAATTCCTTGCACCATCGCGGCAAATTATGACCAAGAACTGACACTGACTGTGTCCGACCTGTATATGAACCTTGGAAACAACTTTGAAATAACTAAATTTCTCGAATTTGTCTCCACGACAGGGTCCGCAGGGGTTTCTAGCCCAGAGAGCATCAATACTGCCACTAGTAGGCGATTCCCTCAAACCTCCATCCACCTGCGAGGCGCCTGTCTCTCCCTGCCCCTCGACCCCTGCCTACTCAAGGCACGTTTCGATCTCAGCCTGTTTGCCCAGCCCTGCTCCGGCGGCACAGACCACAGCGGAACAGACTGGGCCTGCAATATCAACCTATTCACCAGGTCCATGCACCTGGACAGTCGCCAAGAAGGAGAAGTACAGATCGCCAGTTCCTGGCGCTGCCACGCAAGCCTACGCAAAACATGCCTCAACCTAGCCCTGGCCGTTGGGCTCGAACCCCTAATCTTCACCCTTCACCCCTCGCTCCTCTCCCTGCCCCTCTCCCTGCCCCTCTCCCCCTCTCCCTCTCCCCTCTCCCCTCTCCCCTCCCCCCCCCTGAAGCTCTCGTTCGGACTCTCCAACCTGCAGGTCCAAATGCAGCTCTGCGAACGCCCCTGCGTGCTCGTATGCGAGAGCCTTGCCCTGGAAATGGACACCAGCCCCGCGCCCCCGCAGCACCTACGGGGAACCCTGGGCTGCCTGGTCTACGTAGATTCACGCGAATTTGACGCACTGCTCGAGCCACTAGCAGTGAAGGGCGCCATAACGGGCATAGACAACGAGCTCTCGGTGGACCTCGAGACCAGCTGGGCCAACGTTAATCTGCGACACGGCACCCCAGCCCCCCCTTCACCCGCAAACAACCCAACCCTTGTCAACTTACTAGGAATGCCCATCTATCTGATGGGCTACGGGCTGGGCAGCGGGCTGACCTGCGTGGCCGATGGGGCATCGATGGAGCTGACGCGCTACGGCGCAGGGGCCAAGGTCGTAATTTTGCTCTACGAGCACATCTTCGAGTTCGAGCTGACCCGGGCAGACTTCCAGGTCAAAGAGCTGCGCTTCAGCTTCACTAGGAGCTCTGGACGTCTAAGCGAATTTATTATACCCATTCTAGTCTCCACGCTAGCCGGCCCGTCCATGAGGGTAGAGGTCAGCTCCACGCTCTCCATACGCAACAACACGAAGCACCGGCTCTCGCTATACGCCAGCCCGTGCGTTACGTCGCTTCACAACTTCATAAACTGCCAATTTGCCAGCTCTCCGCGAAGCGTGCGCTACGAGTTCAGCGTGGACGCAATTCAAAGCCGAGTCTTAGAGCTGGAGCGCGGAGAGGCGAGACACCTCCCGCTGCCCTGGCTCTTCAGCCGGGCCTTTGTCTATCGCGGGCTGGCGATGTATAACCTGGCGCCCTGTCCCGAGGCCTGGGCGGGCGACGTAGAGGTGGACGATATAAGATTTTCAGTTTGGGACGATTACGCGTTACCTGGCGCGTCCGCGCTGGATTACGTGAGTTACTATGAGGCAAATCTGGACAAATCGCAGATAATAGCCAACCCTGCTTCTCTTAGGTCTATTTTTCATTACCAATCCAGAGAGTCTAGCAGGCTCTACCTCGGTTCTAAACTATTGGCAATTAAGGAAGGTGGCATTTTTATAACATCTGAAATAATCTACAGACGCCTGACATTTCTACCTCACAGACACTTTGAGGTCATGCTTTCTCCGCCCATGACCGTTCAAAATTTGCTGCCACACAAATGCTTGGTACGGATTGGTGGGCACGTTGAGGAGCTGGATCCCACGGAGGAGTGCAGTTTTTACAACGGCCACAGTGAATTTTCCGTTGAAATGGCCCTGCCGTGCGACGGCAGGGCTATCACTTACCGCTCAAAGCGCATCTGCGTTGGCGATGCAAAGGTATTTGACTGCGAAAAGGTAATTGAATTTTTCCTCTATGCGAGCGAGGGCGGCAATTGTCCACTTCCGCACGTTATTCGCTGCTGTGTCTCCATTACGGCGCCAGTATTCGGGATGAGGGACTTTTCGGCCAATGAATCGCTCTCTAGGTACGTTTCTGTATACGCCCGCCATTGGGTCTTCAACAACCAGCCGCTGCCCTTGGTGATAAAGTCCGACTACAGCACGCAGTACCTGCAGCCAGGCGAGTGCGAAATTTTCGGGCTCTCCCTGTACGAGTCCATGGAGTTTGGCCGGGGCTGGCTTGGGAAGGGGATGTTCAGCGGGAGGTTTTCCAAGCCCTGTAAGTTGGACGTCCTCAGGTCATTTTCTCAGGTCTACATCCCGCCTTCCAAAAACGACTGCGCACGCTGGCTCTCCGTCATCTCCCGGCCTGCGCCCCCCCCCTTCAATAGGTCAACGCTGACGGTCATTGAATCGCGGTTCACCATTGTGAACAGGTTACACCACCCGATATTTGTACTGCAATGTTCTGGAAACGAGTTAACCCAGTTTTTTAGAGTTCCTCTGGGGGCGTCTGTCGCCTACCACCCAGTGGGGGTAAAAGACGCCAAGAAGCTGTCTTGTTACTTCACCCTCGTGGAGCCGAACAAATATTTCGTCCCTCATTCCGTCCCTCACCCCCTGCAGACCCCGAGGGCCGCGGGGGAGCGCGTGGCCGCGGCTCTGGCCGAGGCCTGCCAAAATTGCCACTCCTACACGCAGAGCATAATCCCTCCGCCAGGGTTCAACACGGCCGGGCTGTTTACGCCCTTGAGGGTCCCGGCGGGTGCTAGACTCGCCTGGCCCCTGCCGGGGCACGGGGAGGGGGGTTTCAACGGTTACTGGACGCACCTGTGGTCTAGGCGCGGGCGCAAGCAGCATCAGTTGAACCTGGTCTACCCTAATTCGCCCCAGTTGAGGCTACTGTTTAATATAAATCGTTTTTGGCGTCCAAAGCGCGGGGGAAAGGTGGCCACTCGCACTGCTGGGCTAACAATTGGGAGGGGGCATGGCGAGGGCGGCCCAGGGGTGGCGGTGAAGCACATGGACACGGTTTGTGCGGGAGGCGTGCAGTTGATATACAAGGATTTTGAGAAGTTTTCAGGGGACAAGGCATTTTTTACGCTGATCGATCGGCCTGTGAGTGATGCGCACATTAGGCAGCGCCAGTCCAAGTTGTTATCAATCAATGCGGTGACCTGTCCGCACGTTAGCCTAACGCCCTCGATCGTGTCGCTTTACATGGCGGAGCTCAACTTTTTGTCTCGTTTGGACTTGCAGTTTAAGCAGTCCTACCGTCGCTACTCCTCTGCTAAGCTGTCGTCCAGATCCTCCCCGCACGGGGCCGATTCGGGCATCCACCTCAGCACCCGGAGAAGTTTTGCGGGGGATGGGCGAAAGTCTGCTGACAAGAGACGGCACTCATTTCAAATTACAGGGCCTCGAAGCTTTCGGGCATTGGCAAACGTCCGCAGGGCCTATCACAGGAGGCCCAACGCCCCCGGTACCTGTTTGATTGACATTTGTACCAGGGTTGAGGGCAAGCGGTCGGTGGTTGAGCTGAAGGGGGCGCAGGCCTGCAGGTACAAGTTAAGGAATAGGACAGACTACAAGATTTTTTTTTCCGAGCCTTTTGGAGACCCGGCGGTGCTGCGGCCGCACAGTTTTCAGGCTTTTAGTTGGAGTAGTGGCCTCGCGGAGTCCCGCGGCGAGATACACGTAATGATTTACGCGCAATCGCGCGACCATCCCTTCACTTTTATTTGTAATATAACTCGGCTTAAGATCCACGCCATCCTCCCTTGCGTGGCCCATCGCGTGGGCGTTTCCATGCGTAGCCTCCTGGTGGCGGTTACCCTTATAGAGCAGGGGGTCCGTACGTTGGTATTTACAAGCATTAGTACCAACAAGGCCATTAGGCACGTGAACAAGGAGAACATATTATCTCTCCGCAGGGGCACGGTGGCGCTGGACCGTTTGTATGGTTACTTGCAGAACAGGGCCAAGGGCGCGCGGCGTTCGACCGAGATGTCGCTATTATTTCAACTGAATGCGAGCGGTTTGGGCATTTCATATGTAACTCCTAGCAGTTTTGGCGTTTCGTATGTAGGTGTAAGTCCTAGCATTCGGCCAGTTGGTTTGCAGGAATTGGCTCTTTTTTGTTCGATTTCACCGCTTCATTTGGCGTATTGTTGCGCTAAGACGCACAACTTGAGGCTGCTATTGGGGGAGGTTTCAATTGACTCATTCGACTCGCCATTGATCAGGCAGTGGAAGTACAGCGATTACTGGTGGAAGAAGTGGTCTAAGCTTCCGTGGTTTATCCAGCCGATACTGAGGAGATCGCACGAGCGGCTCGGACTGGTTGAACGGCAGATTGTGGATTCTACCTGGGGAAAATGGGATGAGAAGCGGTTTAGCGGATTTAAAAAATCGATGATTCGTTTTTACATTTCAGGGAGCTTAGAAAAGCGCCCCGTATTTTTGAGCCACTTGATCGTAGCGGTTGAGCCGTTAGATGTTATTATTAATACTTACATTTTGCGTGAGCTGCAAAACCTCTACTACAGGTTACCTGCCCCGGCAAAGGACTCACTGCCCGGGCTTTTGTACATTGAATATTTTTATATTTCGCCTCTGAAGGCCTATGTCACGCTTTCCAGTTCCGGCCAATCTGGAGGCGGTAGTGGCAGTTCCACTGGCGGAAGTTGGTTTTTGACTTACTTTAACTCTATGATTGAGGACATATCAGAAACCCCGCTCTCGTTCAACCCGGTACTGCAGACCAATACTTTCACAACCAGCCGGAAGTTGATAAATGACTCTGGAGAAACGTACCTTCGCCAATTGGTGCGACAGGCCGCTAAAAGCATCGGGTCCTTTAATATCATCGGAAACCCAATTGGACTTTTTAGAAGATTGCATTTTGGCTGCTGCGAGTTCATTTCTGCGCTCTTACGCGTCTTCTCCGTCAAATTGCACGAGTTCCCTTTACACCTTATACGAGGCGCCCTGGTCCTCGTACTAATCACCGTCTGCTCACTCTTAGACAGCTGTTCGCTCTGCCTTCGCTCGCTACACTCGCTGGCCGAACAGATCTCCTTCTACAGCGCAAATGTAGCCCTGGATGCCCTCCCCTTCGCGCTAAACAGGAGGGGCCTGTTCGAACCCACGGGATTGCTTGATACTCTCAGGGGCGGGATACTTGGCTCGGCCCTGGTTCTGCTGGGCTCTATAGTGCATCCCGTCTCTTTAATTCACGGAAAAATCTCCCATACGCTTAGACAAATACACGCGGCGTTATTACGCAAAAACCGCTCCACGTATGGCTGGAGGTCCACCGTGGATAGGAGGGAAACCTCCAACGTCTTACTCAAGGTCCTCTCTTTCCTAGCGCTCGGCCCGCCCATGTCCGTGCTCCTGCTTTCCAGGTCCATCATACGCGGACTGAGCGCTACTCTTTCACACCTAGGCCGAATTTCAGATCTTAAGCCAAAGGCCATGGGCAAGATCCTCAGGTCTGGCTGCTCTACGTCAGAACATGACTTTTATATCTACAATGCCACGCGGCTGCTAGAGCAGGCGCTCGCTGGAACCCTTTATTCGCACATAAAACACGAAATTGTAGCGGTACATGCGTCTTCAGATTCGGACATGGTAGTTGTTACAGATTCATTCGTCTTTCAAATCTGCGGGGGGAAAATTTGCTTTGCGTGTGACAAAAATTCTGTATACCGCATCTCGCTCTTTCCGGACTCGGTGCTACTCTCCTTCACCTCGCACATTAGGCTTAAGTTGCATCACGACTTGAAAAAATTCATGCAACAGCGCCACTGCAGAACCGCCACGGAACGAATCAAGCACACCCACAAAATCTACAATAGAAACAAACACGACTGCAAAAACCTCTTTGAGACTCTCTCACACTTTGTCGTGGGTTGCAGGGCCTCCTTTAGTTGACCTTCGCCAATAAGCAGGCCGATCAAGACCGATCATGAAAGGGTAAACCCGTCTAGAGTCAATTGCTTACAGACACGCTATAGTTACATCGCCTCCAATACTTTCCATGTATGTTAATTCAATTTACTCTTGGCGCCGGTGGGTTATATCTAAACAACTATTTTATTATAGCCGTAATAGACTGCGCTTCGGCATCTAGTAAGGCCTGTTAATTATGACAAACTGTATTTATACTCCTGTATCGCGTATAGGTATGGAGGAACGATCCAATTATTTATAACACTTCTTTCATACCGCTTTCATATCGATTAGTTAAAGCATGCGTATTAGTCGGATTAATTTGTAATGGTGCCGTGTATAATATAAGCCTGCCCCAGCGGTGGTAAGGGTCAGTAGAACTGGGGAAATGTAAAAAGTAGAGGGCAAACTGGACTAGTTCAGATTTTATTATTCATACACTACTTGTATAGTACACACACACTATTGGGTCAGATTAAATTATACATACACAAGAATTTCTGGTATCAACGACATGAGACAATCGTTCCCCAGCCAACAACCGTCCCCGAACTTCTAACAATAACCTTGGATAGACGCTTGGCGCCTGTGGAGTCCGGGTGAACAATAGCTTCGCTAGCAAAGCGAAATGACACAACATAATCCATTCCAGGGCGAATTACATAACTATTCTCATTGTTTGAGTCTTTGACAACTTCAATGAATGCTTCCTCTGAAACGTTGCCAATAATTAACTCTACCGATTGACCTATCGTTAATTGTGACTTTGAAATTTTACTTGCATACAATTTCACACTAATCCATTCGGCAACGCGTGGAATGTCAATTCCATGCACAATTGCAACTATATCACCCAAGGAATCTACATTCTGAGACCTGATAGTTACATCCAGAACGCTGCCTGTACCTATACTTGCATTATTAAAAGATTTGGATGAGAGGTCTTTAATTACGGTAACATCCAGCAGTGAGGGCAAGGCTGTGGCCTTGTTATATCTAGAGAGTGAACCAGACTCAACATATATAGTAAGCTTTAATTCCTTATTATTGGCCCACTGGTCGATAACATGGCATACTAAGTCACTACCATAAGGAATAGGCTTCATTATATCAATTCGATGTGAGAGTTCTTGAAATAAAGTGTTTCCTTTATACCAGCTGCATAACCCATCCACAGAATTACCCACACTTGGTTTGTCTATATTTAGTCCGGTATTGGAAACAATAGGTATAAAGGTAAAATTTATATTAATTTTTAATAGAGATTTACAAATGCCAACTACTAGGGATTTTGCTGCAATAAATTCTGGCTCTGAGTAATCCACCAGGTCCATCTTATTAATACATATAATTATATCATTTCCTATACAATGATGGTAGATTAGCATGTGATTTATACCCAATGTAACCATATTTTGTACTGTAAAACTACTTGATTGGTTGAACTTGGTTAGTTTCGTTATATCAAGAATTAAAACAGATTGTTGTGCGATCAGGGACGATTTTATTAGGCTTGTAAATAAATCGCAGTGCCCAGGGGTATCTAATAGCAATACATTGTAGAATAAACCGCATAAATTATATGAACAACGGTTAAGCTTAACGTGTATCGTAATACCTCTTTCCCTTTCCTCAGTTGAATTATCTAGCAAATCAGCCAAATGCTTAGGTTTGGATTTATGATCCCTAGTCAAGATATGGGCAATTAGAGTTGATTTTCCTGAATCCACTGGGCCACCAATAAGAACATTTAATGTACCATTTGGCAATGTTGAATGGTTAGCAGGATCCGTTTTGGGTAAAGGATGCTGATTAACCCCCTGAAAATCATCAATTGGAACGCCTTTAGTAAATTGAACAGTTTTACCATGCTCGGAATTTTGACGTTGTGCACTTGCTTGGTGACGCCGCGAATGTTGTTTTGTGTAATTTGGCTTAGGCAAAGAAGCAAAGAAATCTACACCAGAAGATATATCTGAAATATCCGAACAATCTGAAGCCTCATTCAGCTCTTGAGTTATAAAATCACGTAAGCTATGCTTACCCCTCATATGTGAGGCTGCCCTATGCCCACCATCATAATACAATGACTTGCCCACTCACACCATTATTACCGGCATCATCATCGGAAATTAGCGATGAAAGCGATCAAATGGTTTGCGATGTTTCTAATGACATTAATATTGGTAAAAAATTGAGCAAAATTTGCCACAGATTGGCCCATCCTGATGTCAAAATACGTTCAAAGGGAATTAAGGATGTTGGGAAATTTATCGTTAACACTCCTATTATAGGCACAGGAGCCATGAAAAAATTGGCAATTGCCATCTATTTCTATATCTGGTCCACCGATATGCCCATAAACCAACGGCAGGTCTCCGTAAAAATAGCCCAACTACATAATTCATTCGGCGATTATCGCAAATCATTTTCCTACTTCCGGGCTATCTTCTTTGCCCTTGCTGAAAACTGGTCTATGATTGATAAGTTCAGGTCCGATAAGATGCTACTGTTTGTTCGTATTATGGTGGCAGAAGTACTTGGGTTTATCCATAAATCCCGTTATAACAAGCAGATACTTAATCATTTTTCTAAACTTATCCAGGATCCAAATGGAATTTGTAGCGAAAAGGCTACTGGATTGACAATGCATGTGATTGAAGTATTTATACCAGAATACAAGGCCACTATTCATGAAAATCCCACTACTAAGGCATATAAGGGTATACTGTTACCCTTCGTAAAATTGTCTTTAGGTAACAACATGAACATTGTTAAGCATATTCACAACAAGATACTTACTTGTCTTGGCGATGTTTTTGATAATCGCACATTTCTAAAGAGTATTGTTAAGAAGATCAACATGTCGCCAAATAAACAAGCAAGATCTCTTATGGAAAAGACACTAAAGCTATATGAAAATTCTATGGATATTGATGAAGTATTTCCTCCAATAAAAATCCCAAAGGTACATGAAAATATACAATCAGTGCTAAAGAATAATTGTAAGAATGAACACAACAAAAATAAGGATTTGAAGGTTGTATTCAATCTCAAGAATAACAAAACAACTGCATTCTACAAAAACCAACCTCCTGCTAAAATTTCAAGTATTGCTGAGAGCGTCTGCTAACCACTTAATACTTACATTATATCCTTATTTATCATTACACTCTGTGTACAATATTTTACTAAAGGAATTATATAATTTGCTGTATTAGTTATATTATTCGTAAAACCCATCAACGCCTATAAAATTTGTATATTACGCTATAAACTTTGTGATTTTATAATGCATTAAACAAGTAAAGACAGTTATCGCAGCAAGCCAAACCCTTCATAAGTTTACGTCAATGCTTATACTCCTAAAATTCCATTTGTTTTAAATTAATTCTAAACCTACATGCAATAGGTTAGTCTAGAATATCAATTTATTAGTCATTTTCTATACACACAAACATTGAACCGAAAATACTTGGATTGGGTGGCGTATACCACACAAAGTGAACTGCATCATGTATAAAATAGTTTCACAAAAATAAGCTACTTCAAAAATAAGAACCAAACTAATCATTTATTACATCTTAATATCACATAACATAATTTCGCCTATTATTCACTACATCTGGTACCGCGTGTAAATATTCCTTTACTGTAACAAACTAATGTTTGTTAAATTTTGTTAACAAATTATTATACAAATAAAAATATAACTGCGTTATGCTAGTACCCTTCAGTGTCTTCGCCGCTGACAATGTTATTCTCCTTGTCGCAGTTGTATACAGTAGTAACTTCAGGGATGTAATGGGTCAACATTCCTTGAATCATCCTCTTTAATGTTATATCCGATTGGCTACATCCTACGCAAGCACCACTCAATCTGATGAATACCTCCCCTAATTATACATAGTGATTACCTGTGTCATGGTAATAAGCGATAAATTCTACATCACCACCATCCTGTTGTACCACGGGTTTGATTCTCTTATCTATAAGTACTTTAATGGAATGCACAAGTTCATGTATCTCAGGTGCGTAACTAGAAGGTATTTTTACCTTATTTAACGAACTGACTGTAAAAAATTTTTTTGAGATTCTGGGTAGGAAAATTGAGCTTAGATACATGATGACAGTTGTTACCCCAGACCATAACCTGCCTGTAGCTACTACCACACCACTCAAAAACACATATATTTTCACAAACAAATACTCGTGTATCATGGCAATTAATTACATTTTACCAATATGGATTGTTTATGATTAGATTACTCTGCTTATGATTCCTAGTAGAGCATGATTAATAAGTATCATTTGTATTGAATAATTGATCGTTACTACAATGATTTACTCAAGTGAAAATAACAACCTTAATATATTAAAGGATTGCGGATGCAAAAGCCCAGGGGGTACTATAAAAGATATCACTCAAAGTTCCTCAATTAATAACCATACCAGTAGATACGATTTGATATCAGATCGTTCCGTACGTAATTCTCAAACACCGGGAAATTTTACAATCTACGGACCTGGTACTCCAGAAAATGAAATATGGAAGCTCTATATTAAACACATTGAGGGATACCTTGATGTGGCCTCTATGCTAGCATTAAGACAAACCTGCCGATTGCTATACAATCACAAGTACAAGATTGGTAAAGGGGAATTGCTCTTTCATGGATTTATGGGATACGAATCGAAATTTGTGTTTGACATCATCTTTCCACTCGTTTATAAGTCACTTCACCACTCCTACCAGCATAAGCTGAGACTTGATTTGTCAAGGTGTATTTTGATGCGCGATATATCCATAGTACGTATGCTAGATGCGGCACATAGGTGTAACAACAAGGCTGAAGATGATGTCAGAATTACTAATTTGAGGGAATTAAACCTTGACTTTTGCTACAAGCTCTCAGATAAAGCCTTGGAGATTATGCTTACAACTCAACTTCCTTTTTTAGAAAAACTGAGCATTCGTTGTGTACGCAATAAGAATATGACTGGGATACCGTTTATGCGAGATTTAAGCTCTCATAATTGGCCAAAATTCACCCAGTTCTGCTGCTCCTTTTCAAACATTTGGCTAGAACCTATCAACGTTGTGGCAGATTTTATTATCCGCACCGCAGTCAATATAAATAACAATATCGAGAATCGTATGACCAACAAGCTGTTCAGACATGGCTGTGAAGGATTTACTACTAGTATACCTAATTCACCACTCCCAGCGTCTGCTTCCGCGTATAATGATGGTCCAAATGCTGCTAACACAACAATCATCCCTAGTGCTACTAGTATCAGTGATAATATGAATGTGGATGAATCAATATACAAGCTGGTAGAATATCTACGTAAAGAACCGATAAACGATGATCTGCCAAGGGTTACTCCTGTCTTGGAGATTTTCGGTTCCTGGGGAAGTCGATGTTTACTGGAATCAATGGGGTTTAGTTCTCATACACGAGCTTTCTGCACTGCGCTAAAGGCGGGAGATGCAATCACATGTGGCAAATTGGCAAAGACCTTACATTTGGAATTTGAATCGCTTGCAAAATTGGACGAGTGGAAGAACAATTCAACAGTGCAATTGCTTCGCAATTGTGGAAGTGAGTTGCTGGTAAACAGTCCCCTAACAATAACAACTACAGAGCATTCTGGTGTTGACGTATGGACCCTACCAATTTCTATCGCAATTCAGCAGGAGGATCACGATACATTTAATTTATTACTGGTAAGAGGTGCAAAATTAAATATTTGGGATTACCTGGGCAAATCTCCTCTTTATCGTGCTTGTGAAGTGGAAAGGGTTGATTTTGTCAAATTAATTTTGAATATTACTCTTGAACCTATTGTCTTTGATGAACAGGGATTATCGGCCCTTAGTATTGCAATTCAAAAGAGGAACATAGAAATTGTTAAGTTACTATTGAATAGTGGTGCCGAATTAAACATAAAGTCTCCTCATGTTAAGTGCTACAAATCACCGCTTTATATCGCTTGTGAGACAAATTGTCCAGAGATAATCCAGTTGTTACTGGATAATGGTGCAGATCCTAATTGGCGATTTCAACTTAAATTAACACCTACACTCATAGCCTATAGGTTGGACCCATCTTGGCTTGAAATATTCATCAAATTCGGAGCAGGTACTCCGAGAGAGAATCGTTGGGTCCTAACAGAAGTACTAAGCTGTGCTATAACCAAAAATGATATAACTTCTGCCAAATATTTAATAGATCTTTTTCCTGATTTACTAGGCCGAGAACATGACATATGGTCGAAACCGCACATACAGGCATCAAAACTGGGTAATTTGGAAATTTTAAAATATCTTACCCAAGATAAATCGTTGCTAGATAATCTAGATTCTAGCGGTACATGCGCTTTACACGCAGCTACCGAAGAGGGACATCTCGAGTGTATTGAGTATTTGTTGAGTGCAGGCGCTGATGTTAATTTATGTAACAAATTCGACCAAAATTCACTACACCTGGCGGTGCTGGAGAATAAATATGATGTGGCAAAGCTTTTGTTAGAGCACAAGATTTGCGTGAATCAGAAGGATAATATGCAGGGAGAGACACCACTAATGACCTGCATACGAACTAGAAATGAAAGCATTGGTTTGCTAATAGTTAATAATGCCGATAATTTGGACTTCAATGCCCGTGATTCAATGGACCGTAACTGCTTGATGTATGCATTGTTCTTTGGCCAAAACACTTTATCGGATTTGCTGGCCCAAAAAACACCAGAACTGACACCAGGCAACAACCCTCATTTAGTTCAAAGTGTTAATAGCGTTGGTAACGACAAGAAGAAGTTGCGCAATATTCTGAAGATATTCTGGCCCAAAAATGCCACTGTAGAACACACACGGATTAAAACGATAGATCGAGTACCCTCAAATACAGCTTCTTTCTCTCTTCTCCGCTCGAGGCAAATACAGAATAACTCCATCATCTACCAAAACTCTGCAATTAGGAGTAACAGCGGCTAGTAAATCATACTACTATATTAGTTATCTCCTTATAATTTATTAGGATGTCTAATTAATAGTTAAGATTGTATATCATAGTTTGTTAAGATCTAAATACATGATTAAATATTATTGCATAATATTTATGCGGTATCCTCGCTCATGTTTAGGTTTTGTGTACGATTTATTAATCTTTCTCACTATGTCATAGTATTTTTAAATATCTCCAAATTTGAATGGTAAAAATTACATATCGTTTAAAATAAGTTCATGCTTTGGCAATTTTATAGATCATAAAGATTATATTAACAAATTAACGCAGGTATATATATATATATATACAGATAGAAATTATAAATGAATAACAATTTGAATAGTAGTTAAAAATTGGCATAATGTATATATCACAAATATTTAAAAACTGTTATTTTGTTTATATTAAAAAATCTAAACAAGTATAACTATAGATCATCATATAATGAGATGATATAATATTGTTTATTAACAAATTATTGAGCTAAAAGCTAGTATTAATTCGTTTGACATATTAATATATTGGCCATCACTATACATATAGTGGAGTGAGGCTTCTATGAGTGGAGGCAAGAGTAAGCGTTCGGCAGTCTATGATTCCGAGTATAAGAATGCAGCTAAAGATGGAAGAAAATCGGCCATCAGTGAAAATTTGTATAAGAAAAAGAAATCAGAGCCCATAGGCCAGTACTTGGACAGATATACCAAACTACTAGACAGTATAACTCCATCTGAAACTCCTTCACCGAGGAATAATGCAACTTTGACATTGATTAACAAGTAATGTATCACATATTCAGTAATGAACTATTCTTGTTTGGAGGAGAATACTGCAATGGCAATATTTTCAATTTGTATAATGATTCTTATATATATGACTTAAATGTTAACAAATGGTCACTAATTAAATGTAATAACAAGCCAAAACCTCGTTGTAGCCATCAGATCGTAAAGTACAAGTAGGTATTACTACATATTACCATATTTTTTACAACAAATTTACTAAATTAGTGACGTGTTATTTATGTTTGGCGGCGAATTTGCCACTAAAAATGAATATTTCCACTACAATGATTTGTGGACTTTCACATTAACTAATAAAACATGGATTGAAATTAAAACAAATGGAACAATTCCCAGTGGTAGAAGTGGACATAAGATGGGAATTTGGAATGATAACATCATTCTGTTTGGAGGGTTTTATGATACAAACTACGAGTGTAAGTATCACAACGATCTATACCTTTACAACATCAAATCAAACACTTGGTCAAAACTTGAAAGTATCAATCCTGGACCAATACCACGATCTGCATCAATATTTTCCATTAAAGGTATTTTCGTCATTAAATAGATAATATATTATTCATTTACGGAGGCTATTCCAAGATAAACGACATTGGCATAGCGCATTCCGATACCTGGACCACAGATTTACAACACATGGCAACGAACGGCAACAAAATTGTCTGGGAGAAAAGAAAACTTAGCGGCGAACCTCCTAGAGCTGAAATTTGTAAATACGGATTTATTTAGGCTATGGAAATTGTGTCAATGATGGGGTTGTCTATCTATTTGGAGGGATTAGGGACATAAATGATGATATGGATTCAATATTTTATAATGATTTATTCACTATCAACCCACAGAATAGGTATTCTAACTGTTTACATAGGAAATGGATCAACCTTTATCGCACTGCCCAACCTGAGTCACTAGATTCATTAAAATTTAATGATAAAACTAGTAATTTCCCAATTGAAAGGGCAAATTCACTGCTAGCATATAGTAATAATGTGTTATATGTATACGGGGGCATCCGGG